>NC_081136.1:5784593-6142093 GCF_958295425.1 Solea solea
TGAATCATGGGAGGGTATCTTAACCAGTTGCATTATGGGATTACAGGCTGTTGTCTGATACTGTTAGAGCATTAATAGTCAGTTCAAAAATAACATTATTAACGGTCACAATTAGAATTATAATTAGGGAAATTGGTGTTTTGTGGAAAATTTCCACTAGGATTTCTTTCAACAACTTATATTAAAATCATAGAATTTCATCCTAAAACATCCATTATTACTTCGCCAATGTACCGATAAGTCTGGAGTGCCTGTACAGATGCTGATACATTTACGTTTTTCACTGTGCACTGTTCACTCACTCAGCTTCTACCGCTTTATCCTCTTGAAATTACCACAATATTTTTCATGTCACAGCATTGTAGATATACCTTTTCTTCATTGTATAAAATTAATAAACAGAAAAACATAACGGTTATATAGGGTGCTTGCATAGAAGTCAGTTGGGGGGGGGAAATTGATGCAGTGAAATATAGCAAATTATGTGTGGCAATATTGTACTGCTTTTCACTCACCAAATATCAATTTTATTTAATTTTCAAATAATGTTACAAATAAACATTAAACTTTTTGTGGATTAGCATAATCCACTAGATGGTGCAGAGTGCTCGCTCTCAGTAGAGCTGTTGTGTGGGTATATCGCAATATATGATTTGCAAATACTCGGTATATCCCACTACCATGATAATATCGTAGCAACTTACTTAGCCAACAGTTTTGGACGTAAGTCGTATCGTGGGATCTTTACGTGTTTGCCAATGTCCAGTAAGATGTTTTAAAGCCAACACTGACTTAATGCCAGCAATATCAGATAAGAAAGATCAACTTTCAGTGCTGCATTGATATGCAACATCACATTTTATCTGTGAAGGGAACATGTCAAATTCATTATCACTGGCCATGTGGTGTCAAATGTGATGATTCTAGTCACTTCCTTTCAAAAAAACTATGAGAAAAGTACAGAGATCATCACTACACCATTTAAGTGATATGCACTATTGCACTAACTGTGGGTTTACTGTGAATGTAAAATAAGTATTTCTCTGGGCAGCCTTAATCCATATTCATTATCCAGCAAAGAAGCCACTGTTTACAAAATTGAATTTCCATGATGTTCCCTAAATAGAGCCGACGTGTGTTTGATATTCTCAAAACATCAGGTAGGAGGTTGAATCAATGGCTGCTGTCTGGCTGCTGCACTAAAGGCCGAGTTGTTAAAAGTGCAAAATGACATTAGGTGAGGACAGATTCGATCATGCAGCACATTACGTTAGGTGCAGTGAATAAATATCACCTTACTAAAAAAAAAACTAACTTTGTAACACAACTGAATCTAAAAAGGTCGCTCCTTTATATAGAACAGAAAAATATAAAATCAAATAAATATGCTAGTTTGGTGAACACATCAACGTTTACGAAGAATATCTTCATTAATTATAAAGTGACCTGGGGAAAAACTAAGAATTACGCATCAGTCCCTTTTTCTATACAGTTATTGACATGATATTTAAACGACAATTTAAGATAAATGTGCTTGTGCACATAGGATGCCTGTCAGGTTTTTGTCTAAGTTCAATCTTCAATCTTACTTTGGTGAATATAATTCAAACTTGGGACAATTTTGTGATAGTCACAGCGATAAACTCTTCTTTCTTTTTTTTTTACATCACAAGAATGAAAATCCAATGTACTACAACAATACTATTTTTAAACTTCCGTGACTATTTGCCAACTTGAATGTGAGCGAGGGCCTAATTTCCTACGCATTTGGTGCATGTGTTTATGGCTTTCCTGTGACTAACACGTCAGCTGAGCATAAAGAGCTGTTGATTAAAAAACCTATGTAATGGTGTATTTATAGGTTATGGTTGCTAGCTTTAGCACTGCTATGCCGTAAAAGGTGTTAACTTAGCAGCTGAGCTCTTAAACTTGGTATGTTCTTTTTAATGTATTGAGATTTTCTACTTGTTTTCTTAAATATTTCCAACACTTACTGCGACCACAAAAGCCGCAGTACGTGGATGTTTTGTCATTGGCCGAACAAAACGCCACTTTATCTACACATGTTCAGGATTATCGACGTCCCCGCGAGTGCAGTCGTCCGCAGAGAGTTAATCTTTAAACAGCCATTGATCCTGTGGCGCTCTCTCATAGATGTGCTCGTGTAAAGCCTCTCCAGTCCGTCGGCTCAGCATCTGCGTGATGCAGACATCAATACGCTTTGGAGCGTTCGTGGAAACATCTGCTTCTGTCCTCAACTGGCCCCGAAACTGCCTGACAAATGCCAGCAAGGGCCCGTCTTATTACGATAGGATTACACTTACTTTGATAAAAGTAATGTGAATGTTGCCAAATCGCATCACTCCATCCCTTCATGTCTCATTCCACCTGACACCCTTCTCTGGATGCAGTATCTGACACGATTATTTTGCCAACTCGTATTAAATTAAATTCCTGCTCCAAAACCGAGCCATGAATCATGGAGCCAGCGATCTATAATACTTATAGAAATATATATATAAGGATATATATACATACATATATATATATACACACCAATGTCAAGATTCAAATGCATACAGACACATGACTATTTCTAATGTCCAGTATCAGATTCGGCATCACAGTGTGTTGACAAACATTTTTACTACTGCGTCAAGTGTCAAGCCGCTTTTTCCACTGAAATTTTAAGGACAGAGGGCAGAACAGGTGGCGCGAGGACTTCCTTTCGTATTCATTACATTTCAAAATGATGCACGGGTTATATTTACGGGCTGATATCAGCCCCTTAGGCTGGATCTTACATGCCGAGAAGAGCAACGGAGTACGATGACCTACTCCCCTGGGAGGTTGAGAGGTGAAGACTAAAGAAAGAGGATGGGGGGGGGGGGGGGGGGCTTGGGGGTCTAATTCATCATGTTACTTTTAGAAGATTGACAGCATAAAAACTTTAAGTGAACGTTAAGAAAAGAGATAAATATGACAAGAGAGTTCCAGAGAAAAAGAAAGTGGAAGTGTTTAGCGACAGTGTCGAGAAGAAAGCAAGAGACGAAGAAGAAGAAGAAGGACAGGGGTGAAGTAAGAGCGGAGCAAGTTGAACAGTATTTTTAGGAAGATGTTTATTTGTGGGTCTGTGAAACCAACCCGGGGTGTATATCTACCAGCCTTGCCATCCCTCTCTCTCTCTCTGTTACCATCTGTTGAGGTCTCTCAGCCTGTCACACTACCTCAGATTCAGGGAAGGTAACATTTGAGTGACGGAACAATTCTGCCAACAACATGCCTGTTAAAAAAAATGACCTGTGATGTAATTCACCACAAAAGTGCAAATTGGATTAGATTAGGGTTAGATTCTGGCATGCTTGTTGCAGCAGCACATTCATAAGATACAGCTAAGACACTTGATAGTTGTGCAAATGTATTGGCATGGGTGGGTTTATTTAATATTTTGTTTAAATAAACTTAAACTTAAATAAATACAAAAAAAAGGGTCAGAAATCAATCAGACGTTTTTGTTATTATTGATCAATTATAGATATATAGCAATAAATTAGACATAGTTCATAGAATAACAGCACACACACAACTTGATAATTCAATCAGGTTTAAAACGTTCCAAATATACCGTAATATTAATGTCTGTGTCGCCCAAGTAATGCACAATGTTTACAAAACATGGCTAAAAACAAAAAGAGGCCGGCAAGTAAAAAATACGCAAAAGTGGAGGAACACAAAACTTCAGGAAGCTGCTTTTGCATCATGTTATTATCACATACGTATATATCGCAAATATTTTTCCCCTGCTTTCCCAAATTCTACTCAATGGCAGCAGTAGAAAAGGAAGCAATTTCATTAATCTCATGTTATTCTATTGTGTTTTCATGTATAATTCTTGTTTCCGGTTCTTAACCACACAAAATGAACGCATACACTGCAAACGTTGGCTTCAGGTTCATTTACTAGGAGCCAACTGATCAAAATACCAAGATAAATCATATTTTTATATAATATCATGTATAATATACAATATTATTAGTGCTAGCTCAAAAACATAACAAGAAATTAATTCAATTGAATGACAGGTGTGTAAATTTGAGCAATTTTTTCACAATTACACCTTAAATTGTGTCCAGATTAACCTTAATATCATTGATGTTTCTGATTTTTAAATTATATAAACACAAAGTAGATAACATTGACTGCAGCTGCAACTGCAGCTTAAGCTCCTGGAAATCTGTGTTGATGTATGGTGACTCATGAGGTCAACCAACATGGCGGCCATTCAGACACACGTTAAACTTGGCCAGGACAATGCCTAGCAGCCATTTTGAAAAAGAAAATTGCAGGTGTAAAAATAATGATAATAATAATAATACATTGTGAATATTAATCAAATTAATAATAGCTGGGGTCTATTTAGCGTCCCCAGTTTCGGAGTGCATGTTAGCTCACAGTCACGCTGTCCTGATTTACGTAAACGAGTTACTGTGATTAGTATTAGCCGTTTTAGCTTTTCCAACTAAATCCTCTCCCCCCGCCCAAACAATGCGGTTACAGGGTGGTTAATTTCTGGTGATACACCGTTGTTAAAACATTCAAATGATGTTTATGTCGTAATTTACCTTGTTAGTTGTCCTTTAGCTGCAGCTACTAATTAAACGCTCCTGTTCGTTTTTCCACGCGACCGGGGCGGGTCCAGTAAGTTGCCTGGGCAACTGCTAGCCTCCACACCCGGCTAGCTTAAAACGGCTAATAATATGAGGATAAAAACAGTGTTTTTTTCCCCCACATATTTTCTATTTTCCGTTTTTCTTGTAACAGTTAAATCATTTTTTTTGGGGGGGGGAGGGATATAGTGTTGATTTAGGTCAGGCACAAACATGGACGCATCAGACACACAAGACCAGTCAGCTTCAATTATGTGAAAGAAATCTGAAAACGACCTATTTTATTACAGTTTTAAGCAAAAGTGAACAAAAATATATCTAACAGAGCTGCAAAAAATGTGAATATTGGGCTTTTTTTAATATATATATATATATAATTTAAACAGTAGCAATTACATATTTGTTGAATAAATTACATATTAAACATACTGATAATTGAAATCATTGGCTATAGTCAGTCAGACTAAATATGTCTCTCTGCTTGTCTGTGAGCCATAAATTGTATAATGGAGGACTAGTTATTTTCATAGTATATTTTATGTACCTCAGTTGTGCAAGTTTTTTGCCTTTTTTTAAATTAAATTATGTAGAAACAGCTGATGTGAAGTAAAACCGGGTGTAGGTTATTTGGGACATTGCAGGGCCATACTTAGACCAGTTTGGTAACCGACTAACTAAACAGACTAATTATGTGACCTAAAATAGCCACTTAAATAAAGAAAATGCCTTTGTTTTCTTCAGGTCCAGCATTTACATGTGGGGGTGTGTTCTGCTGCATGTTAGTTTAATGTTGTTAAAAGCGCACAAATATATATATATATGTGTGTGAATTTATGACTTAAATGAAGGCTGAAGACTGGGGAGGGTCGTATTATATTTAGACCGTCTTCGCGGGGCAAGCGGGGGTAACTGAAAGACAACACTAAGACAGTTCCACGGCCTAAAATATCTGCGCATACAGCTTCCAGCAGGACTCAAGTGCCAGGTGCAAGGAGGACAGCGGCAGCGGAGATGTCCAGTTTCCTGTTAGGTTGTTTTCAAACTTCACACACTCTCTATGGGAAACACCACTGATACACAAAGCAATCCAAACTCTCGTGTTAATGTGCTGAAAGCATTTTTTTTTTAAAACGAGGAGTTAACAGTGTGAGGGCATGGGGTGAATCTGTGCGTAATTACGCACGGCGGCACAAGCTGCTCCAAAGCCTCCAGCTCCACAGATCCTTACCTTCCTCTGCTGCTTCTCCCAGGCGGGGTCCAGCAGCAGGTCCCTGTCCCAGTCGTCCTCCTGGTTCATGTACCTCTCTTCCTGGGTGATCGTATAGGAGTTGCTGTATGTGATATGGGTTTCGACAGCTGTCATGGTGCCGCCTCTGTCAGGACTTCTCAGGTCCCCCTCTTATAGTGAAGAAAAAAAAAAGAGAGCTTCAGCAGTGGGAACGACAACGACGCCGTGAGGACAAGAACCTCCTTGAGACAAAAGGGGTCTCGCTTTTGAGGGGGGGAGAGACAGTTGGGGGCTGCAGAGACCAGACTCCACTGATACGAGGTGCCTGTGCGGAGGTGGTGCTCCCACTACCAGAAGACCCTGCTGGCCGGTGCTCCTTTCCTGGTCAAAAGTGGCACACGTGACCGCACCCGAATAAGTATGGGAACCGATAGCTTGGGTATCAGGTTCTGACCCTAAAAAGGCGTCAAAGGCGGGGTGGTGTCCCCCGAGCAGAGGCACCGGGGCCTGTGAATGGCCGGCGTGGATGCCAATTACGCCCCCCTGCCGCAGCGAGGTTTTTATGGCCTGTGCGGTGCACCTGTCGCTGTTAGTGATCCTCAGTGGCAAACACAGACCCCTTCACCAAAAAACAGGGATGAAAGAAGTAAAAAGGCGGGGGAAAAAATCACTCTACAGAATTAAATTCAAAGTATTAATAACTACTTTTATTGTTATTATTATGTGATTCCAGGCAAAAGAGCCCTTGGTCTGCGAGTGCAAAGACTCAAACCACCTCATTCCACACTGCTGAAGATAAGGCCTGCAGGTAAATGTATAGTTTTAACTGTCTATTATGAAATGGCTAACACTACAGAGCAATAAGATAGATAATAGTAAGAAAATATTAAGATTAGAGTAGGATATGGCATAATACTGTAAGAGAAGATAATTAGTTACAGTAAGATAAGATAATAATAACTTAAGAGTAAGAAAATATTAAGATTAGAGCAAGAAAATGTTAAGATTAGAGTAAGATATGGCATAATACTGTAAGAGAAGATATTTACAGTTACAGTAAAATAAGATAATAATAACTTAAGAGTAAGAAAATATTAAGATTAGAGTAAGATATGGTATAATACTGTAAAAAAAGATATTTACAGTTACAATAAAATAAGATAATAATAACTTAAGAGTAAGAAAATATTAAGCTACGGCATAATAAGATGAGATATAGTTACATACATGGCATTATATGGTAAGATAAGATACAGTTACAGTAAGATATGCTAATCCTTTGTTAGTCCAACAAAAGGGACATTTTTATTGTTAAGAGCAGCAGTATTACTACAGTCTACCATCAGTGTAATACATTCAAATTCACATGTTTGTTATTTATGATATAAAAATAGATAATTGCCACATTATAAAGTTGAAAAGGACCCTCCCTGGTGTCATTTTCATTGTAATCACTGCAGAAGTAAGACTGTATTATCATAAAAATGCCATTCAATGCATTGCACTATAGTAGCATTCATTTAGTTCAGAAATTGAATTGCAATAATAAAAGAGATCGAGGCACTTAAATGAGATTTTAAAAAATGATTTATTCAGGATTTGCATGCAAATGAATGACTCATACACATTAAAAGGCATATAGATGCTATACACAAGCAGACAGTATCATTTACAATTATGTCAGGACGTGTGATAAACACAGTAAACATGACAACATTCATCAAATATAAAAAAGATCCCCTCGTCTCATTCAGCTTGAGCTAATTTGCTTGAAATGAGCAGGTACAGGTCGGTGACGCAGTAACTCTGTCACCCCCCCCCCCCCGATGTGTCTTCGGAAACTAAACTGCTGTACGTTGTAATTACTCAGGCTTTTACGTGTAAGTACAGCTCGGTTCATTAACCCACTTGACGAGTGACGCTTTAGACGCCGACTGTGCTACTTCTCTGTGAACACCGCTTTTATGTTTTTACATCAGCACGCTGCTAACGAGCTGAGGGAATTTCAAACGTTGATCACCGTCAACATGATAAAGAGGTCTGATCATATAAAAAGGAAAAAAAAAAAAGATTTGGACCACAGAAAAAGACAAGACATGGCCTCTACACTCAGGATATTATACAAGCCAATACAACACCACTGCACATTTTTAGTACAAAAAAAAACACATGTATTTAGCCTTTCTCCAGTGTTCCTGAACTTAACCTGCTCTTACATTAAGCGGAACAAAAGCACGTGTAGTCCTAATCAACAATCATGAGCAGGTGACAGTCGACGACAGTCGATACATAAAAGGCACTTGACAAACTTGACAAAATATTGTGCTCGGCTTGTTTCCATAAGATCTCACCAAGACTATGCTAGGTCAAAGGTCGCCAAACGAGTAGAGAAAGCTCATAGAGTATTTAGTGTACGCGGCCCTGGGGGGGGCTGATTGACGGCCAGGGTGAGGTCCCGCAAGGAGTATTTCTTCAAAGACCTTCTACACTCCCTAAAGATACTTTCCGACTAACGGTCTTGTGCTAGTATTTAGCCTGAGCTTGAGTTTAGAGATTAAGATTGGCATAAGCCTCTCTCTTTTAGCGATTTCTACCACGATCTCGAGCATTCCTCATCCCAACAATGTCAAATCGATCACACACTGTGTGAAGTCTGTCAAGCGAACCGTTAAGACGTTATTGGAGGAACATTATGAAGAACTATTCATTTCCTATGGTGGTCATTTTTCACTGGGAACATCGAAGGCATGACTAAGTTGAATAAAACCCTTCAATAACCAATGAACGTGGTGATCAGCAGTTGTACTTGTACAGACACTGGGCGTGGAGACCTTTAGGTCTTGAAGCAGCAAGATAAGAGTATTAGACCGAACACTGGAGGAAGGCTAATGAATGAATGAATGAATGTAGCAATGCTGTGTCCGACTGTATTGCATTCTGTAGGATTCATGTTGATTCCACACCCTGAGGTAAGGCTGAGGTAGGACTCTACTGCTGGTGTTTTTACCTGAAGGTCAAGCAGTGGTAGAGTCTGACATCTGTGCTAAAATAACTAAAATACTCCTGAATGAAACTTGATTAAACCAAAGGCAGTTGTTATGTGTTTCCACCAAGTCATACTGTTGGGAATGGTAAACTTTGATCTGGTTTGCATTTCCACTACGGAGTGTGTGTAGCCTGCGTCGCACATACCTGGTGGGGGCATGGAAAAGGGTACGCAAGGATACTCCAATCAAACGCCACCCGTGCCTAATTTGTGTCACCCTTTACGTACCGAGCGACGATACAGATTCATGGGTTTTGGTGCCCTTCGCAACCCTTTGAGCTTTTAGCTTACCGAACTGAACGGAACAGTATCACTTAGAAGAAACAAGGCTTGTGAGTTTGTGCTCAAACCTAACAGCAGTAGGTGAACGCCCAGAGCTGCATACTTGTGCGTCTCAGCTGATAACCTGTGGAATACCCGCCAGAACAACACAAAACAAAAAGGTGTGTACACACAGACTAGAACATCTGGGAGGGAAGGCGGGAGGAAGGGAAGGGAGGGAGTGAGTAAGAAGTAGGGAGGAGGCCGCAGCGAGCTTTAGCTGTCAGTACAGAGGAGGTGGGGGGTTTCAGAGATGCGTGGCTGCATTCACCCAAGCACAGGAAGCCCAGACGCACAAGCAGCTGTGCCGAATTAACCTTGATAGTGAGGATTTGGGAGAGTGTGGTGAAAGGAGGAACAACATATGGTGGGAAAAAAAGCATGTCCTGGATCATGGAGGCCAAGAATCTACTCAATCTGGAACGACAGACAAAGATGAAAATGACCATCTTGTGGTCATGTAATATCTACATAAAAAAAAAAGAAAAAAAAAGATAAAGTTTATCCCTTAAAGTGAAAACTATAGCCATATCACACTACACGATATTCAGTATCCAATAATCGGCGATATGCAGCTATTCGTCACAATCAGCTCTTGATTGGCGGTGGAGAAACATTTAAAGTACCTGACGGTTGCTGATGTGCATAGTATGAACGAACCTTGTCTTTATGATCGACGCGATCCTCCGACTCTGAAAGTCGCAGTGTGAACTTGGCTAAAGAGGCAGAGCAGTGTCACTCATCAGGACTCACTATGATAATAAACAGGACCTTTTTTAAGAAATGTATTATTGCATTCAACAAAAACATCCCCCAAGATCAGGAAAGTGGGGTTAGGAGCAGAGTTTTCTGTCAACTCACCTTATGTTCAACTCATTTTTTTTATTCCTTCCACTCCTACCATTTTTCCTTTTCTTTGTTAGGCAGAAGACAAAGCCCCTCTTTGTCTTGACTTCAACCCACAGCTGTCGAGGGTTAAAGCTCTCCGCCTCAGCACAAGCACAATCTTACCAGGTAAGAACACGCACAGAACACATATCCAGCCAGTCCCAGGTGATCGCAGGGATTACAGAAACAGAGCCGCCATCCCAGAGAAGTCCTATAGGAACCCTGAGATTGATGAGAATCTACAGGTCAGACTGGCCTCACACCCCGGCCGTATCTTATAGGACGTTTCTGATTGGGCGCACAGGCTGCGAGGGATTGCGAGGGTTAGGAAATTGTTAACCTCTGCAGTTGGAGGTTGAGTGTTTTGGATTTTGATTCTCTATTGAAGCTAAGATCCCTTTTTCACAGCCGTGCCGAGCAAAAACCACAGCACTCAGCAAAGCGACTCGTCCATCACTGAAGTCCCTCTGAGTCCACACATACACTGTCCATGGGCACGCCTCTACGGTAACAAAGGAGGACGGGGGTGGGGGGGGTTGGGAGATGTTGGGTCAGGTGGGTGGTTCTGGGAAGTTGAGTCCCGAGCCAGAGCCACGAACCCAGATCCAACGTGGCGACGGCGGTGGCGGCGGGGGAAGAAGAAGCGCTGTGCGTTTGTGTGTGTGAACGGCGGAAAGGTGGATAGGCACAGTAAGGTGGGGATGGAGGAGGAGGAGGAGGAGGAGGAGGAAGGAACAGGAAGGCAAGGAAGGAAGGAAGGGGGCGAGGGGAGTGAGGGCGGCGAATACGGCGGTGGAGAGGTGTTGACTAGCGGGCAAAAGGGGAGGGTGGGTGGGCGTGTCCGCATTGTGCCAAGCTTCTTCTTCACACATCCAAGCTCACTTCCTGTTTCACACACACACACACACACACACTTCCTTTTACTCAGCTCAGACACCAGCAGGACAAATCAGTCGGATGCGACTCAGAGGAGTCGCGTCTTGACTGCGGAGGGGGGCCGGGTGTACGCCCAACCCCACCCACCAGCCACCACCCCCATAGAGGAGAAGGGTTTAGGTGTGGCAGGAGGAGGAGTTACGGAGCAGGGTGGAGGAGAGGGGGGGAAGGTTGTGGTGATGGCAAAGGGAGAGGAGGAGGAGGAGGAGGAAGGGAAAAGTTTTGTCAAGGCACAGTCAAAGGATGGGGTTCGGCAGGTGGGAAGAGGAGGGGGTCAGTGTTTTTTTTTTTTGTTTGTTTGTTGTTTTTGTTTGCTTGCTTTGTTCATTTACCTTGGTGGTGAAGAGGAGGAGGAGAGAGAGAACAAGTTCCCGCTGCGTTGGTTGTTGCGATAAAAGTTGTCCCCGTTGGCTCACACTGCCAAACACAAGGCTGCTCGCTGCCCGTTCCAGGTGGCACGGTGACCTAATTCAGTTGAGATAGTTAGTTCAGAGCTGGACTGTCGTGGGGCTTTTTTTTGTGTGTTCTGTTTTTGTTTTTTTTTGCGGCAGAGTTACAGATGATCACACATGCAGGTCTGAGAGTAGAGTGGACACAAAGACACACGAGAAGAGGGAGGGAGGGAGGGAGAGGGCGGGATTTGGTGGAGCAGGGAGGAGACCAGACCAGACCAGACGCACACCCATCAACCCCCAGGAACAGGACGGCTCCACAGATCAAAATGCACCCAAGCCATTCCATCTGTGTGCCTCTCCCCAGCTCTCAACGTGATTTTTGTCCTTTTTTTTTTTTTTTTTTTTTGCATGAAAATAAAAGTATTAAAGGACACCTTTGATTGCCAGAATTCACCACTGAAATGCAAACCTTTTTTTTTTTTTCTTTCTCTCGCATGAATGCCAGTTTGCAAACATCATGAGAGGCTGGGGAGAGAAAGGAGCACCAACCCGCACTTACCCCGACCAAAGAGAGCAAAGCTGCGGCCAACATCTACACCTGTCTCCACCCCGGGTCCCCAGTCAAATGGGTCTGGTGGTCATTTTACACAAGAGAAACAGAATAGTAGAGAAGAACAACATAAACAAGAAGAAGAAGGGGAAATGTCCAAACCCTTTGCTGTCTTTTTGTCACAATAGTCAGCCAAACATTCTTTATTATAATAAGGTGTGTAGTAGTATACATTATTCTCCATAAAAAGCATGCGTTTTTTTGTTTTTCCTTTTCTTTCCTATTTTTTTTAAAATTATTTTGACTTTTCCTAAAAAAAAAAAAAAGAAAAAAGAGGCAAAATTAAAATACTTCTCTATAAAATATGGTTTTCAAACATGGCAAACAAGACATTTTTCCGCAAACCACGTAGTTCTACAAAGGATGCAACTGGTATGTGTTTGTATATACGACACAGAAAGATTACACTGTGAAATGCGAAAGTCACTGAAGCACTAAAAACCACAGGGGGAGAGGGGGAGGGGGAGTTCAGAAAGGAAGAGTGAGGGGGGGGTTGTGTGTGCATCAGACCGTTGTCAAATAGTAGCTGCACAAATAAAAGAGTGATTGTAGAAGCAGATAGGTGGAGTTTTCGTGAGGCAAGCTTTGACAAACACCACCGATCGGATAAAACAATCCCCGTTTCAAAGACGGACAACAAAACGTTTTGGCAATTACAATCCGACGCAGGTCTGGTAGATAGGGGGGAAAAAAAGGAGGATTTTTGGGGGGAGAAGAAAGAAGGGGGGCAACTGGAAGACACTGCCCCATCTCTCACATCATTGGTGCTATTACTTCTGCTTTATAACCAGAACCTGTGAGGCCCGATTTGTGGCTTTTTATTTAAACACTTTGATATGAAACTAAGGCCCCCGTTCAGACCTGGTATCAAAAAAAAAATGTGTCCTGGATGCTTTTGCTGTGGGCATCATTAGAGAGAAAAGAAGGACACGAGAGGAGCTCAAGCCAGTCAAAGAAAAGAAAAGAAATCCCACGGCCGTCCGCGTTAAAACTGTGGCAGAGGCTACAAATAAATCAACACGCGAACGCTAATTAGTGTGAGAAACGGCCGCCGATCAAATGGCTTCAGCGGAGGAGGCGGACTCTAATCCGTCCCGATGACCAAACTACATTCATGCATGCTCAAGAATCTGAACACGTGTCCCCCCCAACCCACATCTGAGTGTGTTTTTTTTTTAAATCAAGATTTAAAGACGTATTCAGGAGGGATGTTAACGGCAGGTCTGAATGGGGGCCTAAAGTCATACAAATTGTCAAGGAATTCCCTTGAAACGATTGAAAAGTAATATCAAAAGCACTTAAAAATGGGAGATTGCTCCACGTAATGCACTTCTTTCAAAGCTCATAGGCACATAATTAAGCTCGTCACATACTATTGTGATTCCTATCGTAGGATGCGGATGATCCGTTGTAAACAGCTCATTCAGTAGTCACGCAGGAGGGGAGGCACATCCTCCTCCTCCCCCCCCCTCTCCTATTTACAGTTCATTAAAACCCCGTTTTTTGACTTGTATTACATGTAAACTACAGGACACGGAACAAAAAACACACACGCGCACTGCTTTAAAAAGAAAGGCCTCTGGACGTGGAGGATTATCTACAAACGTTACTGTCGCTGAAAACCCTGGCTCCTCCGTAAAAAAAAAAAAACCCCCCGCCCGCTGCTGACCTCGTACCTTTTTTTTTGAGGAGCAGAGAAAAAATAAGATAAACGGCTGACTGGGTGAGAAGTGGTGTGAGACAGAACACATTACGACAGAGTTAAATTGACAGAGAGGTAGGCGGCTGTCGTTGGAAAGGTGAAGCAGTGTCTTTCAGCGAGGAGGAGGAAGAGGAGGAAGGGAATCAGAAAACGGGGGGGAGGTCAAGGAGAGATCCAAACATACAGTACAGTACGTATTATGTGTGCTTCACGTGTTTGTTTGTTTTCTGCAAAGGCGCAGTCGAAGCTGCTGCGTTTGTGTGCTGCCAGGGTCAGGAGCCCGCACTTCTCTCACAGACATACCGCATCCACATCACATTCAAAACAAACGCCCCCCCAACCCACCCACCCGCGCAAAGCACGTCAACCTCGATCCTGTTGGGACACATTGCAGTGCAGCCAGTAAACAATGTGGTTTTTCTTTTTTTCTGAACGTCCCATCTGATTACATTAGAAATCATAAGGCAAAAAAGGTTTCAAATTAGCTGCCCTGACTGATCATCTAGGCCCGAAAGGGGAGCCGGGTCACACTCGCCACGTCCCGCATCCGTCGAGAGCCACTTACTGTACATCCCCGTGGTTCTGTTCGCATTCCAACGAGGGCCGTACTCCATCTCACGTTGCAGGAGATGTGCCCTCGTTTCTGTTCTTTCATGTTCTCTGTAAATGTTTAGAAACCAGTGGGCTTCCTCATATAAACTGGAGCAAGTTTCCATGGTTACCATCTTTTTTTTTTTCTAAATTATTATTATTATTGCCAAACAAACCACCAATTGGACTGGGAAATAATGCCGTGCTCCGGGAAGAATGAGACTGGAGTGTGACTGCGTGAACGTGGAGAGTCTGACCCGGAACCCGAGTGAGGAAGGGATGACTGATTCCAAAACCAATGTGTCGTAGATTTGGCCGTAGAAAAATCAAAACTGGCTTGAAGAAATAAAGGCATATGGAAACAACCGACAGGGTCGGTCTAATACTGGCACAAGTGTGTGACTGGCACGATAAAGGAAACACACACACACACAAAAAAAAAAACGGAGAAGCGGAAATAATGCCCGTACAACAGACGAGAGCTTTCCATGGCTGCACTGCGTGTGTGCGAACAAGACCCAGGTCAGCTCGCCAATTCCCTCATAGAGCAGGTTAATAAACCCAGGGAGAAGTTTCCAAACCCGACCCCACATCCCGACGCACACTCGTACATTCACACACACACGTATACAGCTGCTGTAAGGTGGTCGAGTTTGGGGAGGAGGAGGAGAAGGAGGAGGAGGAGGAGGAAATGTGTGGGGGTGTTCAGGGCAGAGAGGGAGGGATGGGAGGGGGCAGAGAGTTGCGTGTGGCTATCGGAAGGGGGGCTCAGGCGTGTGAAGGGAGAGTTCGGGGCGGCGGAGGATGGCCTCCTTGCGCGTGGGCGGCGGCAACGGCGGCTCATACACCCTGGGCGCGGCCATGGCGGCTGCCACTGCCGCGGCGGTGGGGACCACTGGCCTGAGGGCGTCCAGCGCGGCGACCTGCTGAGCCGACATCGCGGACATGGTGGGCATCTGCATGGCCGACATTCCCGGCATGCCGGCGATGGCCGTCATGGCGCCCGGCGGCGGGTAGGCGTACTGGAACTGGGGGTACTGCTGCAGCTGCTGGTAGTACTCAGCATAGTACCTGTGAGAGAGGAGTGGGAGGGGTTCAGAGAGAAAGAGGGAGGGCAAGAGGGGGAAAAAAAGGAAAGGCTTTATGGTAGCACTTGGCAACACAAGGGAGCTTTTCCATACATTTCACCCATCTTCCATGACTCAATCAAAATGTATGCCCCTATTGGGAGCCCCTACTTGAGCCCCCATCACAGGCTTTGTAGCAAATATATAAACATGGAATTTGGAATATCAACATTGACATTGACACACTTTTGCAACACAATCATTTATATCCAAACCATTTCAAAACTCTCCCAGAATTTCATGACCGTTGCAAAGGTTTCTATTGAGGCTAAAGTGATGGCGATGTGGGATCAGCCTTGCCTTGTTGTGAGGGGATGGCCTGTGGCAAAGAACCGCGGCCAACCAACCACGCCGCCTCGTAGTGCAACGACTACAGCTTTCCTTACAAGCAGGTGGTGGTCGTCTACTTCCGTCACGGAACAAAAAAGGAACTGGAAGACCTCGTCATTGGTGACACCTTTAAGCTAAAGTGCTAGTCACATTTATCTCTCGTTGACGATGCCTCCACAACGTGCATGTGAGAACAAAACAAATCTGGAATAATAACAATAATCATATTAATAATGATGATGTCACTTCCTACCTGGCCATGGGGTCCTCGACAGCCTCAGCCTCTTCTGCTGCTCGACCAGCTGGGGTCGGGAGCAGCGGGCGGCGCGGCTTGGCTCTCTGGTAAATGAACGGCTTCAATACAGGGTCTGGTAGCAGGGGTGTTGACCTCCGTAGGGGACTGCGGTCCCTCTCACCAGATTTTGCTGCCGACTGCTGCTCGGCCACAACCTGCTGGCTTTGGGCATAGTAATGTGCCTGTCTTGCTGCCTCAAAGATGGCCGTGGTGGGGTCCGCTGCTCCCATGGCGCTGATGTGAGCATAAGCCGGCGTGGCGGCGCCATAGATCGCTGGTGCTACGGAGTAGGCGGTGTTCACTGCAGCTGCGGCCGAAGGCATCTCGATCCCAGGAGCAGCGGTCAGGTAGACCTGGTGGTTGCCGACAGTTGGGGTGTAAACTTGAGTGGAGTAGGCATGGGCAGCAGCAGCGGCAGCGGCTGCCGGGGAAGCAGCCACCTGGCCGTAGATGTTGGGCGCCATTGAGCTGTACATTTGGGTGGCGGCGGACGTAAGAGCCGCCTGATTGGCCACTGAACCGTAAAGCTGATTGGCAACATTGGCGCCATACACCTGGCTGGCAAGGGCACCATAAACCGCCGGGTTCACCGGGTTGCCATCCGTGCGTGTGCCGGTGGTGATTCCAGTGAGAGCCGCATACGTGGGGTCGAAGGAGGTGGTGTTGTAGACCGAGTTGTGCACGCTCTGCTGGACCTGGAGGGGCAGCCCAGCGGCTGCGGCTGCAGCAGCGGCCAGGACGGCCGCTTGACTCTGGTACTGCTCCAGAGACGGCTTCCCCACGGGGCATTCTCCCGCGTAGTGGCCCTGCTTCCCACAGTTCACACAGGGGATTTTCCCTGTAGGTGCCTGCTTGCTGGGCTGGACCTTGGACAGCTCGACAGACAGGGGGCGTCCCTTAAATGAGGTGCCGTGCAGGGCCTCGATGGCCTGGAGCGCATCCTCCTTGTTTTCCATGTGCACAAAGGCGTAGCCTGTGGAAGAGGAATGCCTGGCTGTCATTGAGCGCAGGGACAACAATTAGGATCACAGTGGCATCGCCACGGGCACTTACTTATTACTTCTATGAAACAAAGCACCCTACATATCTTTACAACAGGGATGTGGGAGTTTATCTTGTTTTGCACTGGTGACTCACAGCCAATCAATTCAAAGACGTCACAAAGGGGAATTAAAGAAGCAAGTGGTCGTATGAGTTACTGCTACATAGTCAGTACTGACTATGACGAGCAAGAAAGGAGATGTACGTCCCTTAACAAAAGGATCACCTAATCTATCTTCTCTATCTTTTAATTTGACATAACACTCCCATAGAGACAATTGGCCATTTCAAATTGCAGGGACATGAAAGCTGCTGCTCTTATTTCAAACATCAGAGTCACAGAATAACACATTTGAACTGACTGACGGAGGCAGCCGTGGATCAACACGCGCTGTGTGTTGTGCTGTGAAAATCGCCGATTGTCTCTATGGACTTTGGAATGGCGGAGTAAGCGATTAACAGAGTGACAACAATTTCAATATCTGGTCAGAAAAGGCCTGGATTTATTTTTGATTTTATGGCTGTAGAATTGTCCAAAAAACAAATGCACTACGAGTGAGTACTTCTGCCCCTTTTTCCACGATAACTTTCACTTTCGATATCGGTGAATCCCGTCTGTGATTGAGGGCTACCCTAATGACAAGTATATGGTCCCTCTGAGCTCTATTTCTCTGCTCTGTTTTTGAATTACCTAGATATCCCAAATGGTCTCAGGAGTTGTGGTAATGAGTTGTACGCATGCCAAATCCTGGATGGTAACAGAAGGGTTAATGCAGGTTGGAGGAGGAGAGGTAATGGATGATTAAATCCAGAAGCTCTATGGATACAAACTGGCATGAAAATTCCACCACCAATCAACCATTTGCTGACTATGTGTCAGTATCTCATACAACCACACTTTATTGAACGTATGGGGGGGGGGATTATCAAGTACAATCTGGGGAGGAATCTAAGTGCGAGCATTTTTACAATAAAACATGACTCGGCTCGTCACTCACCTTTGACTTTGTCGCACTCGAGAACTTTCCCGAACGTCTGGAACAGCTGCTGTAGATCCTCCGTGGTGCACATGCCACTCAGGTTACCCACAAACACCTTGGTGGAGTGCAGCGGCCTCCCCCTCGACTCCTCCACCACCAGATTCCGACCGCGGAACTCCCGCCCGTTGAGCTCGCGGATGGCGCGCTCGGCGGCGCCCTCGCCCTGCAGGTGCACAAAGGCGAACTGCCGCAGCACGCTGCAGCTGACCACCTGGCCATAGGGTTCGAAGATGGCCGACAGCTCCTCCTGCGTGGTGTCCAACGCCAGGTTGCCCACAAAGAGCTTCACTGTGTGGCTCTTGTCCATGGCGCTGCAGAGACACAGAGGAGGGACACGGTTTGAGTTAGGAGACGGGGAGGATTAATGACACGGCGCGGCTATCGGCTGCCGTGACGGGGAGAGGAAGTGAGCGAGCACAAAGCTGCACCTTTAGTTCTGAAGAGGAGGAGGAGAGGACTGCGGCACAAAAGAACATCGCTGTGTCAGCTATTTAGTTTCTTTTTGCATCGCTTTAAAATATCTGTGAGGGAGGGGACACTTCCAAGTCCAGTGTGAATTTACTTAAGGAAAAGGCTTTAACTGCACAATTACACTGTGTGAGTGAATTGTCTCATTAACTGCCTGCCTTTGTGAATACTGTTAACTAATGTGATATTATTCTTTTCTATTCTTTGTCTCCTTCTGAATGCATATTGTATAGTATGCTTTCCTTTTGTATATCAACCTACTTCGTCATGGACCAACTCAATATGATCTCGGGCTGCAGCACGCGTTTATTTCATCGTTTGGTCTGAAATTTTTTTAAAAATGTTGATCAGCGATTGGGCCACAATATGATATTATTACGATACACTAGGGGTGGGGTGGAAATATCAATACAGTGAAATATTGTGATATTTTCACGACAACAAATATCATTCTTTTAAACATATCATTTTATTAATTGAAGTTGCAAATAAGTTTTTATTGACATTTCAGTCCACTAGATGGTGCCAAGTGCCCACTTTCACTAGAGCTATTGTGTGAGTATATCGCAATATATGATTAATATCGTATCGTGACTCAAACATCGCGATAATATCGATATATGCTGCAATTTATTGCCCCTTGAAAGTGCAAATTATATTCCAAAATAAAAAAAAAACGCTCAAATAAACCAAACTTAATTAGTGTAAGTGCTGCATCTAACGATTATTTTCATAATCGGTCAATCTGTCGATTATTTTTGGTCCATAAAATGTCAGAAAATGTTGTAAAGATCTGTCTCCTAATGGAAAATGATGTTCTTTAATGTCTTATTTTGACCACAAACCAAAATGGTTCAGTTGATATGATTTCTTCGTCAAAGGGAGCAAAGAAACCAGAAAATATTCACATTTAAAAAAAAAAACCCACTAAAACTGATTAATCAACGATCAAAATAGTTGACGATTAATTCAGTGATCCATTGCCGTTGCAGCCCTAATATTATCATGATACTTGGGCCACAATATGATATTTCTGCGATAAACTAGGGGTGGGGGGGAAATCCATACAGCGAAATATTGCGATATTTTTATGATCTTCCCACCCCTGCGATATACTGCAATTTATTGTCCCTTTAAAGTGCAAATTATATTCCAAAATGAAAAAACCCTGCTCAAAATAACAAAGCATTAGAGCTACACCTAACTACATTTTTCAGTTTTAATGATTTCTTTGCAAAGAAACCAGAAAATATTCACATTTAAGAAGCTGAAAACTCACAAATCTTGACTGAATTATTGTAAAAAAAAAACAATTATAAAACAAGTTAATAAGTTAATTTAGTTAATAATCGCTGCAGCCCTACTTCACAGTACATGGAGCCGGGAGGAGCAGCTCATGAGAAGATCAATGTAATCATTAATAAAATTACTAATGGTCACATTAAGAGATGGATTTTTGTTGTTGTTGAAATCAAACTCCAGTGTTTGTACTCATCACACATTTGCCCGAGGGCTGCCCTCAACACACACACACACATTATGTCTTTGAACTGTAACACAAATTTCGATTTAAATCAGTCTGAAGTAAAAAAAAAAAGAAATCTCTGCAGGATCACACGCTCACCAGAGAGGTGGCGCCGGTGATTACCTGCACAGCTATGAGTCACACTCACACAACTCTGCGCTAGTCCACTGCATCGGCTCACAAACACGCCATGATACAGGATCCAGCCGGAGGTGAGGAACACTGTGTGACTTCTCTGTGCCGGACATGCAGAGGTCGATGATTGATTCTGGCAGTTTTGTGTCTCATGCGCTTAAAAAGTACACTGTTTGGGTGCAAGAGTGGGACTGAAAGACACGCCAGTCTCCCTTTTTTTTTTTAAAAAACACCATAATTTGATTTTAAGGGTAAAGAAAAGCATTGACACATTGAGACCATGGTTCTCAAACCGTGCTACGCAAGCTTCCTCCATATATACACACACTATATTCAGTGTTGTGAGGAAGAGGAGGAGAATGATGAGAGAGCAAATTATCTTATTGGGATTAAATCTGCCTTCTGCGACTTTGCTTGGCCTATTTACGCCACTGTATTTTAACATTGGTGATAATATTTTTTTAATTTGGTATAAAACGTTTGAGAACCACAGGTCTGTGATATCTTTACAATATCTTTACTTGTCGCTGTTACATAGAACTTTTCTGGCTGGAAACTAAAGTGTGTAACTCTGTCTTTCCCTGCACCAAACTCAAAAATTGTCGATTTTACATCACAGCACACAGGAGTTATTTTATACACTGCTGCCTCCATTAGTTAATTAGAACGTGTTATTATGTGACTTTGGCGTTTAATACCTTGTTTGGATTTAACCAAGTGACACAAGCTTGTCAAACGCGACGGACGTACACCAGAAGCTCTTGTGTCCCTGTAAGCAAAAAAATGCTTGTTTTCTCTATAGGCTTTGGTGCGATTGTTTTTTTTTTTACAAACTTCCATTTCAAACTCCCAGAAACGGCTGCAGAACAACAAGATAAAGCAGCCAAACAAATTCTTTTAGATAGCATGCACTCAAGCCAGCTTAGATTTCATAAAGTGAGGCTTTTGTTACATGGGTGAAAAATCAGCCATGTTATCAGCGATAGCCGGGGGTCACGGGCTGGTATCATGGAAAAAAAAACTAACAGACAAAAAAGGTATGAGGTATGGCTTTAAAACGGCATGGTGTGCTACTTTCCACAGGTTGATCAACACCTTTTTTTGCCCCCTGAACAACCTCCTTTATGACGGAGCTGTAAATCTAAAGTGTACTGTGGAACCTGACACCAGAGACTGACACTTCTATTTTTTGGTTTAGACTCCACAGTCAGCTGCGGGTCACAGAAGATAATACAACATGTGCAGTGTCTGCTTCACTGACCGGCCATGTTTTACGCGGACAACAATATTCTGACATTAACCAGATTAAGACAATAGTCTGACTATGACCCCCACCATATAATGAACTGAACATAAATAAAGCCATTAAGCGATAATTAGATTAAATCGATATGTGTTCTAGCATTTGTGAATGATTTTTGTCATATCATGTTATAATCTCAATCAGATTATAACCTCCTATTGGACATAATGTAGGCGTGAGGTGAGTCGTAATCAGACTACAATCTGTAACTGGAACAGGAGTGGAATATTCCATGAGTAATCTGACTGCTTTATTCAGAATAACTTCAATTATCAGATTATTGGTGTCCATTTAAACGTAAACATAATCAATGTGTCTAGAGACACACAAGAGTACTCCATATGTCTTAATCTGATTATTGCTTATACTGTGTATAGTGGTATTAACCAGATTAAGTCTGAATAACTGCATGCCATATAACAATGTTGCATCAACAATCGGATTAAGGTTTGTGGAGTATTGGACAACTCTATTCTGAATAAGACATTATTCTGATTATGACATTTGCATGAGTGGCCATATAAATTAAGGGTCATATATGGATTATGTCTGTTAAATCAATAATATGAATTAGTACTGCCTTGTTAACAGCACTGATAGCAGCAATAATCAGATTAAATTGTGGAATAATCTGATAATAGTCACATTGACTTTGTGGACATGGATAATAATCCGATTATTGACCTCATTCTTAAAACACATTACGACAATCTTACATTGACTATGATGAACACCAGTAATGTGACTATTGATTTTATTCTGAATGAGAGATTATTCTGATTATGACGTTTACATTAGTCATAACCCAAGCATCATTGGATTATAACTGTATACATTGACAGCAATGTTCATATTTTAATCCAATTCACTCAATAATCTGAATAAATCACATCTTCTGATTACCCTAACCCGAATACCAGAACTTTTAAGTTGACATAAACATATTAACTCTGTGGTAACTCATACAAACATCGTAAACCATGTAAACATGTATACCATATGTTTACATGAGTCCATGTAAACACGGAGTAGTCAATGTATCTGTCATCGGAATACTCCAGTTAGTCTTAATCTGATTATTGCTTATTCTAAGTATGGTAAAGCAGTAATAAAATGTTGTCACATGGCATACGTGATTTATTCAGACTTAATCTGGTTAATGAACAGTCACATTTAACACAAGCTCAGTTAGACACAGCACTGTATCCACTCAAGAACATCATAACCAGAAAAATGGCTCGTCGTTAGAACACTCCACGTGTGTTAATCTGATTATTGTTTCATCTCAGTGTGATAAGGTTATGAGAAAAAGGCAGTATTACGAGGCAGTTAATCTGGCTAAAATTTGAATACCGCTGTCCATGTAAACACACACAAGTGTGTGCTCTAGAAAAACAAACAAGTAATGACTGTTGGCGCCCATGTAAACGCAATCGGTGCAAATATTCGGTACAGATTATTAACGGTGTTATATACCGTATACTGCATTAACTCTGGGTTCATAATCCTGAGGAAATAGAGGAGGGGGGTTTTCTGCTTTTCTGATGACGCAGCACGACGCTGAGTCAACACATTTCCGCCGCCGGACTCGTTAAATAGCGGAACAATGAAATAGTTTGACAAAATAAGGACGCAGTAAAGGGATATTAGAATATTTCGGCGCCACAGTAATGTCCACGTCTGCAGTGAATCTCCCGCGAGGGAGACACACACACACGCTCGGGATGCTTGTTTTGGTTTCGCCCGAGACTCGAAAAACAACCATTGAGAAAAAAAAGCCCACAATGAAACTATGATTTATAACTGCGTTTAAAAAAAAAAAACGACGTAGCGAGGACGAACAATGACGCAGAAGCCGCTGTAATCATAATAATCGACAACACAACGTGTCAACATCACACTCACATTGTTCCTTTTCTTCTCCACTGCACCGGACACGGATACAGCGGAAAGGAGCGAGCAGATTACGGAGCAACAACAACGCGGTCAAACGGTTCTCTGTCGCAGAAGCGAACACACAGGAAAAACATCCGAGCTTCGAGGCGAATCGGGTTAGGTTTGATCTCGTGCTGCTCCAGAGTGAATAGTACAATGGGAAAATGCGATTAAATGAAAGCTTCTACCATCTTACCTAGGCGGTGCTGCGTTTCAAAATGGTAGCGCCTGCTTCCGTTTGAATGTCGGGCATGTACTACTGGAGAGACTGCAGAGGGGGGGGGAGGGACTGCCGCATCCCCATCGATCAATAATCGGATGTTACATTTATCGCCAGCTGTTGTGATAATCGAAAAACAACAACAAAATTGTAATTTAAGCTTCTAAAAGTAAATCTGTTCTTGTTTGGCGTTTGTTGTTGGAAGAAACCACTTCTGGATTTATCAAGAAAAACCGGGAAATTAACAAGTAATGAAAATGTTAATTAGTTGCAGGTCGAGTTACAAGAATGCCCACCGGTAATCTGATTATTGATCTTCTTATGAATAAAACCACACAGATTAGAATGTTGCCAAAGGGTTTTTCCATTCATATTCAAATCAACATGCGTTGAAACAACATAGTTGTTTACATGAGAACTAATAATCTGATTATTGATCATATTCTGAATAAAACATTCAGATTATGATGGTGCCAAATGGTTTTTCATTCATATTCCTATTTACATGTAACAGGGCATAATCTGATTATAACTGTTTACATGAAAACCAATATTCTGATTATTCTGAATAAAGATTCAGATTATGTTTACATGAATTGCTAATAGAATATTCCATTCATATTCCTGTTTCTATGCTACAGATAATTCTGTTTACTTGGACATCAGTAATCTAATTATTGATCTTCTGAATAACATTCAGATTTTGTTGTTTATGAGTTGCTAATTGATATTTCATTTATATTCATCTTTACATGTATAATAATAATCTGACCATTGATCTTAATCTGAATAAACATTCAGACATGACATTTACATATACTGTTGACAGAATATTCTTGTTTACATGTAACAGCATAATCTGATTAAATAACAAGGACATCAATAATTGTATTGTTTGATTTATTCTGAATAGGTGATTATTCTTACAAGACATTTACATTTCATGTTTTTCAAAAATTGACTCGGATCTGTATTATATCCACCACTGTTGTAATCTGATTAAGATGTCGCATCAACAATGACTGTTTCCATGAAAAGCAATAGTCTAATATAAATATTCTGAACAATGAAATGACTGGATTAAGACATATAACATATTCTGATATCAGGTGCACTACAAACATATACTGTGCATCTCAATCTGACATATGAGATTTATTTGGATTACGTTACTCAAAAAGTGCAATTTTTCCATTTTCATTTAGACTTCTGTGCTAATCTGGTTAGAAGATTGCTTTCTACAGATAAAAAAAAATCACACTTGAAGAAGACATGAAAGGATTAATTGACAGAGAATGAAGTAAAAACTTTGTGAATGAAATGGAAGGATTTCTTTCCTCCTTTCCTTCACATGAATGGTTGAAAAAGCCACAGATTAAACCCTAATTTTAGAGCCCCTACATTCATGCTGCCTTCACAGTTCTCCTCACACAGAAATGGGAAAAGGACACCCACTGAACATTTGGAGGGGAATTCAATAAACTTATTCAGGCATCACCCAAAACAAGACGGATGCTCGATCTGAAAAAATCAATGTGAAACTTTGCTGCACACTCAAAGAGCCCAATATGGTGCAGCCAATGTCCTTGTATTGATGTTTTCACCGGGGGAACAGTCGCCATGCATCAACAACAAGTGTCAGCTCTGGGAGATTTTTAATGTTTTTCTTATTACATTCCAGTTGTTACGCACAATTTCTGATAAAGGACGCATCATTTTCCTCCATTTTATGACTCTGAGTTTGTCTGAATGTCATGTAGCAACTGTCCTCTCAGGAACAGCTGAGCACACACTGCTTCAACTCTTACCCCTCTCTTGCCCTTTCACCTTGCATGGAATCTGACTCTCTCTTTCGCTCTATTGAGGTCATGCTAATCTCTCTTTTTACACCACCAGCCCATGAATGCACCCCTATTTCTTCTCAAGTGTCCTTCAGTAGTTGAACTACCCATTCAACTTCCCATCAAATTTTTAGCAAAGGTTTGGGATATAACCCAAGGTAGAATCCATTAAATTCTGCAAAGGGTTGGGTCATAACCTGAAGAAGAACCTATGAAATTTTACAAAGGGTTTGGGACATAATCCAAAGAAGAACCTATAGACTTTAGTTGAGGGTTGGGATATAACCTAAAGAAGAACCTGTGGATTTATTTGGGACATTACATGTGGAAGATTCCAAGAAATCTTGCTGAAGGGTTGGGACATGACACAAGGAAGAACCTATGAAAGTCTGGGAAGAGTTGGGCCATAACCTGAAGTAGAACCTATGAAATTTTGTTGAGGGTTGGGACATAACCCAAAGACGAACCTATGAAATTTTGTTGAGGGTTGGAACATAACATAAAGAAGAACCCATGAAGTTTTGTGGATGTTTGGGACATTACACGTGGAAGATCCCAAGAAGTCATGCCAAGGGTTTGGGACACGACACAAGAAACAACCTATGAAAGTCTGCAAAGGGTCGGGACATAACCCAAAGAAGAACCTATGAAATTTGGTTGAGGGTTGGGACAACCTAAGGAAGAACCCTTCAAATTCTGCAAAGGGTTGGGACATAACCCAAATAAAAACCTATGAAATTTTGTAAAGGGTTGGAACACAACCTGAAGAAGAATCTACGGAGTTCTGTGAATGTTTGGGACACAACACGTGGAAGATTCCAAGAAATCTTGTCGAGGGTTTGGGACACGGCACAAGGAACAACCTATGAAAGTCTGCAAAGAGTTGGGACATATCCTGAAGAAGAATCTATGAAGTTTTGTTGAGGGTTGGGACAACCTAAGGAAGAACCCATGACATTCTGCAAAGGGTTAGTACATAACCTGAAGAACCTATGAAGTTTTGTTGAGGGACAACCTAAGGAAGAACCTATACATTTTTGTTGAGGGACAACCTAAGGAAAAACCAGTGAAATTCTACAAAGGGTTATTAGTACATAACGTGAAAAAGAACCCATGACGTTTTGTGGATGTTCCAATACATTTTGGAGGGGGTTTGGGACACAACACGAGGAAGAACTTTTCTATTTTTGTGTTAACTTTTCTCGAAAATACTGTATAAATTATGAAAATACAAAACAAATCACAATTTTTTTTGAGTTTTCTTCAATAGTAGCTGAGCTACTCTTTATCTTTTCCCACAAATCAACAGGTGAACCAGCGCTCAAAGTGATGCAGCTGAGCTGCTGAGAGAGAGAAACAGGATGTAGCATTTTTAACTGCTATGCTCCTTAAGAGGCTGGCGTAATTAACTCGGACACTTTAACGGCAAACTAAAGCGCACTTATCTCTTCATTTATTTACCAGGACACAGCCAAAATGGAAACCTCGGATCTTACGAGCGCATCAATATTGACGGTGATGAGATTGTTGTGTCAAAGGCAAACTGGATAAACAAATATAAAACAGCAGTAATGGAGTTGTAGCTAATCAGATGCGACGTTTACAACGCCTCTGCGTGTTTTAATCAGCTTTAGTGCTTTTGAAAACCCTCTGAGGACACTAAGTGCAACTGCAGGAGCATTTGATTTCATCACAAAGAGAATATTTTCAGGAAAATCGACACATTTTACTTTGATTTTCTTTCAGTTTGGGAAATGTATCCCTAAGTGCTCTAACTTCCTCGCCTCTGACTCAACAAAAATGTCCACTGCATTTCTCTTGCTCGTTAGCGTTCACAGATTTGCTGCTGGCGTCTCTGTGTTGGCCTTGTTTCGACCTGTTCCAGCTATCGGCCTGTCTCTCTCTTCCCACAGTGTGACCCCGTCACAGGCACAGATCTGTTTGGGGTTTTGGAAAAGACCGGCAGATCGAGCAATGATTCCACAGGCCAATCTGTAAACGAAAGAGACAGAAGAATGATAGACTGCCGGTCACATACTGTATATAGGGCTCCCATACATTGGCTGACATCAAATTCAAGCACTTTCCAGGACCAATTCCCTCAAATTCAATGTGCTGACACAGCTTAAGATGGGAGGGCAACTTGTAAGAGTCGCTCGATGGAGCAGTGGGCTTGTATGGACGCTGGGCTTCAGCGTATTCAAGTAAGAATTTATGGATAAAGTACTGGGCCTGAAATGAGCTTCCCCCTCTTTCGAAGCCCAGCAACAGCCACTGGTGTGAACCCTGTGCATATAAAAATGGATATAGTCTTCTAGTTGTGAAACAAACTTTGGTTCGCAAGTGACCCACCTTTCCCCAGAGTTTCCCGTCTGTTTGGAGAGAGGGTGAGCGCCGCGGCCCAAGTCATCCTCCCCCGCATCCACCACCAGTGACCGGCCAATCACATCCCATACCTACAGCGAGGGATTTCGTAAACAGGAAATTAAAATAAAACTACCATCTGGCGTTGTTTTCACTACTAGGTGTTGAAATGTGACATCTAAACCATAATTTCACTCCATTTTCTGAGAGTGCCTGCGTGTGAGTTACCTTTAGTTGAGTGTCTTCTAGTCTAAATGAGGCTCTGCCATCTGCCTCTGCAACGATGTTTCCCAGATCACCTGCATGCTGCACAACAACACTGCATGTGAGAATCACATAGGAACAGTCAGGAAGAACTGCAGCAGCACTTCACTGGCAATCTGAGAGGAATATCACATCTTCCATTTAGCTTTGGGTTCATGTTTTATTTCACCTTGTGTGTGATTCTGTCAACATTCATTATACAGGAGTATTTTTTTTACGTACTGAAAGTTTATTTACTGAAAGTTGTTCACATTTTGCTTCTCTCACACTGAATGATTTGGCACTGCTCTTCACCACAAAGCGAGTTGGCTCGGATCAAATAATCAAATAAATGAGCAGTTATAGGGAAGGTTTCCTGCGTAGCACTCAGTAGAACAAATACATATATGATCGTACCCTTTCAGAGTCTCCTGGACCACCGTGTTGTCTTCCACGGGGGTTAAAGTGCTCCCCACAACTGCAGGAAAGGAGAAATTGCAATTTTAGCGTTTAATGTTTCTCTGTATCAAAATTGGAGCTTTTAAAACTCCTAAAATAAACTTTCTGGTTGCCAATAATGCAGAAAACACCACTTCTACGTTTTTGCCCTGATAATTAAGCCTCTGTTGATGCACTGGACCGACCTGTTGCAGTCCTGTGTGAGGTCGCCCAGGGTGTGAACATGGAGGCCGTGGAGTCCAGGCTCCAACCCATCGATGGTTCCATCAATCAAACAGCGTTCCGTCGATAACTGCAGGAAACGCACCACACCTTGGATGTTTCCTGCACCGGCCAACATGGCCACAGCTGTACCCAAGTCTGAGAGAGAGAAGAACCACAAGACTCATCGTCAAAACGTCTTAATGTCGCAACAGAGGGAAGGAGCCAGAAAAAACAGAAAAGTAATATTGATCAAAACAGTTGGTGATTATTTCAGAAATTGTAATAATAACCACCACCAATACATCCAATATTTAGTTTATGTACGTGAAACTGTAACCTTCTTATCCGAAATCTAACAATAAATTGGACGGACTAAATCTGTAAATGCGACATTTTCACTTAGCTTCACCTGCTCAGTCTTGATTTTGCAAAAACAAAATACCACTATACTATAAATACTATACTCTAGGGAGAGAGAGAGACAGAGAGAGAGAGAGAGGGAGTTGTGTGGAGCTGACGGGTGTAATCGTTTCTCACCTCGCTCTGATCCTCCGATGCCCTTTAACACGGCTCTGCGTCCGGTGCTTTCAATCATAGCCTGAACCTGAGCGATGGTCAGAGCGGATTCCACCAACACCTCCTCCCTGCTCAGATCGATGCTGAACGACTTCACTCCTGCAAACACAGGAAACTGACACCGACGTCCACTTTTGGAGCTTTTCCACTGTACAGTTCTGGCATGTCTCGCCTACGCTTCCATGGCACAGCATGGTTTTCCATTACTATAGTAACTCCTCAACGTGGGTTGACACACACAAACTAGGGAGTAGTGACCGTTGTTTTCAATGTAACTGAATCATTAGACTCAGTGAATTAAAAAGACTCAATCGGTTCACATTTTAGCATCGGCTCAGCTCGCTTGGAACCTCGCTAGAGCAGGTACTAAAAAAAGTACCAAGTACTATCACTAATGGAAAAGCAAAATAAAAAAACGTGCCGAGTCGAACCGTGCTGGAACTGGGCAGTTAAATTATGAATCATGTCAAGTGACAGATAACAGCTGACACATTCTTCTGTGTTATTATGTTATGACGGATCAGTAACAGGCAGAAAAGAACTCTATAGACAGTTGTTATTATTATTAATAATCATGTTGTGTTCTCTCACCTGGTTTTCCCTCGAGAGCAGCTCTGACCTTCTGTGCACAAGTGTCACATGTCATCTGCACAGCAAACTCCAGCTGTGGAGGAGAAAACACAAACATATCTGTATCTTAACAGTATATAACCTCGTTTGACACAATATAAACGCTGATTTTGTAGTTTAATAATACAACACTACTGTACTTCAATATCCATAGTTTAATAGTGTATTAATAGAATGTCTGCAGTTTAGCAGTGTATCTGTAGTGTAACAGTACACAACCAGTGTATATAAACAGTGAATCTGAGGTTAAATAATATATAAACATGATATCTTTGCTTTATATAACCAGTGCATCTTTAGTTCAACATAATTGAATCAGTATAGCTGTAGTTTAACACAAAATAAACAGTGATTAGTGGGATTATCTGTAGTTTAACACAACAACAGTGGTGGAGTTGGAGTTAAATTATGCAAAATGTCTATCCGTAATTCAATATCTGTAGTTTAACAGTACATTAAGGCTGTATCTGTAGTTAAACAATATATAAACATATCTGTGGTAACATATATCAACGGCATAGCTACAGTTTAGCATTACATACACAGTACGTCTGTAGTATAACAGTCTATAAAGATTGTACTTTAACAGTATAGTAAGAGAGTACTTGTATTTTAACAGTATAGTAAGAGAGTACTTGTAGTTTAACAGTATAGTAAGAGAGTACTTGTAGTTTAACAGTACAGTAAGAGAGTACTTGTAGTTTAACAGTATAGTAAGAGAGTACTTGTAGTTTAACAGTACAGTAAGAGAGTACTTGTAGTTTAACAGTACAGTAAGAGAGTACTTGTAGTTTAACAGTACAGTAAGAGAGTACTTGTAGTTTAACAGTATAGTAAGAGAGTACTTGTAGTTTAACAGTATAGTAAGAGAGTACTTGTAGTTTAACAGTATAGTAAGAGGGTACTTGTAGTTTAACAGTATAGTAAGATTGTGCTTGTAGTTTAACAGTATAATAACAGTATACATGTATCTGTATTTTAACAGTATAAGCTTGTACTTGTATTTTAGCAGTATATAAACAACATATCTGTAGTTTAACAGTATACAGTTAAAGTAAGTCACATCACACAGCTGTTGTACTGTAATAATCGTCACAACATCCCTGAAAGACGCGCAGTTTTTCCCTGTTTATGCTGAAATTTACGCGGTCGTTTGCGACAAGAACGCGTGTCAAACCTTTGTTGGCCTGTCAGTGTCCATGTTGTGTCCACACTTCGCCGCATGTGCGACAAAAACGGACTGAAAAAGACAACTTCCTACTTTTTTAACAGCGGAAGCGAACCTGCTGCTGCGGCGACAGGGAGCCGCCATGTTTGTGAGGTCACAGTGACGTCGTCTCCCCGCGCGTTAGCACCCCCTGGTGTCGAGTGAGGGTTTCACATGAAAGTACAAAATACCACTTTATAGAAGCACAAAATGAACTCGTTTTATTTACTTTATTATATTAATCAAGTGAATATAATACGTAATTATATAATATAACTCATTTACAGCCATCTGATATGATTTTGATGTGGTAAATTCCCAGAATGTTCCCAATTTAGAGAACGTTCTCTAAAGGTTCCTAGAATGTTCTCTAAAGGTTCCCAAAACATTCCCCTAACGTTTCTTTTCTACAACATTTATCCAACCATTACATAACCATGACAGCATTCATTATATATAACTAATATGATTCTAAACTGTGCACATTAGTAGACATACTTGCACTCTTAGATAAATGAATAGGCAAAATAGGTCGTGATACGATCAAAAGTTTTATTTTCAATGAACCAAAATATATACAAAAGTGTATATGAAATAATCAAGTCAAAATAGAAATCGAACTAGAATAATAACAATAAATCAAGCTTTTATATACAGTGCTTAACAAATGTATTCGACCACTATCCAATGTAAGGTTTATGCCACAACTGCCCTGATTCCTAATGGAATTGTTTTTATACACACACACACACACACATATATATATATATATATATATATATATATATATATATATATATATGCATATATGAGGATCAAAGGGAGGATTTATTTTAATCGGGCAGAGAAGATTGTATGGATGAAGCCACACAAGCATGAAGGTTGTGGTTGTGATGATGATGACTGCGTCCTCTATTTTAATTTCATAATGTGTACAGTACAGATTGCCCCTCAAAGTCAAACATGCGGCAGATTAAAGATGCATGTTTTTGTTGTGGGAGATCACCGCTAAGCTTCCACGGTTTTATGAGAGGCTCAGAGCTGACGATGTGCACGTGTATGTGTGTGTGTGAGAGAGAGTATAAGGGCCACTTTATTAGGTACACCTGTTTTAATATACCGCTTTATCCGCCACACAAAAATTTATTCAAAATGTCCAACTAACCTAATCTGCTTGTTTTTGGACAAGGAAACTGGAGAAGATGCCGTGTTACCCTCGAATTAATTTTTATAGCGTGGGCCGTGAAAGGTCATTAAATACGACTGAATAAATGTGTTTAAATTAGAAGGTTTAAAATTGCTGCTAAAAATAGCTATGACAGATTTTTACAAAACACTTATAAGGAATAAAACAAAGCCATGTGTGGTGCTTAAATGATATTGTATAGATAGCAGGTAATATAAACTGACCAAACACAATTTCCTTACTTTTTGTGCTAATATTGTGACTGTGATTTTATGTCACAAATTATGTTGTTATTTGACATCGAATACCACATTTTGGCGTGAAGACAAACCTTTCAAATACGAGGTTACAATCTGATCACATGAATACAATAATATATCATCAAAATATAGATACAATAAAAAGAAAGATTAAGTGTTGGCTAAAAGAAAACAGAGCTGTAACCATTAATTGTTGCAGGTATATTAGGTTTATTGATATTTTCTTGTCCTGATTATGTTTTATATCTATCATTTGATAATTGTTATTGTGTGTTATGTCATTTTAGCATGCAGTTCTGTGTTTTAGAGTAGTTTTGACGTGTTTTGATCATGTAAGAGTTGTTATACTGTTCATGTAAAAGCCCAACTAGCAATAACTATGTTAACTCTATTGTCCCCATTTTAAATGAAATTCTATTCTATATTATGGTATTTATTGATCGTCTCGTTGGGTGTGGACGTCAGAGGGTTTTCAAATTTCAAACGCTGCTTTTCCACGACAGAGTTCTAGCACGACTCGGCTCTTCTCATTTCCATTAATGATAGTACCTGGTACCTGGTGGTTTTTTGTGTGCCTGCTCTGGTATAAGGTCAGATAACATAATAGAATAATAGACAGAATGAGTCTGTCTCTCACAGGTGAGTTTTGAGCCCAGGACTCAAAACCACAACTCTTTACCAGCTGAGCTAATGAGTGACACACGACTGGGGCCCATTTCCTGTCTAAGTCCCTCCCAGGCCATGAATAATACATGATAAATTATTATAAAACAATGCATTTGTATGGAACTGTTTACTGTACTGAGAGGTTTGGACACCCCTGCCCTGGTCTAGGAGTTACGAAAATGAGAAGTACGCGTCATAAATCTGAACTGAAAGTTGCTTATTTGCTTGTTTGAACCCAGCAAAATAACCAAAAGTTACACACTGCAGCTTTAATTTGGGCACTTGTGTACTTGTCTTGTGAGAGAGTGACACAAAAATTGTCGTCCCTGTGTGTGTGTGTGTGTGTGTGTGTGTGTGTGTGTGTGTGTCGCCACAGAAACACTCGTGTAATTGTGTCAAAACAACACTAAGAGGCCCGTGTTTTACACGGAAGACGGCCCCGAGTGGCAGCTCGACCAGAACAGAGCCCCTACTGTATGTGGTGGCTCATTGGCGATGACCTTTGACCTCGGGTAACACGACCACAGGCTTTAAAGAGGGCGGAGCCACCAGTGTGCCCCAGGCTCTGGAGCACACACGCAGCTTTTAATGCATTCACTCCATGAGAATCTGTGTAAAACCTCCACGTTCAAAGGGAGAGAGCTGCGGCGACACCTGAGCCAGGAGGCGGAGGAGGAGGAGGAGGAGTGTCATCAACGCTCACATCAGGAGTGCGATGTGAAAGCCACTTGAGCATGGCAGATTCAGAGAGAGAGTCGAGGGCAGAAAGCAGGACACGTCCCACTTTGATTTCGATTTCTGATTGCATACACAAATACTTGTCGTCAAGGTGACATAACATCAAACGCGAAAGCGATCCTCGGTGAACACATAATCCTTTTTCGTTTGTTTTGTAACAGTGTTTCATGTTTTGTGATAATGGTTTGCACTTCCAGGCCACCGTACAAAATGGCTTTTCTCACAGTGTTGGATCCTCTACGGAAGCTTCTGTTACTGTGACTCTAGCGACGAATGCGCTCTTCTTATGTGCTCTTGTTATCAAAGCAAACATTAAGCACGGTGTTAAAGGAGGAGGAGGAGGAGGAGGAAGAGGTCTCGAATAATGCATGAGGGAGGCCCCATCCCTGAGTGAGCCTGGGGGCCCCACAAATCACTGAATGTGCCCCTGCTGGCTAAACATTTACATTTCCGGCTGCTATCAGCCTTCAGTTCATATTCAAATGAGCTGTAATGGTGTGACTGGTAATGTGATGCTGGGACAACAAAGCAGCATTAAAGTTGCATTAGTCCTTACATGAAGTGTGGTAATGTAACAAAGTACAAATACTTTTACTGTTACTGTTACTGTATTCACTTATCTGTACTTTACTTTGTAAACTCTTATACTCCTCTACGTTTCCTCTTGCTATCTTTGTTGCTCATTACTACCAAATAAATGAGTTGTGAGGAAGGTCAGTTTGCGTTCACTGTGAGGACATTTTTAGTTCGTCCTCAACTTCATTGGTTATTTTTTGGTGCTTTAAATTGTGCTTTTCATTTGTACTGAATTTGAATTTGGATTTCCAAGGTCACGGATTTCCAAATCAAAAAATACTACTTTTGCATTTGAATTGTGGTTAGTTTAAAAATGAATGGAAGTCAATGCAGAGTCCTTAAAAAGGCCAAAACCTTGTCTTAATGAGGCAAAACCTCACTGAGGAACTAGGAGTAAGATTTGAACTGGTGTTAAGTTTCAGTTAAGCTTTATTAAGACTGTCTTGATGCATGGAAGTCAGTGCAGTGTCCTTAAATATATAGCTGTGTAAACATGTGTGTGTGTGTGTGTGTCACCTCTTTAGGACCTTTTTTGTGGGGCCTAATACTGACTTTGTTAGGTGTAGTAGATCTTCGTGGAGACCAAAACCTGGTCCTGATGAGGCAGAACCTCATTTCTAAAGAAACTGATTTAAGTCAAGGGCTAAAATTTGAGCTGTGGTTAAGTTAAGTTAAGTTAAGGTTAGGGATAAGGCTTTGTTTAGGCCGTCTTAATGCATGCAAGTCAGTGCAGTGTCCTTAAAAGGATAGCTGTGTTAACGTGTGTGTGTGTGTGTGCGCCTCATATTTGGTTTGCTTTGTGCGCGCGTGCTAGAACTCAAACGGGCGCGCATTGGCTACTGAAGAAAGAGAGAGAGGGGGGTGAGAGACATAGAGAGAGGGGGGGGGAGAGAGACATAGAGAGAGAGGGGGGAGAGAGAGAGAGAGGGAGAGAGGGAGTGTGTGTCCCGTTTTTGTTGCACGCGGAGAGAGGAGTCGCGCGGAGCCTGTGATGACAGACAGACACACACAGACACACACAGACAGACAGGCAGACAGCGGATCAACGGCTGCGGCTTTAGCACCGACTGCGACACCTGAGCGACCACCGAGCAGCACCGACACCACACACACACACACACACACACAGACGGAGAAGATACGAGGAGGAGGGAAAGGAGCGGGGCGCAGGCTGAAGGCTGACCGGGACACGGAGCCCGATCAGAGGGGGGGTGGGGGGGAGAGAAATCACCGCCACGATCGTCACATCCACCGCAGCTGTTCCTGTGATGACAAAGGTGGGTGAGATTGTTATATCAGCGCCTGTGCCCTACATGCTGCCTTTAATCCTCACACCAGAGGGGGGGGGGGGGACGGGACGACGACGACATAACGGTGGTGTTTTCTTCCTTTTGTTTTTAATTTTTGGGGGTGGTGGGTGCTTTAATGTGCCGATGACGCGCGTGCACCTCATCACAATTACGCGCAGACTGACAACATTCATGAATCGGCTGATGACACTTTTTCTCCAAGCATGTAGTCCTCACGTGTGCCACACACACACACACACACACACACACACAGACGCACTCAACCCAAAAAAATCATAATCTAATCTCATCTGGCCCATTTTTCTGTGTATGACACCTTTGAGGAGATTCTTCTTGTTGTGTCCCTAAAACAAGCTTTGTGTGTGTGTGTGTGTGTGTCTTTCATCCAGTCCCCTGTCTGACACAGTCACTGAACTAAAATACGGCTGAACGAGTTTTGATTCGTCTCCTCGATCACACTTGGACTCGTCTGTTAAATATTGCGATTTTTGCTAACTGTTGGACATTAATGCACATTCTCAGGTCTCTGTAACCCATCTACAGTTCGGCGTTGTTCGCTTTGATTCCTGTGTCTTCTCGTCTCGCCCGTGACTCTTTCCAGTGACCGTGCACTCTGTCCACGTCCAGGTACCACCGCTAATGGAAACGCAAAAAAAAACAACCCCGTGCTATAACTGTTGAGTGAAAAAGTGCCATAAAGCGTTCCAGTCCAGTTAGACGTCGCTCCCTTTGTGATCGGTGTAAATGTCTCACATGACGAAGAAGAAGAAGAAGATAGGAATTATTATTATACAGTGCCGTGTGTCATCTGCATTTCAATGTAGTTCAGCGATGATCTCAGCAACAGAAACCTCCCGTCACTGGTTACCAGTGAATTTTAGAATCGTTCAGAGCGTTACGCGGTCAAACTCCTCCGTACATCTCTGACCTGCTGCAAGCTTCACACCCCGGACTGCAGTGCGAGGTCAGCAGGTCAGATGTCACTTGTGGTCCCAAAGACCCATTTGAAGCAGTAGCACCTAGACTGTGGAACGCTCTCCTCTTTTTCCCCCCATTTGGCTTTTTAATCAGGCTTTTAGTTAGACTAGGGTTCTTATTGTCTTATTCTTTTTATTGTGTTTTTCGCCCTGTGAAGCACTTCCATATCTGTGAAAGGTGCTATATAAAAATAAATGTACTTTCTTTTGAATTCTGATTAGTCATTAACTGATTATGGTTAAGGTCAGGGATAAGGCCTAAGGGTTAATTTACGATACACGTAGGCCACCGTAGTTTACAGTCTTACCATTAGACTCCACACTGGACCTTAAAGGTCCGATCGTGTTCAGATGACATTGACGGGGCGACGGTGGCTCAGCGGTAGAGCGAGTCAACTTGAAGTTTGTGGGTTCAACTTCCGAGCTCCTGCTCGTCTACATACTGATGTGTCCTTGGGAAAAACACTTGACCTCCAAGTTGCTCCTGATGGTTAAGATGTGACGCCATAAAGACGAGAAAATTGCTCTCCAAACACATTAAATGGGCTGGCATTTAAACATATCCTGGAGTGACTGTGGTTTATTGATGTGGTGTGTGTGTGTGTGGTGATCAATCTCACATTGCCATGAAATGAAACAGGATTTTAACCATCAGAAATAAAGTAAAGTGTTGATCAGTGTTAATATTGTGGTGGTGGGTTAGGGTTAATGGATCGCGTTCAGGCCAAAATCCAACCACCTCCGAATGTGGTTTCTGTGTTCAGATCTGAGGACGCATTTTGGACAGATTGGGACAGCGCTCAGGCCTCTACTCGTCCACGTGGGATCGGATTCGTCGGGACAGATGTTGATACCAGTCACAAGGCATTTTGGTGCGCGTTTCATCGGCTCTTGCAAAGTCGTTCACACACGTGATATTGTCAACTTGCACGTCGTTTAAACACAAACAACGATACCATCGCAGACGATATACATCGCGCCACCTCTACCACCCATAGGTACTGTAGGCGCAAGTGTTAGTGAGGTTAGGGCCAAAGAAAACCACACACACACACACAGTTGCAGCCCGAAACTGCAACCAATGCGATAGGTTGGTTCTGGAGCACTGCAAAGCCTACGGTCGGTCAGTGTTGTTGTATGAATCTGAGTCACTTAAACCTGGCTTCACCTCGCTGAACCTCCAAATCCAGGCTTAGCCTTCATAAAACATATTCGAGCCAGTGTGGACCGATCTGACGTGGTCAAGCCTGGCTGGATTTTCTTTCCTCTGAATTCTGCTTTTCCGAAACAGGCCCCTCTGTGTGCGTCTCTGGGCGTTGCAGTGGTGGAGGAGGAATAAAGGGGGAGGGAGGGAGGGGTGGGATGTTTATTGTGATGGTCTCCTTGAGCACATATGAATACATATGTATTCAAAGGTAAACAATGAATAACAAAACAGTTTGAATACGGATGTAGCCATTATCTCTTGTTGATGTTTGGTGTTGCCGGTGGCGTCAATATTTGTGCTGCTAATGTCTTTGGTCATTTGAGGTGTGGCGCTCCAAATTCTAGTGCAGGTTTGGCATTAGGGCCACAAGCCAAGACCATTTTCATAATCTAGACAAGTCTGTCCGTTGTTTTCTTGACGTTGTTTTCTTGACGAAGCGGCTTGGTCCATAAAATGTCAGGAAATGTTGAAATGATGGTGCTCCTCAAATGTCTTGTTTTGTCCTCAGACCCAAATGATTCCGTTACAATGATTTCTGTGTTCTATGGAAAAAAAATGTGATGAGGTGATCAAAGTAGTTGATGATCAGCGAAGTAATTGATTGTTGTAGTGAAGCTGAGGTCGAGTGATGCGGCTCGCACACTGGAATAATAACAAATGATATGCGACAAGTAAAAATAATGTATTCACTAAATACTAAGTACATGTAACGGGTCATCGTACAACCGCAACAAGGATAGAGCTGCAACTATCGATTATTTTCATAATCGGTTAATCTGACGATTATTTTCTCGATTAATCGTTTGGTCCATAAAATATAGAAATAGAAAACCTTAAAAAATATTGATCGGTGTTCGTCAAACCTGGAAATGATGGTGTTCTCAAATGTCTTGTTTTGTCCACAAACCAAAATGATTCTCCTTTAATGATTTCTTTGTTACCCAGAGCAAAAGAAATGAAGAAAATATTCACATTTAAGAAGCTTAAACAATCGGAGATCTTGTTTTAATCATGAAGAAATCGATTATCAAAATAGTTGTCGATGTTTTAATTCAGCGTAAGTCGGGCATGAAATGCAAATTACGAATTGCTTACATACGGGTCACGCTTTTTCAAATCGCCGCGGTTGGTGTGCCGTCTACTCCATGTCTTCGTAAAAAGCTAACCCTTTTAATTAGAGGTCACTCAATGTTTAATAACTGCGTGAATAGATTTGATCCGCACCCGCTGCCGAAACAAATCCTGCAGGAAACAAGTGCATACCCATGCGCTGGAAGTTTATTGTAAAAAGTCATTAAGATTAAGTGTTTTTGTCCTGACTAGAATCCGCTGCATTGTTATACCTTATCACAAACTTAAGTTTGGATGGCCTCTGAAGGCCGGCGCTCGGGGAAGGGAGTTTATTTACACAATATTAGACTAAGATAAACAGCTCCGTGGCTGCTTACTGTACATTGTCCCCAAAGATGGTCGAGATCAGGCCCCGAGCCAAAAAAAAGGAGCAGCTCTGTTTACTGCTTCCCTGGGAGCACAAAGGCTCGGAAATGTTAGTATGTATCATACGTTCCTCCAACTGAATAAATACGGACAGAATCTGAATCCTCTTTAAGCGTTTATGTATCAAATCTGGATACATCTGGAAATATGGATCAAATGATCAATTTGGTCATATATCGTCGTCCTTCCTTGTGCAATGCGATAATCGACACGCCAGGGCAAATATTGATATTTTTAATTCACAAATTAAGGCGGTCCCTGCCAGTTTCACTCGCCTGGCGTCGCCGCTTCATTTCTCCTCATGGTGGCGCTGCTAGAACGAATGAGGGGAAACTTGGGTGGAAGTTACCTGGCCCCAAGAAGAGGGAGTTTACAGCAGGATAATAGGGGAGTGTGATTCCCGAACAAGGAACATGAGTGAGGAAAAGAGGACAGGTGGAGATTAAGTATAGCTGGTAATTATTGACAGGTACAGAAGGATGTGTTCTCTCTCTCTCTCTCTCTCTCTCTCTCGGTGTGTATAAGTTGGGGTCATGACGAGTGTTTAAAATGAACCAAGAGCTTGAGTGATTAGATCGCTCATGATTAAAAATTTACTTGCGGGCATTTCAGCACACCACATATAACAGAGTGTGTGTGTGTGTGTGTGTGTGTGAGCCCATGTGAGATTGACCCTTAGGGCTGAGTCTAATATTAGTCTCAAAATGTGCTCATTTTGTGTAATTTTTTTTATACATTATTATATTCTACCTCCATTGAGTTCATTTTTTTTCATCTACATCTGACTTCATTTTTTAAATATTTTAACCCTTTAAATGCCAGGTTTTTGTCATGATGCCACCATGTTTTTAGAATTATTTTCAAAATACTACATGCAAAGTGTATTTTCTTTTTTCGTGTTGAATTATTACAGCCTGGGATATGTCAGTGATTAGCAGCAGCACTTGTGACAGTGCCATCTAGTGGAAATAGCCTGTTTTTTTCGCCATATGAGGAATATGGCCAAAATGAGGCCATCCGGTGGAGAGTGGTAAAAATCATCACTTCCAAGGCAAAAGCCAAGCTTGACACCCAGATACAATAAAATGCATGTATTGTGCGGAAGTGAGATGGAAAAACAATAATTGCAGTTTGAATGGGTGTCAATGGGACATTTTTTGTGCTTAACGTTATGAGTGTGACACAATATTGCCTAAATTCATGCCATATGCATATACAGCCAAAATGATGCAAAACGAAGAATGAAAAGACCGTACAACACACACAATTAAGACCCATTTATACGCTGAAGACAAGAGACGTTTGTCTGTATTTTTTTTTTTTATCAAAGCCCTTGGCAGACTCAAAGGCTGACGATTAATATTCCCCATTATTGATACGACTTGCATTCAGAGGTCTTACGTTCCACCGCTGCCAAATCCACGTCCATACCAACGCAAAAGACACACTGAAGTACATGGGGTCACGATGAACCCAAAAAATTGTTGACACGTTTTGTGTCTCGACAGATTCCAAAAAAAGTCAAACAACGTGGATTTGAATAATTTGGCTCATAAAAACATCAGAACAGTTCATTACTGCTGAAATGCTCGACACACCATTGTGTTTCCATAACTTCAGACTGACTCTCGCGCATTTCCTGCATACTTTATTATGACCGTTACCGTCACTACTCGCCTTTATAGTCGCAATTGTAAAATACGTATGTGTTTACATAAAAGTTTTATTGTTTACACACTGAGGATTTGCTCTTTGTGCCCACAAGGAAGATGAGATGTGTCCCTATAAAATCTTTCAGTTATTGTTTAATATCTACAGCACATAGACCACACACACACACACAATGTGTATCTTTGTGAGGACATCTCATAGACAATGCATTACCCTAACCTTAACCTAAACCCAATTCTAACTTTAAACCTAAAACCAGGTCTTAACCCTGAAAAAAGCCCTTTAAAGTTGTGGAGCCCAGACAAAATGTCCCCACAGAGATAGGTTTGTAAGTTTTTTGGACCTCACAAAGCTATAAATACAAGTATACACCACACACAGTCACACAGTTGCTAACAATGACTGATTCCAACCCTGACCCTAAAGACAATTAAATATGTGAGGACCAAACAAAAATGTCCTCACTAAAATATATTGGTAACCTTAACTATAACTAGTTAATGCCCAACCCTAACCTCAGCCTAGCAAGTTTTCTGAGGATCTGCCTTATAAGAACCAGGTTTTATGTCTCCACGGGGACTTTTGATCCTGACAAGGTCATCATCTTAGGGAGGGCACATTATTGACATAATGCGTTTCCTAGCCCCTTACCCTAACCTTAACCCAAATCTAACCCCAACCCTAAAACCAGGTCTTAGTTCTGAAAAAAAGCCCTTTAAAGTTGTGGAGCCCAGACAAAATGTCCCCACTAAGATGGGTATGTACGTTTTTTTGAACCTCACAAAGACATAAATACACACACACAGCAGTCAACACATATTCAACCAAATCCACTAGTAAATAGCTATTTTAGTATTAAAAACACACTAAAAGAGTGAAGTAGTTTTAAGTATTTTTGTGTTTAAGAGTGTAACAAATAAGAGTGTATTTTAGTACTAATCAGAAATAGTGTTAAACTGCTTATTTTAGGGTTATTTTAACACTACAACATTTACCGTATATATGTATACACATACAGGCCAACTTTCAGCCACTTTGATGCAAAGGTACAGTAGATTAGGGATGATGCACACTGACAGGGAGAGTGCAGCAGTGAAAATGACCTCCCACCCCCTCCGCTGCTGTTATCACTGAGGCAGAAATCGATCCCGCAGTGAGAGCGTCAGCCCCCCAGCAGAATTCCAGACATCTGTACAGCAGCACAGATGCTTTCCCGAATGCCCACGAGGCATCGGAGGCTTTGGGAAACGTTTCCAAACGATGGAATATTCACTCGTAAATGCTTGTCACTCATTGTCCAGAACGAAGAAAAGCCAGTTCATCGTGGCAGCATGTTCAGAGTCCACACTTTCATCCGCGGCTGCCCATGCCAGATGAAGACAGATGGACCAGGGTTTTTTTTTTTGCCAGGTTTCAGGCCCGGCTCCAGGGAGCTGCCCTTGGTGCGAAAGATTTCATCTACTTGTAGATAAACCGGCAGCCGGATTCCAGCAGACCCTGGATTAAAATGGTCTGGGTTGGGAGATTAAGGCGGCATAAAGACCTGTACGGTATCTGAACAGCCCTGCTGTTGTGCACAAAGCACAAAAAAATTGCATTATTTGTTATTAATACGGAGAGCAAGCTCAATTTCACTGTTGTTGTTAAGGCTTGTCAAGAGTCCAGAGGCAAAACCCTGATTTTATAGCAAGCCAACATTGGAGTGCGTTACACTAGGGTGATTATTAAAGGTCAAAGGCAAAACCTGAAAGGCAGAATATATCGGATCCTTTGAACCTCTGGAGTTTACCAGCTTTGTGGACTGGAAGTGTCGTAATGTTAGCATTAGCGACGGGCAGTGTAACGTAAACTCGTAAATCTAGTCTGAGTCCACGATTTACCTAGAGTCAACCGTGATCCTGTTGATTGTTGTCTCCGATCAGTTCGTCGTCTCCTGCTGTGTTAGTATGTTTTATTATTATTAATTTGAAAACATGGAACTGCTGGTGCTTTTAATTTGAAGTGCAGTAAACAACATGCTGGTTTTCCGGCTGTGTTCTTTCTTGTTGTAGCTTTATTTTCAGTCACTTTCCTACATTGCTCTGTTGTATGCACTGCAGCACGAAGCAGGTAAATGTCACATTAACAAAAGAGACATTATCAGAAGCTTCCACTACACAACACTATCGTTAGCCTGTTTCCATCTGTTTTGGCATCCACATCCATCCACTACATCTTCACTTTTATGATGAAAACAGCTGTTGAAGAGTCGAGCTGTCCGACATATTGCCCGATTTATGTGATGTTTAGTTCAGTGGTTAAAACGTTTTATACCAAGTAACGTAAGAAAATATTGAGCTCTCGAAGGATACTGTAAGAAATACCGTTATCGCCAACATTGAAATACTGCGTTGTAAATAGGCCTGAGCAAAGTCCGCTACGGAGCTCCTCTTACACGCAAAACACCCCGAAATTGATAAAAAAAACTACTGAAATAAAAGGCTACTGGACTCGAGCACCAGATGTCAAGTGTCTTAACTGAAACCTGACATCAACAGTTGGAACGTCCTAGTATGGGTTATAATTCCAATAGTATATTCTGGATTTTTTCCATTTACATCATGACATTGTCTGTGAAGGGTGTAGTTCCCATGAACCCCAAGGAAATGCAACCCCCCCCCCCCCCCCTTTTCTTATAGGGGAAATAAAGACGAGGCTTATACTGCACAGGGAGCCACATCAAACAAAACACAGTCGTCCAGGAGAACATAATGAGCTTGCATAGTCAGTGAGGGCACACTGAGTTGGCTATCAACTCCACAGTCGGTAACAACAAGCCATTCGATATGTTATCTATAGAATCAGTCGCACAGAATAATCCAGAAACTGGATACGCTGAAGTGCAGATCGCTTTTCAGGTTCTGGTTCAATGAGGAGCTTCACTGGGACCCAGGTCCGGGTTTGACGAACTCTATTGACATTTAAAGAAGTCGTTACAAAAAAAAGCCTACACGTGATACGGAGCTTCGTAGTGTTCTTCTTTGTGCCTCATTGTTGAGCAGAGCTTCTTCAAAGTCTCCAAACTGAGCTTCGTTTTTGAGTGCAGCGCATCACGGTAGAAAAACACGACTATGTTAGTTTGACTTTAGCCAGACTTTTACGATTAGATGGTCACACAGTGTTTCAATAAACGCCTTTCAGTTGTTGATTTTCATGGTCAACCACATGTGCACGTGCCATGTGAGATTGTCTTTTTTAAATCTCAGCCAATTTACCTGATTTTTTAAAGTTTTCACCCACTCTGTCTTCTGCCAGAGTAGAAAAACTTCCTCTTTCACCCAATTCCTGCCTCTCTCTCTATATCTCTCTCTGGGTGTATCTCTTGCATCAGTGTTGTGTAGCCACAGACATCTTTCCATCTGCTTTTGACATTTTTAGAACGAGGAGTACTTGTGAGAACAGAGTGTTTATTGTTCCATTGTGGTTAATTATTCAGAGGCATCGTCTACGGGGGGGGGGGGGCCGAGCTAAACCCCCCCCAACTTTTATGTCCTCAAAATTATACGTTGTCTCATTCATATCATTGAAATAAATAATGAATTCACCAAAACAAAAAATATAATTGTAGATATAATCATAGGCCCCCTCAGAAACGTAGCTACGGCCCTGCATCAAACACACAACTTTAAAGTCAAATCAAATGAGTCATGAAGGGAGTGTCTGTTAAAGGTGATGGACGGTCACGGTGCAATACGTCCATTAATCATTTAGCACGCTTTTGATTATAGTAAAACATGCAAACAAATGAAATATCGATTTAATCGTTCAAAAAATTATTGTGTTTTATTTGTTTGAAAACACACTTTTTTGCCTGCAATGATCGGAAGTTTGTTTGGTCCGACACTTTTGCATTTGAGCTCAAGTATCCCTTTAAGGTACTTAATACAAGACTGTTAGCATGTAACACAATCAGTGGCAGTCTGTGGCATTTTCCTGTTTAATAATCAGTCGTCAGAAAGACACATGTTTGCAGAGTCTAATCGAGCGCAGACTTCCCTCCCGTCACATCCTTTCACTAATTACTTCGCGTCATCCTGTGGCTTCTTTGCCTTTTAATTTTTCAAAAAGGCCGCAGCCACAACCAGAATTGACAAGGGATCTCTTCTCTGTCTGCTCGATGAACGCAGCGACTCACTTGCTCCGGTGATGATCAACAAACTCGACTCCCAATTAAGCCCATTTGGCCCCGTCATAATTGGCATGAATGAGGACGGCGCCCTCTCAAGCGCTGTGTAATTGCTTGCAGGACTTTTTTTTCAATGTGAGATTGATGTTATATTGATCTAGTCAAGTATGTGTTGATTTTACTGCTTCCTGCATGATGTAGGGGTGGTGGGGGGTTCATTAGCTCATTAGCGTGTGTTGTGTTTATAAATGGGGAAACATGGGTGTGAAACTGGCCGGGGGTGGGGTTAGGGTTCAGCATCAGGGATGCTATACTTGTATACTTGTATGCCATTCAGTTGGATTAGTATCCTTGTCCCAGTCAAGGATACTAATCCAATTGAAATGCGCAGTTGAGCTACAGTTGTAGCCTGTGTTGAGTCGTGCCCCGGTGGCCAATCGGTATATTTTTACCTTGTGATGGACTCCGCCCATTTTTTTAAATGTACAGTCTATGGCAGAGGTCTCAAACCCATGGCCCGAGGGCCAAATGCGGCCCTCCAGTCAATTTCCTGTGACCCGTTACTTAATGTCAAGTTATATCTGAGTCAAAGCCCCTTCCTGACCAGACCAGATGTTTGTCATTTGAGTTTGAGACCCCTGGTCTATGGTCTCGCTACATTGCCTCCATAACAGGCCACCCAATCTGTCTGTGCACCTCAGTAGAGTTTGTAACTCACTGACAAAAGCTGTCAAGCTATTTAAAAAAAAAAAAAAGCTTAATTGCAACGTGCAGCCAGTTCCTTTGGTTTTCTGCTCTGCTGCAGGCAGAATCAAAGCACTCCGGGTCGAGATACTCCCGATGGAGGCTTGTAGAATTTTAAGTGAGGGGCTCCTGCTGCCGGCTCATAAACCCTGCATGTTTGACATGCAGATGAAGCGAAGCTGTCTCTATTATATTACGTGAGAAGACAAATTGGCACACCAATTCCTGTCATCCAACAAAATCAGGAACACAAAATAGGCTTCGGTCCAGTAGAGTCCTGCTGGGTTCCTCAGGTCCCTCAGTGCTGTGGTAGCAGCATTAGCTTTTAAAAGCACAATTCAATATCTCTGGGAAGTAAAAAGCCGCTTGGGTAAGAGGTGGAACATCTTCACAACTCAAGCAATTCCAATTGCTGTTTTAACATGTTTTCTTCATCTCCGATGATGTATCATCCTTCAATTGCAGCTCTATAAAAAGTGTGCTTGATCGGGTTAGTGGGGCTGACGGGACCGCAGCAGGCCAGGCTAGTTGGGCCGACAGGAAGCTGTGATTTTTGTCTAGTGAAGACACTTTAGGGCTTTGCCTCGGAACAGAAAATTAATTTGGCAAGAAGGGACGCCTGCGTCTTATGTAAATGAACAGCTCAGTTGCAAAAGCACATTGAGTTCCTCGAGCAGAACATGAATAAAGAAGAGGGGATGATATTTTGAAAGTGTGCTTCCCTCCCCATAAACACACACACACCGGGTGGTTCTGTTTAAGGAACTGTTGAGTAAAAAGAGTGTGTGTACTGGTACATAGGCCTGATGGATGGATGGAAAAATCAACAACAATCTGATAGTTTGAGGTGTGAAGATGTTCTTGTTATTAGACGTCACCTGAGAGAACATCTCTCACTGATTATTTCCTTCTCTCCCTCTTGTTCTCTCCTCGGATTTATCTTAAGACTTGCCTCTAATCTAAAAGGCTGTCTCGGGGCCTGATGTTGATTCTGCAAGCTCAATCAGTCGCTGGCTGTTTGTCTTTCGTCAAATCTCATGTTTTTTCTCTTTCACTGCCGCCAGCCCCCACCCCAACCTCCCGCTCCTCGCTGCCCTCTCATCACTCCCTCTCTTGGGGGTCATTTCGGGTGAGATCAAGCCTTTATCTGTGGATCCACAGAGGGTCTACCCTGCAGACGAGTAATGAACCGCACACACGTCAGCGAAGGCAGCTACACAAGACACACATTAATGCACATGCTCAGCTTAGGGATGGACATTTCAGCTGTTCTTAGGACACTGCATTGACTTGTATTTACAAGCCTAAAAAACCCTAACCTTAACCACAATCAGTTAATATTTAACCCTTACCTTAACCTAACCACAATTCAAATCTTTGCCCCAAAATGAGTAACTGCCTCATTAGGATCAGGTTTTAGGTTTTAGTCTCCGTTAGAACAGATAGGATTCATTTGGATAACCTAAACAAAGCCTTATCCCTAACATTAAGCATAACTAGTTAATACCTAGTACCTTAACCTAACCACAACCATCCCTAGTTCCTCAGAAATGAGGTTCTGACTCATTAGGACCAGGTTTTGGTCTCCATGGGTGCTATACCTGGTCCTGACAAGGTCATTGTTTATGCCAGAAAATGTCCTAAAGAGGCAACAAATACAAGAACACATACATAAATTGATTATTTCCCAAATAGTCCCAAATAGATCACAAATAGTCGCATTGACTGATTGACTTTTAGAATCAAACATACAAATCGAACATTAATGCCCCATCCCTACTTCACATATGGACATGCACTCGGTTTGATTGGGCCTTTCTCTGTGTCTCTAACAGGTCCAGGAACAGGGTGGGGCAGATGCTTAAAAAGCACCGCAGGGACATTTGAATAGAGCTGCCTTTACTGTTAAGATAAACGGTGATGGAGAGTAAGAGAGAGAGAGAGAAAAGCCCAGCGGAGAAGCAGTAAAGAATCAGTGAGTCGCAGTTCAGGAGTAATGAGCATTGGAGGGAGACTGTGGGTACAGAGCGAAAACAGGAAAACAATGAAGTCTTAAAGAAAAAAATCATCATCTTTGGCTTCAGGCTGCGACAAAATGTCTTCAGTTCACACTGATGCAGGTTCACATACACAGTAAACACTGCTGACAGTCACTTTTCTTTGGTTGTCCATTTTCCGTTTTCTTTGGCGCCAGGATGCTACGCTGAGAACAATGCAGCTGTTAGCAGCACCAGAAACTTTAGCTTTAATAAATGTTAGCGCTTAGATTGTTGCTAAAAGAAATTAAAAATGTGTCTGAATTATAAACAGCTACATGTTAATACTTAGACTTACATCAGTGTTGGAGCTAGGAGGCTACGCTGAGAACACTGCAGTTGTTAGCAGCAGAAATGTTAGTTTCACTAAGTGTTAGCTAAGTGTTAACTTAGGATAAATGTTAGCTTGGTATATTAGCACATAACTAAGTTCTTATGTTATGTTAAGTAAATAAGTTCCAATAGCCTCTGAAGTAAGCAGCTACATGTTTATGGTCAGACTTACATTAGTGTTGGAGCTAGGAGGCTATACTGAGATCGCTACAGTAGCAGCAGCAGAAATGTTAGCTTTGTTAAATGCTAGCTTTTCTGAACCAGTCAAACACAAGCACAAATATTCAGTGTTTTATATTTTAGTATTTTGTGCGGTCGTGAGTGTTGCCCATTTATTTATTTTCATTCATGAAACAAACAGCTTTGTTTTTTGCTAAGTTTAGCAAAGTTAGCCCACTTTGTTAGCTGGAGTAAACTGGAACAGCACTACGTCACGTAGCTCAGATGTATTTTCCGCATCTAAACATTTCAAAAACTAACATGCGCCCGTCAAAATGCAAATCTCGAGTCTTCAAAGAAGACCGCGTCCATTTCTTACAAAGTGAGAATCCTTTAGATAAAACTGTGTTCAAGGTGGCTCCAAAGTTTAATGATAAAATCTTTAACTTATTTGATTTTTTTTGCTGTTTTTTCCTTCAAGCACATGCCAAGTACCCCTGTGTATCATAAATCACCGTGACTGAAAAAGCAATAATCAAGCTAAAATGGTGGTGGTGGACACACACACACACACAAAGAAATTAATTGATGAATTCATTATCCACAGATTTTATGCTGCTTCAGCAAAGAGGAAGCCTTTAGCCTATCTGTTTTCACCAGCATCACCTGAATGTTTTACGGCTGCTGGGGATCATAGAGGAGGAAAATAATTTCAAGCACCATATCTCAGATTGATTTTTTTTTTTGGAAAGGATTTGAGCGATAAACCCTCCAATGTAAGCAAACAGTCTTCCTGCAAAATAGATTCCTCAGGTCAAAGCAGCCGCTGATGATGATTTCATAAAATCTTGACCTCGCTTTTTTTGTCAGAAAAAAAACACGCCCACACGCCTCTCATGGTTTATACACTTTAAAAGGTCTAAAGCGTTTCACTCTTGAATATGTCTTCACATCATTGGAAAATAATGACGCCTTTGTCCTTGGACAGCTGCAGATGTTGCATCGGGCCGCAGCTGTCACCGTCTCAGCTCCACAGCGTGTCCAGTTGTTCTGTCCGTGTCTGTTTTTTTCACATCATGCCACAACACAAAAGGGTCACGACATAGAAAAGTCCGAGACCCTGCACCTTGTAAATAGTAATTATCGTAGATGGCACCTATTGATCTCTGCATAGGAGGTTTAAGAATGTCCCGAGCGTCTTGTTCAAGGACTTTTCATCCAGAATGGTGACTGATTTTCACCACAGGGACTTAAGAACTGATTTTATTCACTTAATACATTTATTTGTCCAGCTTTTGATTCACCTTGAAATTTCAATATAAGGACGTTTTCTGTTGATTTTCCCCGAATAAAAAGGGGACAGTGGCCATGTGGCCTTGATGGTGTTCTCTCTATTCCACAGTAGATGGATTTTATTAGGAGAAGCTTCAAAATGGTAAATCCATAAGATTGTATAAAAACGATCTCATACAAGCAGGTTTAAAAATGGGTGTGAGCTGTAGAAGTCCCCAGGGAGAGGTTCATCATAAGAGATGACGACAGAAGGCTACGTCCACATTTGCTTTATTTATTTATTCTTTTTCCAGTTTCTCTCTCTCAAGGGGTCACCACACCCACTTTCAGGGATCTGCATATTTGATTTTTTAATGCTGTAAAATGCTGGTCCTGATGCAACCCTCCCATTTATTTGGGTTTGGGACCTGCACTAGGAGTACATGGAAAAAAATTGAAAAAAATCCAACATAGTTCTGCTTTAAAAGAATTCCAGGGCTGTGATTTATTCTGTATTGATTTGTTTATATTTAAAAATATGCAATACGGCTTTAACATAAACAAGCATAATGCTTTTTTTTTTTTTTTTATAAAAAATTGAATTGATTGAAAATGAAAATGATAACAACTCTCGCAGAAGGTGTCAGCACTAGAAGAGCCATTAAACTCACACCCGCCTCCTCCACCGTCTTCACCGTCATTGTTTGTGTTAATAATACTTTAAAAGGTGTGGATTATCCCTCACTTAATCATCCAGTCAGTGTACAAATAAGATCCTACTCTTTTCTATACCATTGTCCACTAACAGAGGGATCCAGTGTCCTCTCGCCGCTCTTCCATATCTGCGGCGATCGTTAGCGAAACCTGAATCAGACCTTTTTAATTAAAGAGGCCGGAGTGTTGGAGGAGGAGAAGATGGCAGCAAACGTGGGTGGATGAAGGGAAGAGGTCAAGACAGTCCACCGAAAACCACTTCAATCCCTTTCTTATTAACTCTCAGTGACACATGATCTCTCCCCCCCCCATCTCCCCCTCTCACACACACACACACAGAGCTACAAACGAGTTATCGAGTCATCACTATGCAAAGTTGCCTTTTTTTGCCGCGTCCCTCTAATTATCGTGGTTCTTTATTTCTGGGCTTCGCTTAAAATTAAAGCACAACATCTTCTTAAGGCAAACGGGTCCTCGAATGTGATAGAGGTGACGCTTCTTGGAATAATAAAAAAAAAAGTTTCACATCATTATGTCTTTTTAAAAGAAGATATGGCTGGTAAGGCTACAGACAAGAAGCCACATTAATTAAGTATTTATTTATTTTTAAAATAGTTTAACTTATGATATCTTCAGGTGGGCACAACAAAAAATGAATAAGTTAAAAATTTCTGCCCAATGTAAGTAATTTCACCTACATTTTCAAGGCTTTCTCAAAATAAAAACGTTTCTTGGATGTAACTATGAAGTGAAAACTACAGTTGGATGAAATAGTGAAAATCATTTTTCCTTCAAAGTGAAATGTGGACGTAACTTACAAAAAAAATAGAGGCTGTTTTAGGCTTTTCAAAGTAAAATGTGTTAAATTAAACAGCAACAGTATTACAAAGTAAAGGCTGAACTTTTGTAGGCTTTTTCTGATGTACCTGTTATAAAACTATGATATTTGCCGAAAAGGCTGCTTCATGTGGGCGTGTGGTGATTGACAGTAAGGAGGCAATGATGTGAAAACGCACTGACACACTCCGTCAGTTACTCATGTTTCCTCTCTGTCGAAATGTCATATTTACTTTACCTGTCAATCTTGGACACCTTTTCATGTTGTGTACACAGCAGGAAATGGCTTCTTCTGAAGGGAGGACAACAAAAAACATGATTTATGAGAGAGAGAGAAGTAAAAAACATGTTTAAGGAAATCATTTTCCCTCCTCTGCTAAAAATTGCGCTGAATCTTTCTCTCAAAGCCAGAAACAAATTCACGGGGTAGTACAAGGAGAGCCTGCCGGTGTGAGCTGCTGAATCAAATTGAAATCCGTTTGAAATATGATGGACAGTTGGTCGTGTTGTGGAAAAAGTCTCGAATTTCTCTAGATGGCTCATCACTGAGGTTTTTGCCAGTTTCCCTGGCAACAGTGAAATGTACATTGTTTTATAAATTGCAAGAGTGATTTGGACTCGTTTGACAAGCAAAAATGACAAACTGCTTCTGGTTTCAGCTCATTAACCCGTTCACACGTAAGCCTCAAAATGTCTTTCTGGACTTTTTTGTGCGTATTGTTCCCATAAAAGGGCCAGAAATGGAATGTAGGATTAGAACACTTCGAACTTTCAACATCTTGCAGTTATTTACAATTTACTGCATGTTAAAAGTGTGCATTAACAGTTTAACGTGAAGAAAAACAACAAACTGAATCTGATTTTAGAGTTTATTTGGATAAAAACCGGTAGTTGTACACAGTGCATTGTACATTTTGAAATTTGAACAGTATAAAGCAAATTTAGAACATAGTTTTTGAGTATTTGTCTCCCAATGTGCGAAAAACTAAATTGATAGAGATCTAAATGTAAAGAATTTTATCGTAAAAAAATCAGTCGAGAAAATTTTGCTTAAAAATGTCTTTTTAATGTCTAATTTAGATATTTATATAAAAATATAGTTTATGGGATTTTTTGTTGTTGAGGATTTTGTCTTATTAAGCTCCAGGGAATTTCTGTGCTTTGTTTCCTCCATAGTTTTGGACACCAAATGATAAGAGGGTGAATCAGTAATAAGGACGGTAATTAGTTGCAGCTGCAGACACTACGCCCTTGTCGAGGGTCAGGTTTCCATACTGTATGTAGAGAACCGAACTGCCTGTTCCCCTGCAGACTAGAGATTTGGGTGGGAGAGTACATTAGGGGTTATGAATAAATAATGACCTCCCTCTCCTTGGCGTTTGCCGGCTGAGGTAGATTGTAGATTTTTTTGTGTGCCCTAAAATCACTTGATTTCAATCATGAGGCTCACCTATTCCTAAGTGATTGCAGCTCGAACAAGGTATTTTGCCTCATCACTTGATTTCATGCCGTGCAGCGGTGCTATGACGACTCCGCCCCCGTTGAGGAGCTTTAGCCTGTTATTATATGTGATGGTGGCCGGGCGGACAGTGTGACCAAGGAGAGAGAAGTCGGGTCATTGTTATGCAAGTGAGACGCCGTAGAGAGAGGGTTGGCCTCCCTCCCAGGTCTCCTCTGCTGTCTCGGCATTTCAGCAGCGTGGGTCAAGTGACACGGGGAGTTTGTGCCACTCACTGTGAAGTGTACGTCTCCTCATTACTGATGAGACCTAATGTGCGGGGCCATCTGTCCTCAGTTTGAGCCAAGAGACTTTAAATGGGTGTATTACTGTGACTGTGACTCTTACAGCAGTGGAGGGTGATGGAGGTATGATTTGCTGTGTTACTATAGACTGACAAAAGCCAAGGGTCACACGGTGGAGCAGCGGCTAGCATTGGACAGCAATCCCCATGATTCCACAGTGTGTCATAACGTCATCAAACTAGGTTGTTAGAATTTGTACACTGTACAAAAATGAGCAGATATGGTGAGGTAAGAACATTAGCGGTTTTAGGTTTGATCAACATTCTTCAACGTTTTCTAACATTTTATGGACTAAACAAGTGCTGCATTAATCGAGAAAGTAATCAAACAGATTAATCGATGTTGAAATTAATCATTAGAGTCAGCAATTAAGAAAATGAATAAGAAATGTATGATCACATTTATGCTAATCAAAGCCGAAGCAGATAAAAACCCACTTGCATTGAAGGGTCAGTTTAAACCCTGGGATTAAATGGGATTATAGTCTTTTTCTTTTCTTACACCTGTCTTATCACTTCTCATATCCACTTCCCATTCATTGTTCTTCTCCCTCTGTGCCTCCCTCTCATTGACACACCTTTCTCAATTCCCTGCTGCACATTTTCCACCGGTGCTCTCCTTCCACCTCATCCTCTTTTTCTTCATCTTCTTTTTTTCCTCTTTTCGCTTCGTCATTACACCTCCACTTGTCCTCATTCTTGTGCTTCCCTTCTCTACCGTTTCTCACCTCGCTCTCGCTCTTCCTCCCCACCTCCCACAGTCCCAGTGAAGCAGAAAATGATGTCGCAGAAGAAGTTGTTCGTGGTCTGCATTGCCATCAGCACTGTCAGTCTTCTGCTGCACCATGGGGGCCACTTGAGCTGGTGAGTGACTGAATGCAAACACACGCTTCTGTTATATATTGACCCTGTTTCTCCCCACTTTTCTGTTTCCAGTCATTTCATTTACAGCTCCATCTCCTCCATTATCTGTCCAGTCTCTGCTCAGTTTTCTCTCTCTAATGTCATCATTTTTGTTGTAGATGCTCCTTTGATTGATGGAGGCTAACATTTACTTCTGCTCTTTTTGTTCTTCCAGGAAGGCCTTCCACATCGGTAGCCTTAACCTCTGTTCTCACCCTTCTCCGGCATTGAAACCTAAACACACCAACGTGGCCTTCCTCAAGACCCACAAAACAGCCAGCACCACCATGCAGAACATTGTGTTCCGCTTTGCCGAGCGCAACAACCTGACGGTGGCGTTGCCTGTGCCGTCCTGCAACCACCAGTTCTGCTACCCGACCTCCTTCAAAACTCACTTTGTCCATCCACACACGCTGCCGCCAAACATCATCTCCAGCCACATGCGCTTCAATAGGACGGAGGTGCAGTGGCTGATGCCAAACGACACATTTTATATCACAATACTGCGAGAGCCGGGCTCCATGTTTGAATCCTTATTCAGTTACTACAACCAATACTGTGTGAGCTTCAAGAGTGTCCCCAATGCCTCTCTGGAAGCTTTCTTGGACGACCCCTTGCGTTACTATCGGCCACTAGAAAAGAGTTCCATGTATGCACGCAACACCTTGACCTTTGACTTGGGTGGGGAAAAGGATCGGCCATCAACAGATGTGGCATATGCGGAGGCCTTTGTGGCAGAGGTGGAGCGGGTTTTCCCCCTGGTGATGATTACAGAATACTTTGACGAGTCACTGGTTCTTCTTCGCCATCTCCTCAACTGGGACCTGGATGACATAATCTACGTTAAACTCAACATGCGGACCCTGAGCTCAAAGCGGAGCCTGACACCAGACCTTTCTGCAAAGATCCGTGCTTGGAATTCCTTGGATGCGCGTCTCTATGATCACTTCAATGCCTCACTGTGGCGCAGGCTGTCAGCTCTGGGTCTGGACTGTGTGGCAAGGGAGGTGCGTCTACTTCAACAGGCACAGGAGCGATTGATGAGAAGCTGCTTTGGCAGACGGATGCCACTTCTCAAGTCAGCAGCACAGATCGAAAACAAAAGTCTTCGTCCGTGGCAGCCTAGTGCAAAAGTCAACATTGTGGGGTACGACTTTCCGGTCAATCTCAGCCATGGGTTCATGAGCCAAGCCCAGGAACTGTGCCTCAAACTCATCTTGCCTGAGTTGCAGTACACAAAGGACTTGTTACACTCCCAATCACTGCGCTATCGTCAACGCTACCAGCACCGCACTCCACAGCAGTCACACCCTTTCCAGCAGTCCATACACACAGTCCTGCCTCGGCATCCTCAAGTGCGCCATGGCCAACAGTCTGCTGTAGCTCCAGGTCCTGCCCCAGGAAATGGGTCCACGTCTACCCCAAAGCCTGCAGCAGAAACTAAAAATCAAACCACTCAGCCAGGGCCGAAATCTTCACAACCTGGGAAATAGAGACTTAGATATATGTGAGTGCCCAACTATCCTGATTGTAAGGACAATGGTTGGCTGTTGTGGGGGGGTCCACACTTTGATTAAGGATTGGACTTATCTGGACTTGAACTTGAATCATTTCTCTTTCTGGTCTGTGAGGGTGGGAGAAATTTGTTTAAATCTTTGTTAATTTTCGTGTTTTGTCTTTGAGGACCCTCTTGAAAAGGAGTGGGCGCATCTCTAGAGGTTTGTCCTCAAATGAACTGTCAGATCTACACCAGTACTCGGTGAGGTTGCACACCCAACCAAGGCAGACGGGACCTGGTTTCAGGAGAAAGTGGGGCTTTGAAGCAAATCTGTTATGTGCACATCTGAGACTCAATAGAGAAGTGGCAATGTCTGGCCTATTGTGAGGCACAGAGTGGGCTTTGTGTGGATTTCACTGGAATGGTATCACGTTACTTGCTTTTTTCAGACTCTCTTTTGGTTTCTCTCCCGAACATATGCCACTTTAAGTCCTTGAGAGAGACATAATGACATAAAGGGGTCAGCTGTCATGTCTCCTAAGAGCCTCCCAAGGGGCCAGAGAGACACTGACATAAGCTCCAGCCATTAGTACAACAGCACAATAAACAACTTTTTTCCTCTTCTTCTCTTACAAACTCTAGATGCTAAAGGAGGGATTTTAAAATAGTCTTTAAGGTAAGACTAAAAACCAGCTGGATACTCAATTTGGCCAGCCATTATGACAGTGGCTCAGAACGAGACTGCTTGTGACTCCTCAGCCTTCACTCAACCTGCCAGAGTTCATCCCCGCATCCTTCCTCTTTTGGTCATGAGTCCAGAAAGCAGCCACTACCCCCACCTTTCCTCCCTGCCAGTATATCTGAGACTCCAACCTGCCTCTGATTACCAGCTCAGATCACGTCTCACATTTTGAAGGCATGGGTGTTTTTCAGTTTTTGATCTTGGGTATTACTGCAATAAGATCTCCAGGCCTTCATTCGCTACGAAAGACATGGATTTAATGACCTACCAGCAACCCCCGTGCGTCGTACCGCACACACTGGCACAAAAAAAAAAAAGGAAACGTAAACAAGTTGACAGGACAAAGACTGGATGCCTGTGGGTCGCTGTATTTGAATATTTAATCATCATGTCTCGCAGCCCTCCTATGGCCCATGTGCTTGGGTTACATGGCCTTACCTTTTCATTAAGGACAGCTTGGACCCAATGAAAGCTGCTCATTCTGAACCCGGGAGAAGCGATGGCTGAAAGTGCAGGAGGTTTCATGTCTTGTTGTGACTGTTTTTTTTCCCAGCTGGTTTGGTGGCGATCTCGATTTTTATGCCTTCTGCTCATAATTAATGTGTAATTTATGTGTTTGAATTAATAGACCTATTTTCTCAATGCGGAAAGTAGGGTTAGGGTCCGACTTCCTATTTTTGTGCAGCACTTCTGGTACTTGTGCATTAACTCGAAGGAGGAGAACGTTTCAGAGTTATTGTCCTGCTGCCTGCTGAGTGGAAATGCCAAACCGGAAGTCTCACACAAAAATAATGTCTGCTTTCTTGTATCTGTGGAAAATAAGGTCTATGGGAGGGAGAATATGTGGGTGTATTTGTGTGAGTGTGTGTGTGTGTGTGTGAGAGAGAGAGAGAGAAAAATATCTTTTTTTTCATTTGGTGGCATGGCAACTAATGAAAATCATGTATGTAAGAGTGGTTAAAATTATTCATAATTATTTATTATCGGTAACTGTATTTCTAATTTCTCATGAATCATTGGATTAAAAAAAACCCCTGTGCTTTGCCATCGAGTAAGTGCACCATCATAGATAGGTTCAGCACACGACCAAAGCACCACCAGCGGTGGAACAGCGGCAAGTGCTATAAAATATTCATTGTATGTACGTTTTGCATAATGCAAAACTACAAAGACCACTTCTGGAACCCGCACATCGAGACGAGGGTTGTGGATTTCAAATTAATCTTTCATTCTGCCGCGCTCAAGCGCGCGCAAACCGCACCACGCCTTTGTGGTCGGAGGCCGCCGCCGCGCTGTGCAATGATGGAAAAAAACCCACGAAACCACAGACCTGAGATGACACACGCCGTTTCAGACGTGTCCTCATGTGAACCTCAGCTTTAAAAGCACGAGATTGCACAGTATGGCTTTTATTTATTTACCCGAGACTAGTGTACTTTTCCTTCTCCGCCGTGTTTCACTCAAGTCCACTGTCAAATGTGAAAACTGTTGTAGCATCAAGTAAAACTGCTGAACCGCTTGAATCCCACGTGAATCTGCTGTGAAATAGGAAAACACTGTATTTTTCCACGAAGCTTGTACACTACTTTATAAACGAGACGTTGTGAAATGAATATGGCTTAGCTTCCCCTTTTGCTGTTTATTTCATATTGCCTCCACAATCTTTTGGAGTACATCACTTATGATGTTTTCTTCTGCTTTGCAAAAGCACCCTTTTCTTTGGAATAATAATATTAATAAAAAAAGGACCAGAAATAAACTGAAAATAATGTTCTGTAACCTTTGTAACCTGCTTTGAAGTCAAATTAATTTATTTCATATTGAATTCTTTGGGTCTCCGTGCGCACAAACCTGCAACTGATGAACAACCTTTTACCTAATTCTTATTGAGCGCAGCTGAGATATGATATGATATGAGGTACTGCTGTCATTACTGGAGTGTACAGTAATAAACTGATGCTCAAATGCATTCATGTAGTAAATAGGCGCGCGGCAACAATTGCTAATGCTTCTTCTTCCATGTCTGTGTCTGACTGTGTGAACGATGAAGGGAATGTGTCTTTATGTCCTGCTGTCTCCTCATTTTATATTTTATTTTATTTTTTTACGATGCCTTTCTCCGTGGTGTTTTGGTTTTTAAGAGTTGTTCGCCCCAGCTGTGAGGGACTTTATGTGATGGTCATGCTGTCGCGGCGAAGAAGTGGAAAAATCACTAAATTTTATTCTTTCAGAGCGACATAACAAGGCTGTGGTTTTTTGCTTTTTAAAAAGAAATGGGCTTCTGTCTTGTGGTGTCGGAACTGTTTTTTTTTTGTTCTTTTGTTTTTTTGTTGTTTGGTTCTCAAACTGTGGTACATGTACCACCATTGGTGCGTGAGCTTTGGAATTCATGGAAATATGAAAGAAATCGTGTTTTTAAATTTAAAATGAAAATTTATAACCGAGTGTACACTGTACACTCCTTGATTCCTCTGTTTCTTTGCTTATCTGTGAAATGTTTTTTTTGGTTTTCGGGCTCAGAACATGTGACTAGTGACAATCAGAGCTAAGGGGCCGCATAGCTTTATGAAGATAAGTTGTGAACGTGACAAATAAAGTTTGAATGTTTTCATCTCACCTGCGACTGAATGTGTCTTTTTTTTTTTTTTTTTACCGTTTTAGTCATTAAAAGTATAAATATGTCACTGCATTGACTGGATCTCCACATTTTAAAACATGGTTTTCAAAATGTCCCATAAAATGAAGATAATAACACGTAAAAAGGTCTTTATACAGATATACTATATAGACACGACAAAGGAACGAGAGTTTGTTGCATTTATGAAACTACAAAAAGAAAAGTGTTGACATTTCATTGCTGTTTATACCCAAAAAAATAAAACACAGAATTATGTAGACCTAGTCCTCCCATTGTTTCTGGCAAATTAATGAAATGAAAAGGAACCCACTTTGAGATAAATGACGCAATGTTTGGATCAGGACAGGACTCCAAATGTGTCCTTCTACATGTACACATTATGTCATTTAATTGTGTTTTACATTATTTCAAACACATTTTTAGGATCGCATTTGACGTCGACATTGAATGTGACACACAAAATATTAAAACACTACAAAAACTACTAGGGGCCACTGCAGAGGGGCTGACAAAGAGCCGCAGGTTACAGACCCTTTGGAAGTACTCGTATATTTACATCCTTACATTTTTAATCCACACTCCATACCTGATGATGGCGGTAATGCACCAAATCTTGGTTTGCCAACTGCCATAAAACCTCAAAAAAAGAAGAAGAAGACACCTGGGATAGTGGAACCAATGGCCTTGTGTTTCCACCAGGACACTCAGTGCAGACGTACACTGCATGCTAGCTAGCCGCATGGCAGCCTATGTGCCGGTCACTAAATCCTGGGAAACATGGGAAAGTGGAAATTCAACAAAGTTTTTGAAACTGACACCGCCATTTTGTAGGAGGCGCGGTGTATTTTCTAGGAGAAGTGTTCAACATGGCTGCCAAATCAACTCGCAACAACAAACACCAGGTATTTCCCACTTCTTTCTCTTATCTTAGCCAATACCTACACCACTTACAAACTCATGACGAGAACCAAGACATTCAGCTGGGCTGGACATTTTTCTGCAGCCAGTAAGCAGCAGGTGATGATAAAATAACTGGTTATAAAATGGTTTTGGTCATACCTGTCCTTCGTACACCTCGACCCGTTTGTCATATTTGACTCAGGTGCAACTTAAAGTGCATAAAACCACAGTATTAGCCACTGCATTTGTTTCTCTCTTAAAATAATGTGAACATAAGTCATATATATATACATATATATATATATATATATATATATATATATATATATATATATATATATATATATATATATATATATATATGACCCACAAACATCCTTTAAAGTGTCTCAAACACTGCTATCAAACCTGTCAGACTACTGTAGGAACTGATGTAGGAATCTTTGAGGGACGGTGAAGAGTGTTTCTCTGGTTATTTCTTCAGTTATTTCTGGTGGAACCACAGGCTGGGCCACTGTGAAGTTGGTCATGGGCCAAAAAGATGGACAAAAAGAAGAAAAAGAATTAAACTTGCGTGTAGCTGTGGGACCCATGATGTAAAGTCGGTGCAAAACATTTGAAATGATGCAACCGTGAGCTGGAGTTGACATTTTGAAACTGGGCTTAAGGTGATGTTGGGAAAGTGTTCTGGCGTTGGAGCAGAAATTCATGACAAAGAAAGATAAAAAATAATTGTTCATTGCATGAATGTGCAAACTGTATCATATACTGCTTGTAGTTTTTGAAATGAGTTAGTTTTTATTAGTTTTTAGAATGGGTTTGCTCGTTTTTTTTATTATTGAAACTGAATAACTGTTATTATTATTTATTTTTTTTCCTGCCAAATGAATCGTGTTTTGTGGCCTTACATCTGAAAGTGGTTCGGTAAATGTGCGTCAAAAATTGGATGTGGGAATGAATAACTGCGCCTCCCCAAAAAAAGATTTGAGCAGCAGGTTTATCGTGCAGGCATGAAAATAGGTACACATGTGCACAAGGTCGGGATGAAGAAAAAATTACATTATGACCATGATCCAAACCCAACAGGAAGGTAGCCATTTTGGATTAAAAGTTCAATTTTGGCAATTTTGCACCAAATGGTATTTGAACGAACTTGTCCTAGAGCTTTAATTAGTTTTTATTTATTTTTTTTCATTAGGTTTAGTGTTAGATTGTTTTTTTTATTCTACACAGGGTTTTTCACTAGTGGGTGTCAAATTCAGCAATTTCAGCAATATGCTTAGGTTTACCATTTAATGGTATTTATCTCAAGAAATTTGAGGTTGTTCATAATTAGTTTTGTAAAAAGAGACCTCATTTAATGTAGGGAAAAGAAATGTGTTTATATGCTATCATTTAGAGAGACCGGGTCTAAATAAAATGTCCAGTAAACTCAGGGCTGCATCTCTTGTAAATGTTTAAACAGGCTTGTGATGACGGCTCTCGTGCCAACAGTGCAACAAACACACATGTCGAACTCCAACTATAAACACTCCAGTGCATTGGTTTTCATTATTTCCATCGCTGTGCCTTTCTAGTGTTTTCTTTTTGCAATTTATAAAATGATTCCTTTTAAAATGCACAAGTGGAACTCTGGATAAATTGCAATTACCGTTGCCCGGCTCCAGTGCTCTGCCTTGATTGCACCGTGATTGGGCCTTAAATGTCTGTCAGGCGCTCCTTCACCATTCGGGCTCTTCAATCTTTTATGTATTCTCTTCAATCTTGAGTGCTGATGAAGACTTGACTTGGACCTGCCTCTCGTTTCAAAACCTTTCCATCTTCTAAACACTTTAGATTGATTTGTCCCGTCAGACAAAACAAACCGAGCAACGCGGAGTAGTAATGAGTTAAGCCCACTTAAGAAGTAGCACATTTTTACCACAAGAAGTCGCCACGAGTTCTTGTGGTAAAAATGTGCTACTTCTTTATTTTTATTTGTCTTTTTTAACAGAAACTCGTGTCATTTTGTGGTAAAAATGTGCTACTTCTTTATTTTTATTTGTCTTTTTAACAGAAATCCACATCTGAAGATGCTTTGAGGACTCGTGTCCGCATCGGAGAGACCGCCTCCTCGGCTGACGTCATCCGATCCGCAGCAGTTTCAGGTTGTTTTTACACTAATCAGTGCTCGAATGTTACAGTGTACAGTCACGTGAGTAGAGCTTTGATTCACACACTAACAGGAGACTCATCTGTTCAGTCCAACCTAGATTTTATTCTTGCAAACTGAATGAAGAAGTACCGCACAGGGAGCGTTTTGTTTCGGTGTGGGTAAGACCTGAGCCCCCTTCAGAGGAGAACAAGCTCGGATTGCGCCAAGCTTGTTAAAGGACACATCACACACATTCTTGCCCAGGGGTCTTCAACCTGTGGCTCTAGAGCCACATGTTCTTTCAAATTGAACACCTTCTTATCTAGACGCTTCCAAACTCCACCAAACCGGTCCAGCTTTGGATCCACGTGTTGACTGTTTATGTCAGGCAGGTTTTCTCAAGTGTGAACCACATACAATCTAAATATTGCGTCATTTATTTCAAAGTGGGTTACTTTTAATGTCGTTCATTTCCACAAACAATGGAAGGACTGGGTCTACATCATTCTGTGTTTTATTTCAAAGTAGTTTTAAAACGGCAATGAGATGCCAACAGTTTTCTTTTTGCAGTTCTATCATTATTTTGAATAAAGTACATCTGTATGAAAACCTTGTATATGATATTATCTGCATTTTATGGGTCAGATGGGTTTTTCCGGCTCCAGATTTATTTTATTTGGGTGGAGAAGGGACAAAAATGGCTCTTTTCATAGTAAAGGTTGCAGACCCCCTTAACCCGAACCCTAAAACCAGGTCTTATAGCCTGATGATTTATATTTTTGGTACACACACACACACACCATCTCTCTCTTGAAAGACAGCTTTCAGAATTGGATTACAGGCTGTGAATGGGGTCGGTTCCCCTCCGCTGGGTTCCCCTGCTAACACACACACACACACACACACACACACACACACACTCCTTAATTGGTGGACTGTGCCCTCATTACATGTCCAAATATATGCATGCGCCACCATTGTCTCTCCCTGAAGACTCTTCCCTCTTTAAACGCTGCTGGTTTGAGGGTGTTGACGAGGTTCAAGGTTCATTCAGTCAGTACCTGGCCGCGAGTCGCCGTATTTTAAACGGAGGTAACGGGCATTGTTGCTCTCTCCCCGCTGTGCATTGGCTTATGTGTGTTTTGTTCGTTTAAATTGTGGCGTGATAAATTGAAATTGAAAAAAAAAAAAAGCCTTGGCTCGGAAGTAAGTTACAGACGATGACAATAAACACGTAAGAGAACGAACTCACCTTTTAAAACTGCAGCTTTGGTTAATTAAATTAGTCCTTCTCTGTATTTAAACCATCCTCCTTCCTGCTAGAAACCTTCCTAGATTTTGGAAGCAGACAGTCACAGAGGGGGAGCAATGCTCAGGGCTACCCCAGCCCTTTTTTTGACCTGGTGGGGAAGATGATTACAAGCCGAGTTCTCTTTCCACTTGGCCAAACATTTACGTTGGCAGGGAATCGAACCCCGGGGCCAGCGCTGTTAGTTAGAGCTGCCGTGAAGCCACAAGCGTAGCCCGGGCTATGAGCTACAGTGCGTAGCGTGACTTAGCTGTGCATGGAAATGTGTGTTTGTTTGTGTGAGACATTTGTCAAAGGACGCCTCTGCCTGAAAACGGCCCAACAAGAAGACGCAGAGAAATACTGTAGTTGTTGAGTGTGAATGCAAAGCAGCGGTCAGATTACTCCGCTCCTCTCTTCTCGTGTAAATGTTCATTTGTTTTGTTAATCCGTGACTCCCTCTCTCTGCCCTCCCTCCCTCCTCCTCGACCACCACCACCACCACCACCACCAGCTCTTTGTCCTTCTGTTCGATAACCCAATAACCAAGTGCTTTTAACTGAGGCTCAAGTTTCACGGCCGCCAGGCTCTTTGGGACCCTGAGGACGACGGAGAAAAGAGCCCAAAAAAAAGAAAAGACACGGTATCTCAGCAGTCGGAGAGTTTCTGGGACACGTTCGCAAAGAAAATACTCGTTATTGATGCTGGGGGTGATTGTGCAGCGTCACATCGACGCACATTACTGTGGAAAATCTTTTTCCCGGTCACAAATTAAAAATAAAATACGTTCTATATAAACTGACAAATAAGAAAATGGTTTGCCAAAAAAAAAAACGTCACATAACTAAAACTTCACTCATGGGTCACACCTAAATTAAGTTTGTTCAAACTAAAATTTATTTTAAGACGGCTTTCTCAAATAGCTTGAATGAACTTTATACATTTAATCGTTACAAATTATCATCCAAACTAAACCTACCAATTAATTTAAAAAAACAAAACAACATAAATTACCGCAACACCTCAATTAAGTTCTTTCAAACTCGTGTTAACAAGCGATATAAAGATAACCTTCTTACATAATTTGATTAGACTTCATTTTATGCTAACTAACTTTGAATAACTTTGAATAATTTAAATGGCTTTAAAGTTATTTAACTTTGTCATACAAAGAGTTCTAACATAGTTTGAATTTGCTTAATACATTGTGTGGAAGCACTTTAAGTCTGTCAATGCCGTATTTTAATTTTAATTTTTTTAAACAAATGTGAGTGTCACTGATTTTCTTATTCGATTATTAGTAAAAAGATCACGTTCTACCACAAAGTGACATTTTAGCCAGCGAGAAATCAGAACTGGAGGAAAAAACTGTATGAGAGACAGAGAGAGAGAGAGAGAGAGAAGAAAGAAAGAAGGAGAGGGGCTGAATAATCAGCGGTGCCCAGCAGGTCTCTGCAGACCGCAGGGAGAAAGAAACGCTGCAACAGAGCGGCCGTTATTTCTTTTGTGAGCCCAGGAAACTGGAGATGATCCTCCACTCGGCTACTGAGTGACATCAGCCGCTTGGGGAGAAGACACACACACACACACACACACACTGAATCCCCCAAATATTTGCATATTCTGCTCCTCCAATTATCCTCCTGCCTCCTCCTCCTCTTTAATCTGTGGGTGGACAAAAGTCTGTGTGTGAGGTTTAAATAAAAGTCGGAGAGGCCCGCCATAGCTTTGATACCACGCCCGCTGCCTCTGACTCATTATGCTGTCAGAACTAAACGGAGAAACAAAACGGAACTAATGGATTCCTCGGCGGGGCTGCATGTGCGACGCGACAATGTTGCTGCAAGCGCATCTGATAGTCGCCGTTCTTTGAGCAATGAACTGAAGGAACCATTTTCCGACACCGTGTAACACACGGCCAACTGCGGACGCCGGTTTCTTTCAACATTTGAGGGTCATTTAATAAAAAATACAGCGAGGACTCGGATGGAACTATTGCTTTTGTGCACGTCGTGAACTTCCAAGCAGTGTTGTAATGTAACAAAGTACTGTACTTTACTTTGTTATTTATATTTCCAGCAACTTTTAACTTACTTTGTTACTACCAAATAAAACAGAAGAAGAGGAGTTGGTCTGTATTTATATAGTGCTTTTCTAGCCTCGATGACCTGCTTTGCACGACAGTTTGACACATATAGACTAGGATAGCCGGGAACTGAACCCACAACCTCCCAGTTGAAAGACAACTCTCCCTACCACTGAGCTACTCCTCTCTCCTAACACATGGCACCAATTCCTTTTGTTAAGTACAGTAAATGTCTTATACTTTAAGACTTTTACTTAAGTGACATTCTAAAAAGTGACTTCAACTTCTACCAAAGTCATTTCCTGCTGAGATACTTGTGTCTCGAGTAAGACGAGGTCACGAGGTCACGTTGTGCAAGAACTGTCTAATGGAAAAGAAGTTGCCATGATCATAAAGGAGAAGGAGCTTAAATCAAATTTCTATTTATAGGGTTAAAGACAATGACAAAGTAGTGACACGATGCAGGAAGAAAATCAGCTGCTGATTACTCATCACCTATTGTGATCACACAGCAGCACACACACATCCTCTCCTCGACCCAGCGTTAAACATTTAAACACAACCAAATACACAGTGATATCTTTTTCATCACCGAGCCACAGAGTCTCCAGCGTGCGAATCGACCACAAACCCGAAAAGCCTCCCTCTCTATGCCTTTGGCCCGGGTGTTTACCAGGACTGCGGTTCAAAGCGCGCCTCATGCTTCCCTCTGCAGTGAATCACTCTCTGACCCCGAGCCCACACAGGAGCGGCCATCTGAAATAAAACAAACACTCTGCTCTCTGCAGTGTGGAGCGGGAGAGGGAGGAAGTGGTGGAAACCGGGGAGATTCTGGAACTTACCAAGTGTGATAGTGGTATAAAAAATTAAAGTAAAAAATACAAATATATCCCAAGTATAGCCCGTCTTTTAATGCTGCAAATCGGCTTCGATGCTGCTTCGCTGTCACGTCCTCGTCGTGTTCCTCTGGCGAGACGATTATTTCCAATTTCGATTATTTTCTCGATTCATTTGAGAATTTTTTAGGGCCACATGTAAAAAAAATTAAATATTAAACGAATGAATTGAAGATTAAAGAATTCTGAGGTTAAATTCATAATTCTGAGAAAAAAGTCATAAGTCTGAGGAAAAGAGTCATAATTCTGAGAAAAATGTCATAATTCTGAGGAAAAGAGTCATAATTCTGAGAAAAATGTCAGAATTCTGAGGAGAAAAAGTTGTAATTCTGAGAAAAAAAAAGTCATAATGCTGAGACAAAAAGTAATTTTTTTCAGGCCATGTGTAAAAAAAAGAAAAATAAAAAAGCATGAATTATGATGTTATTATGAATTATTATGTTTTTTTTTAACCAAACCTGGAAATGATGATGTTCTCATGATCCAGTGGTTTTAACCAGTATTGGACCAATACCGACGCTGAGTATCGTATCAGCTCATCCCTATTTGGAAGCAGTCTTGTATACTTTTAAGGGGATACTTGAGTAAAAGTACAAGTATCTTACCAGAAAATGACTTTGGTAGAAGTTGAAGTCACTTTTTTTAAAAATATTACTTAAGTTAAAGTCTTGAAGTCTATGACATTTTCTGTACTTAAGTATCAAAAGTAATTGTGTGAGATAAAAAAGAAAAGTATCATGGAAAAAGCGCCAATACAGACCTGTCCTTGTGCTGTTATTCTGCAGAATATTGCAGACTCGCCCTCTTCAGCTTTTAATCGATTGCTTTTGTTATTGCTTTCAACTCCATTATTGTGTATTTCCTTTGGGTGGAAGCTTCAAATAAGCCGTCTCCCTGCACCATGCATCATTTTCTACAAAAGCTAAACCAAACAAAGCACAAGTGTTTGTGGGATTCTTGTGTTTCAGTTTGTCATTTTCCACCCAACGTTATTGTCAGTGTTGGACGTTCACACGCCACTTAGAAGAGATTGATCTCGAGTAAACTCATCAGTGACTGGATTATATTATAGAGCTGGAAAAGCTTTTTTTTTTAAAAAAAAATCATTATGGTTTGGTGAGGGGAAGTTTGTAGTTACGGTGAAAAGACGTCCATAACTTTTCTGTTTCTTCAGTGCGTGGTTTTATTTGGCGTTCAGTCTGACCCTTTCTTGACTTCAAATCCCTCACTTCTAAAAACAAGTACCACTCAAGGTGCATGTGCGTAAACAGGAAGCACATCTTCTCCTCTCCACTCAGTTGCTTAGTTGCACAATGACTCTGCACGACAAACAAGGAGCAGCAAAAGGGAAACGATAAGACGAGGTAGACGTGGTGGAAGTGTTCTGCGTTCACGTTCAAGTAAATGCAAAACCATCGTTTCTGCACGTCACAAAACGCAAAGGAAGTGGCCAGCAGTTTCTGGCCCAAGTCTCCATTCTAGTAGCAAAACTCGATTTGTACGGAGACTCAAGGAGACCCAGAGCAGGCAGAACATCCTGTACTTCCTATTTGTCCTTAGATTTTCAGGGTTAAGTTGCAAACACTCAGCCTCTTTTTTTATTTCCCAGACAAAAACACTTATTTCTTTTCTGCAGACCAGGGGAGATGTTACAGTAAAATGTCTGAATGTGAATGTTTAGTCAAAGTGTTTTAGACATTTTTAAAATTACAGTCATTTGCAAAACATCTGCCAGACCACTCTGAAAGACCAGAGAAGAGATACAGTATATACTTTATTTTCTTTACTGGGAAATCTCTTCTTTAGCTCATTGCAGTGTGCTTTTATGCAGACGACAAAGCTAACTACATTTATAACCAAGAAATGTCTCATGATCACCTTCGTTGTTCACCTTTATTGGGACGTTTTGGGAAGGCATTTGTTCTGTGTTTTTCGATCTTGATATTTGGTGTGTTTTTATGCAGATGATAGTGTGTTGTTATCATAACCACATTCGTGACCAAGAAATGGTTATCATCACCCACATTTCACACAGACAGGTGCTAAAATTGTCCCGCCTTCATTGGCAAGTTTTGAGAACATTGTTTTTCGGATATTGAAATTTGGTGTGTGTTTATGCAGATGATGTTGCCGTCTTATGAGGAAAAATCATGACCCTTTCAAGGCCAAACAGCTGCTTTTTGTGCCTAAACCTAAAAAACAACATTCACAACCAGACAATAGTTATCGCCCTTCATTTCACACAGATGCTAGTTCAGATTTTGAAGTAAAATAGACCTTCTCGCAGTCCGTTCTCCCTTGGAAATTTGTGTCTTCACCTTCATGTGCACGTTTTGAGGGCATTTATGTCTGTTTTTGGATATTGAAATTTGGTGTGTTTTTATGCAGATGATGTGGCCGTATCATGAGGAAAAAGCACCTAATTTAAAACCTAAACCAAATTCATGAGCAAGACATGGTTATCATCATCCCCATTTCACACAGACAGATACTACAATTCTCTGTCTTCCTTGGCAAGGTTTGATGAACTCTTTGGAGTGTTTTTAGAGGTTTTATGCAGAAAAAAATCAGGAACTTTTCAAGCCCTAACAGCTGCTTTTGCTGCCTCAACCTAAGAAATAACATTCATAACCAGGGAATGGTGATCATCACCTTCATTTCACACAGGCAGATGCTGGTGCAGATTCTGAAAGTAAAATAGCACTTCTTCCCTTCTCCCTTGGAGTTTTTTCCCAATTTACCACCTTGATTTGTTAAACGTCCTCCCTCAGGCTATCTCCAGCATTTAGTGTCTCCAGCTTCTTCTCGCTGTTGGCCTCTCCATCTGCATTCACAGACAGCTCCTGACGATCGCCGTCCCCCAAAGGCGCCGCCGCTGCGATGTTGTTTAATTAAGGCTTCTTGTGACTCTGCTTGTCTGTGCGTGTCGAGGCAAACGTTTTTTCCAGGAAGTGTTTGTTTATTTCATTTATTCAGAGCTGATTTAGCTCCTCTCTTCCTCCCTCTGGCATGTCTTCACAGCTCAAACGCGCTCGTGTAGAGGGAGCGAGAGAGGGACTCATTAATGCAGTGACAGAAATTATCCTTTCACTGGCTCATGTGACGCCAACTCATATTGGTGAATGGACGTGTTTGCGTTAATCCCTTAAGGCTAAAACTAGACGGACATCAGACGTGACAGACGGCGGCTGTGAAGTCGTTGATGGTCCGTTTTTTTCCTCTCATCATGTCATCCTGTCTTCACATCACATCATCATTTCATTCCTGGAACTTCATTCTGTCCACAGCCTCTCCTAACATGTCACTGCTGTGAAACCTTATGTCTCGATACCAATACCGATACCAATACGCGAGTATCTACCGATACCCATATGAGTCCAATACAGTCATTTTAGACCATTTATGAACGTGTGAAGCTCTTAAAGACACATTTGTGCTGAGTCATTTCAAAGACATGACTCTCCAACTGTGTCACAAATATTGTTCTCTCAAAAATAAGAAGTAACATGACTCTGCTAAAATGCCTTTTTCTTCTTTTAGTGAAGAAAACATGCAAATTTGGGGATAAGGCAAAATTGGACATGCTGTGGTGTACCCCACCTATTGCCCTATGTCAGCTGAGATTGGCACAACCTTGACCCTCATGTGGGGGATAAAGCGGTAGATCCAAATACACATCTTTAAAACAAAGAGTGAGATCAAATGCACACAACCCCAAATATCACTCATTTACAGATTGTTTTTTTAATGCATTGCTGTGTCCATGAGATTTGTCTTCAAGGATTAGGAAATAAGTGTTTTTGAAGTAGAGCAAAATTACCGTAGAATAATAATTGTCTTTGTCTGTGAATCTATGAGAAATAATTGACTTGATTTGTAACGTCTGGCCGTTAACGCTCTGTCACGAGTTTCAGGTCTTCAATTCAGAATGATATCTATTTCTTTAATTATGGTCCCATTTAGAGTCATAGAGACTACACAGCACTGCTTGTATTGGGCCTTGAACACTGCGATTAGCATCACAGGTGTAGGTGGATTTGAAAGCTCTTGCAGTTCAATTATTTACACATCAAACATGGCGTTGGCCAGAATATTAAATCTGAGGCTTTAAAAATGGGAGTTCAAACACAAATGGCTGACATACTGATGGGTTGCCACCACAGCTTTAATATTTTATGGTTCTTTTTTGGTTTTTTTTACTGTACTACACATACATAGATTCCCTTGTGCACTAATCTGAGTGAATTCCGTTGCTTTGACAGAAACTGGACCTCTGTGTTCCTGTCTACATGCTCTCATCCGACATAAAACCGCGTTGCAGTGGGTTAAGGACATAAACTCATAATTCCTGTCTCGACAGAGGCGTGAAATGCAGTAACGCGGCAGATTTGATGCCGGTGGCACCTCCGAGCTGAGCAGAGCGGTTACTCAGTGCTGCTCTTGCGGCCCACAGAACCAGCCTCCTTGCACTGCTGCGTTGTTCCAGCACGTTCTGACTCACAAAAGACAATAATACATGAAAACCTCTGGGCCATGCCGGTGCCTCGCTGCTGCCTCTGACTCACAAAGCTGGACCACATTTAGCCAGCTGCGTCCACCGCCAACACAGGCTGACAAAAGAGCTGCAGAGGACGTGAGCATCCTCCTGCTGGTGTTTAACGCAGGGCGGCGAAACAAGGGGAGCTGGTCACTGAGGTGGGAGGAGAGATTTTTATGGATAAAGTACACGGTATTATGCAGAGACACGTTAGAAAACAGACAGTTGTTTCCCCTCAGGAGGCGGTGGAGACCAAAGCAGAGCTAAAAGCAGAATGCACAGAGCAGAAACGTAAGGTCTTTAAATATGTCAGGAAGGTAAAGAGACTTTATGACTTTACTTTTTATGACTTAGTATATGATATTACAATATCGCAACACCTCGTGTTGTGTTTACAGCTCATCAAGATCCAGGACGTGACGGTAAAGACACCACCGTGACGTCACTGCGACACATCTGAGACACATGTCTCATTCCCACAACAACAGTAACGTTGGGTTTGAAAAAAAATAAACAAAATTGACAGAATGTCGACGTCAAAGTCACTTCTTCATAAAAAAATTCATATAAATAAAATGAAAACTGGTCACATTTAATTTGACTAAACACAGCAGCATCATAATGATTCTAAGTTTATTCTTCATTTGACCAAGTAGCAAGTGAGACAAAACACCTTAGGAAAATACTAAATTACATTAGCTGTGGGGTCTTGCATACAAAACGCCCCCTGATGGCCATTAAAAAGAATGCAGGTTTCGCATTGGCTCCACTTCCCCACATGCTGAGTCTGTGTCCACTGATAAACATCGCTCATGCAGCTTAAACTCCGCTTCATAAAGAGGAAAACACAATTATTGCTGAAAACTGATCGGCTGCTGATAGAAACCAACCTTGAGAAACATGGAATCACTTTCACTTAAAACCTCCTTCTATCATCTATCCAGCTGACTGTCAATCATGCTGGCCTCTCATCATTTAACACTTTAATTAAATGTGTGATCTCCGTGCTTGTCGCCCCCCCGCACACACAATTTACACCTCTGCCACTTTACCACCCGTCCTCCATCGTTCACTTAACCATATTCCAAACACACACACACACACATTCTTGAACAGCCCTCTTTGTGAGGACCCTTGTAGACATAATGCAGTCCCCCCCTAACCACTCACTTACCCTAACTCTAAACATTACAATTAAATGACCATCCATAAAGTCTACAACCCTGAAAAAGCCCTTTAAAGCTGCGAGGGCCAGACATATTGTCCTCCCAAAGGTCAAAGTGTCACAACTGTGGTCCTCACAGAGTGTGCAGCTAGTCCTCCAAGGACATTGCATTGGCTGCCATTTAACCCCAACCCTAAGCATAACCGGTTAATGCCTAACCCTAACCTTAACCTAGCCACAATTCAAATCTAACTTAACTTAGGTCCTCAGACGTGAAGTTCTGCCTTATTAGGACCAGGTTTGGGTCTCCATGAGGACCACTGGTCTGGACAAGGTTAGTGTTTATGACAAAAAAATGTTCTAAAGAGGTAACAAGTCTAGTTTCCATGACATCAGAGGACATTACATAGATTTAAAGACTTAACCATAACTACTACTGGCCTAACCTTAACCTTAACCGATCCCTAACTTCGTCCTAACCATACAAAATGTCTTCACTTTGTCTTCACTTTGTACCACCACCGGATGGTGAAGTGGGATACTACAGGACCCTGACTCGCGAGTATACCAGGGTCTGCACATGTTGCATTGCCTGAAAAAGCACTTTAAAGTTGTCGGGGTCCAGACACAATGTCCCCACGAGGTCAAAATGTCCTCACGAAGAGTTTGAGGGTCCTCACTAAGATACAAATATGTGCACACGCACACACACAGGTTGACAGACAGCTGTTCTGACTCTCCCGCACAGATTTTCGGACAGAGTTTGGTCTGTGAAACCTCTCTGTGTTTGTGCATGTGATGACAGGACAGACGGACGGTGGACAGCTGTGTGTGTGTGTGTGGGGGGGTCAGGTGGGATCAGGTGGCGCGTGCGGCGCCTCGAACAGATGTTGGTGCTGTCACTCTCCTGCTCCTCCTCCTCCTCAAACACGCCATGTCTCTACATTTCATCTCAACATGTTTTCCCACCTATTCCACTTCATCCACAGTCTTGTTTGTGTTTGGCCACTTAATCAGATAAAAAGCTCCTGAATCTGAGTGTCTGAGTAGATTTTAATGTCCCCTTACCTTTAATTAATCACATATTGCTCGTGAGCTGGCGGCCGACCCCCTCACTGACCTCCTGCAGTTTTTAATAAAACTGGATTACATAAATGAAATGAGAAGAAAATATAATTTGATTCCAGGCATTTTTCAAGTGGAGGATGAAGCGAAATCAATATTTCACATTATTATTGATCATTTTTCTTATGTAATTTTCACTTAGATTGATTTTCCGCTTTTGGGAATGGCCACTGGTTCTTCATTTTAGATGAGACAGACCCCCCCCCCCCCCCCACTGCCTCTCTGACATCATTTTCAAGTCTCTGTTGATTTGAACTGCAGCCCACAGAAGGAAGATCAATGTAAAAATGATGGTATTCTTTCCTGTGTTGTAAAGTATGTAATATTTTATAGACTGTACGGTGCATACGTGTACGTGGAAAAGTTGCAAAGTGCAGCAAAGGAGATTCAGGGACTTTTTTAAGTGACGAGAAACAATATTAAAACAAAGACGTAACTGTCATAACGTCGGATCTGATGATAAACAACTTAACATGCAATGTTAGTTGACTTATATAACCCATAATTGCTGGATAAAGTTTACAAAAAAGTACTGCTCACTCTACCACACCAAAGTCCATAGAGAAAATCAATGCTTTCAGCTCACGGGAGGGAGCTGCTGGTCTACTGCTGCCTCATTCAGGACGTTTGTGACCGAAACAAGGATTTCAAACATCAATGTCACAAAATAGTTTTCTCTATGGACTTTGGTGTGGGAGAGTGACCCCTAGAAAACACTGTAAAAGAGCATCTATGAGGTATATACTTCATTAGTTAAGCTGTTTATTAAGTGGCTAAAATCAGATGTTTCATGTAAAACAGAGTTAATATATAGACGCCGTTGAGTTAAAGGGACATTTCCCCTTAACATGTGGCAACAGCAGAGTCAGATGTAAAGTGGTGGGGGCAAACATTTCAGAAGATCACAACACAAACGGATCCGAGAGACAACACACAACATACGACATGAGTGTAACATAACAACACACACACACACACACACACACACACACACAGTGTCCATGTCCCTTCTCGTCTCTCTCGCAGTGACTCACAGTGAGAGGCTTATGCAGAGTTGAAACCACAACACATCACTTCCATTTTAGTTCACACTTTAGTTGAAGGGCTGTGGGCTGCATGAGTGTGTATATGTGTATATTTATATATACATATACATATATAAAGTATATATATATATATGTATATATATGTATACATATATGTGTGTATATATATATATATATATATATATATAAATATACACATATACACACTCATGCAGCCCACAGCCCATATGTATGTATATATATATATACATAAATAAAAGACCACTTAAATTACTACATTTTAGGGTTAGGTTAAGGTTAGTGTTCGGCCAGTATGCTTAAGGTTAAGGTAAATCTCCATGTAAGTCAATGTAATGTCCTCTGAGTTCATGGGAAGTAGACTGTGTGTGTGTGTGTGTGTGTGATCCAATTAATTAGAATTATCTCTGTGCCATTGGTTTACGATTGCCACACTAGTGATTTTTCCACTCAGTGGACGGAGGAAAACACACACACACCGTGATGTGGGCATGTTAAAGATGCCGTGGTGGTGATGAAACACTGAGGAGCCACACATCATCATCATCATCATCATCATCATCTGAAGTGTTCCTTCTTCACTGCAGGCGATCAGCAGCAGACCGCAGCAAATGGGACATTTAAACACACACACACACACACACACACACACACACACACACATATCCTGACCTTGGAATGATACAGTTTCTTGTGCCAGTTTTGGTCACAAGAAATATATATGTATATAAAACACATACGACAGTGACTTATAACGTTTAAAATAGAGTGCGGTTGCCAAATCTGATGAAATATTTAAAAACAAACATGCACTTATACCCAACATCGCGTTCAAACACATACACGTACATAACGGTGCCATCATTTATTCTTCATCACAACACTGCGTCTATATTTGAATGCAGACCATTTGAAGGGGTATGGAGGTTTTTTCTGTTTGTTCACGTTCGTCATTGCTGCTGTTTGTTGAAATATTACGAGCTGAGTTATTGACTGTTTGCGACCAACCACTTAAAAACTAATTTGTGCACATACTGGCTGTAGCTTTGTTGCTCTAATCACTGAGTACGTTTACATGCACACTTCAATCAAGCTAAGGCCGTAGTCTGACTAAGACAGGCAATCGGACAACGTGAGTATACATACCGGAGATGAAAAGCGATTTATTGGCCATGTACGTCAGACTCCGCCTCCGTAGGTGGCGCTGTATCTCTCTATAAGCTAGTTTCCTGTTGACTTTTGCTTGTGGTTGCTGTGCTGTCCAAAGAAAGATGCCGCTGCTGCCACGGTTTGTACTTTGTCTCTTTTCTACTTCTGGCTAAAAGATCGGAGAGGATAATTTGGTGCATCTCCAGTCTGACTAAGCTCATACATGCAGGAGTAATTGCACTATGAATCACATTATCCGGGTATGTTAGTCCGACTAGCTCGATTTTAGCGTGTTTACATGAAGTGAAGTGAAGTGAGATACTACAGGACCCTGACGTGCAAGGATACCAGGGCCTTTAGTGCGACTAAAATTGGAATTTTATCATGCATGACTGATGACACATAATTTTATGGGCTAATATAATACTTTATTTCTTACATATATCACCTTTAAAACACTTTTGTATTGTCTTTATTGATGATGATGGAATAATGGAAACAAAATGGTGGCACCCAAAGTTTCTCTTATCGCAAATTGGCTGCGACTTAGAGCTGGCACTTTTGTGGAACCGCCTCAAAGCACAGACAGAGTCAATAAAATCAGTCCTGGGACACTGAGGTCACGTCTGTATTTTTAGCCACAGCAGACGTACGGCAGTCTGTCTGTCTCTCCGTTGATCAGCGACTGAGGTCCAGAGTGAACTACTTCCACGACGACAAATTCTGCGAGGTAGTGCTCCAAAAAAGCACTACCTCGCAGTGCTCCAAAAAAGTTTATGCCGATATATATATATATATATATATATATATATATATATAGGGAGTGTTTGGGCCAATAACCGATACCAATACCGATATATATGCAACCCAACTGCAAAGGTCATTTAGTCTCTTCTTCAAAACACTTTCACTGGTCCTGGTTCAGGCTTCGACTGAGAACAGTACCTTTACTTGGTAGGTGTGGTGTACGCTGTCAACGACAACAAACGACGATATCGACCCTAACCCTTGTGACGCAACAGACAACAATGGAGGACATCCAGCAGGTCTTTTTTGTCCTGCTCTGTTTGTCTCAAACAACAAGACGTATGTGATTAGACTGTGGACGTTTGCCTCGATTTCCATTTGGATATTTACACACCGATCGCAAGAAAGTGACGTTCAATCAGCTGACCGTTCCGTACCCTTTTACTCTGGTACCCCAAAATATGGGTGCCAAAGAATAGAATGATAAGGGATGGTTATTTATCGAGTGTGCCTAACTGACCCATTCCACTCCCAGTAAGGATGCAGTTCTCTTTTCAGTCTGTGTCCAGACATGGGACGAACTGCCAGCTACTTTTATTGGATCACACAGACCTTCATGAGAAGGTTGGGAACCTTTAAATGAATCATTACGGTTTTAAAGTCCATTTAATGACGCACACAGGAAGGTAATGAAAAAAGTGGAGCAGCTGCGTTTAAAATAAAAGTTGGCAGGAGGGAGAAACTGTGAAAAAAATTACCCAGCATGTAAACCTTCCCTCATTACAACCACAGTCCTCTCACTTCACCGTCATATGGGCTCAGCCTATAAAGATGGCCTGTGGCGCCCTCTAGTGAGCAGAGGGAGAACGACACATCCTCACCTGCAGGAAAAAAAGATGGTTACAGCATTCCAGAAATAGCTCACAAGAAGAAAAAAAAAAAGCACTGTGCGTCAAAGTCCAGTTCCGGTTATGTGACGCGTCTCAACAGCTTTACCACAGTCACAGTGAGGGAACTGTGAAAGATGAGCCTTATTAGGAAAAATGAGCAATGATTCAACCAAACTGAGTTATTATAAACACATCTTACATATAATGGAGTACATATATACATATATATATATATATATATATATATATATATACACATATATACATTGATATATATATATATATACATTGATATATACATTGATGTAGGGCCTGGCTACCATAGTTTCCATGGCTACCATCTTCTTCGTGGTCTCTTTTGACCATAACAACAATCTACCACCAACTGGACCTGGAAGTGTTGTTCAACAGGTAGTGCTCAAGGTCTGTGTGGACCGGGTTCTAGGGATGATCCGTGCAGAGGAGTGTTGGACCAGTTGCAGTTTAGGGATGGATTTGTCAGGTAGTCGAGGCGTGATGTGACCAGGGTGTGAACCTAGATGGGAGTACTGCACTGAATGAGTGACATTATTGATGTGTGATTTGAGTGCTGCCTCGGATAACATCTGAATTATTGTCTTAGTCTGACTAAAGTCGGACTTCTACAATTCATGTTAATGGCGACATAGACCGGAAGCTCCAATTAACGCTGCGTTTGTGTGTGTGTATCTGCGTCATTACCTCATTTATGAAACCCTAAAGTTTCGGAACAAACAGTTCAGCCACTGCTGAGAAAATAGTGTTGTATTTTTTTCCTGGGCTCTGCGAAGCGGATCGGCACTTCCCTATGCTGATGATGTCATCAGAAATCCTCACCACTCCTCTCACCACCGTAGCGCCTCCCGGTGCGGGCACTAGTCCGGGCACATCCGGTTGCGTACATTCAACCGCAGAAGAAGAAGAACTACTCTCGTTGTAGCTGCTGAGATGCAGAGCATCCACCGTGCCAGAGGGGGAGCTGTGTATCTGAGAGCTGGCCTATCTATTACGTCACTTCCAGGTACCTGGCCAATCACAGGACAGTGGTAAAGCTCTCGTTGGCTGGCCAATCACAACCCAGTCCACGTTCTGGGGGTGTGATTTTGGTCTGAAACAGCGCGGCTGGCGAGAGCGTCAGTGAGGAGATATTTTGATCGGCTCGTTTGCAGCGATTGGGAGGTTTTTGACCTTGAAAACAAGTTAATATATGTAAGTAGACCTCCATAACTAACATATATGTGTGATACAAGCATTCGATGTCACCTTTAACGCCCCGAGTGACACCAAAGAACATTTCGTTGAGCTTTGGCGACAGTACCCTCCGCCTCTTTGACGTCTCCTCAACGGACTGTCACGGCAACGCTTGGGTAGCCATGATTGACAACTCCTTGCCCCGCCTCCCCGATGATCTATGAACTCGCACAGTTTCGTGAACAATGATTAGTCGGGAGGGATCATACTTGATACATACGTAGTGTTGCCAGTCGCCCGAAACAAGACATGGGGACCATCGTAGCAGGCATTATTTATCCCTTCTGCTACTTTTGTCATGCATACTTCTCATTACCGTATCTCCTAGGCCGTTTTATAATATCTAGAAAATTCAAGAAGTATGGACTAGCGATCTGTCCAGGGTGTGACCGGATGGATGGATACTGGAAAGCAGAGAACTCTTGACTTCCGTGGAGCGGCCGTGCAATCACAGACGAGATTCACCAAACGCGTCACACGTTTGCGACGACAGCTTCTCAGCGCCACAATTGCTAAATGGTTGGATAACTGCCAGATATCGAAAGTGAGAGTTATCTTGGAAAAAGCCCTCGCTCAATTCTGCAGCCATGAAATCAAAAGAAATCCTGACTTATCATGACGGTCATAAGAGGGGGCGAAAGTTACGCACTACAGCTTTAAATGAAGTTGCTGTGGGGTTGATTTATCAAGTTGTGGTTTTGGTCTGAGGGCGTGTGAGTGTGGCGAGAGAGTAAGGGAAGGTGGGGGGGGATTCAAACACACACACACACACACACACACACACTCTCTCCCTCTGCTGTGACTGAGCATCACTTGCAGCCAGAATTTAAAAAAATAAATAAATAAATGCTCTCCTCCGCCCTGTCGCCAGTGCTGTGCGCATTCTTCCTGACGAGCCCCGCGTTATTATTGCCGCGTTGCCACAGCATGTTGCTGCTGCTGCTGCTGCTGCTTTGCTCCATGCTCTCTCACACACACACACTCACGCACCACCAAACTCTCGCGGACGCCTTTAATTAGACAGCAGACCACGCACAGCGCCGCCGCCGCCGCCGCGCACCAGCACCTGTTCCCACCTTCACACACAACAAGGTAAGTTGTTGTTTTTTTGGATCAGATTTTTCTATAAAAAAAAACATGATTGATTTACTAACAAAAAAAAAGAAAAGAAAGAAAGAAAAAAAAACACCGCATCAGCAGTTCCTGGAGAGTTGGCACGCGCCTGCGGCATCTGCTTTGATGTTTGCTCTTTTTTTTTGTTTCCACAAGTTCAAAGCGCGTCGGCGTCTGTTGTTGTTGCCGTCGTTGTCGTCGTCGTTGTTGTTGTTGTCTAACGTAGTTTCCGGTCTGCAGGCAGACGTCTCTGTGGAAACAATGCAGCTCAGTCAGATGTAATATATGTGGACAAATTATATATATATATATATATATATATATATATATATATATATATATATATATATACACATAATCCAAAACTCAAGCAGTGAAAACTTGAGGCAAATGTGACATTTGAGACATGAAGAGTGGGTGTTTTATTAATTAACAGCCTCAGGTTTATCCTCAGGATACAGTTTTTGTGGGAATTATTCAGTCTTTTCTTTATTTTCCACCTTCCAGCTCACAAACACCACACAATAATGTCATTTATTCACCTGTGTGTGTGTGTGTGTGTGTTTATTTCCGCTGACATGAGCAGTGCTCAATTATCCACTCAGACACTTTTTTTATTGTGATTATTTTTGAGTGTCTTGATCTCCTGTCTCCCCTTTGGAATGCAATCTCACACCATTGGACTGTTACATAACTTAAAAAGTGAAGTGCCATCCTGCCTGCGTGGGAGTGGATGTGATGTTCCCACTTCCTCGCTGTTGTTTTGCTCGTTAGATCTCGGAGGCACATTATACTGCAAAAGTGGCATTTTGTGACTCTTCACATGACTGATGAGTTTTCATTTCATTTCATTATTTATTTGCTTCTTTTCCCGGGGTGGGGGGGGGGGGGGGTGACTGCCGTACGAGGGCCGCGCTGTGTTTTAATGGGTTTTTATATTAGTCTTGAAGGTGGTTTGTGTGTGTGTGTATGTACAGTATATGTGTGTTTGAATTGGGGGGGGGTACATTCTGCCCTGTGTTGTGTAGGAGGAGTGAGATCGCAGAGTGTCTTAGCATGACGCTCAGACTGTTGGACAGAGTTCAGTCCCTCTGTCTGTCTCTGTGTCTGTCCTCGGTGCAGACAGACCCGCTACAGTAACCTGACTCATGTACATGGCAGGCTTCCCCCCCCCCCCCCCCCCCCCCCCCCCCCATCACTGCTCAGGAACTGTCATCATCTTCATCATCGCAGTCGTCCTACAGCCAAACACATGCAAAAACCTGAAATTCATTTTAACCCCAAGGCAAATTTCTGTCACTTCTGGCAGATGAAATTCTGCCTGACAGACGAGGAAAAAAACAAAAGTCACTTGAAGACAATGTTCAGGACTAGTTGAGGTCCGGACGCCTCCTGATGCCGCGTTGTTCACACTGGACAAGTGTACAAACAAAGTCAATGCACAGACATGATCTTCCCCTCAACTGGGCCGTGGTTGCGCGCCAATTGCATTTAAAATTCTTCAAATTTTGCGAAAAATGGCGCTGACAGTCGACTGTGTCATAATACCGGGTCAAAAAAAGAGGCCAAAAAGCTGAAATGAGTTTCAACCTTGAGGTGAATTTCCGCCATTTCTGTAAAATCTGACAGAAATGTCTTTGTTAAAATTCCTGGATGACAGGAAACTTTTCCATCAACGCTGCAAAATGCATACTTTTTGTCCATTCGGGCTGCCATAGGAACATGGCGGCACAAGATGGCCGCTTCTGTCAGGAGGCATGTCTTTACTGTAGCTCACTTGTGGGTTCAATTCTGATGCCGATGTGTCCTTGTGCAAGACACTTGACACCTGGGATGGCAGCGGTTGAATGGGTGAATTGAATGTGAGTGGTCATCAAGTCACTAGAAAAGTGCTTATATATAAACATTTATCTTCTCTAGAGTCTATAGTTAGATTTTGGAGATTATTGGTGGTTAATGGCTTCAGTGTGAGTCAATTGATGTCAATTCATTCCAGATTATTTGTCTTCTGATTCAGTGTATTCCAGATTATGTGTCTTCTGATTCAGTGTATTCCAGATTACGTGTCTTCTGATTCAGTGCATTCCCCATTATGTGTCTTCTGATTCAGTGCATTCCCCATTATGTGTCTTCTGATTCAGTGTATTCCAGATTATGTGTCTTCTAAATCAGTGCATTCCCCATTATCTGTCTTCTGATTCAGTTTATGGCAGATTATGTGTCCTCTGATTCAGTTTATGTCAGATTATGTGTCTTCTGATTCAGTTTATGTCAGATTATGTGTCTTCTGATTCAGTTTATGACAGATTATGTGTCTTCTGATTGTCTCTGAGTCAAGAAACAAACATGTCTTTGGTGTCAATTCATTCTAGATTATGTGTCTTCTGATTCAGTTCATTCTAGATTATGTGTCTTCTGATTCAGTTTATGCCAGATTATGTGTCTTCTGATTCAGTTTATGACAGATTATGTGTCTTCTGATTGTCTCTGAGACAAGAAACAAACTCTCTTTGGTCCAAACTAAGACCTGAGCGTGACTCTGATGTTTATTCCTGAACCGTTTTTTATTAGAAATAAGTGTTTGTGAGCAGAAACTTTGAAAATGAAGTGGTTTGACTTGATGAAACCTTCCCTCCCTCCCTCCCTCCCTCCCTCCCACCTTACCTTCTTCCTTCCCTCCTTCCTTCACTCTGCAGCTGCCTCCGAGCGAACAGCACTAATGCAGGCTTTTGTCCTCTTGTGGTCACTCTAACACAATCTACAAACGCAGCATGAAAGTGATCCATCACTCTCACAGTCGAGAAGACTTCACGTGCGACGCTGATTATATGCGGGAGCGCACGCTCTGAAACGCGATGGAAAATGAGATTAAGAGATTAAGTGGGTGTGCGCTGTTGGAAAAGATTACATCCTAAGTGTAGAGTTGGATCAAGTTGATTTTGATCAATTATCATGATAAATGAGGTAAAAACATAGAACATTTTGTATTATTATATGTTTTTGATTACATATATACATATCGTCTAATGTGTTGTTCGTTCAAGAGCAAAGAAGTAACACTTTTTGCATCACAAAATGTAGAATATCTTCCTGTTTTTTCAGCGTCACTGAACTCCAAAGTCAATTAATCAAACCTGAAAAGACTTTTAAGCAAGAACACGAATCATAATAAAAAACAAACTCTTAGGAAATGTGTTCAGTTTTTCCATTTTGAAAATTGGACTTGATCTAAATCCCCCTGGCGTTACCTAACGCTCCTTATGTGAAGAGAAAAACTGTGTTTGTATGAAGAGCTCCTCATGCCGATCTGTCCGTCAGTCACACTGTGAATCACACACACAGTCGAGCTCAGGTCAACACGGTAAAGGAAAGGTGGAAATATGTGACAATAACAAGCCATTGAAAGTGTGTGGATCCTGCTGTTTTTTTTCCCCTCCAAGCACTCATTATAGTTTTTATTTTATTATTTATTGAGAAATATCTGGCAGCGAGGTGAAACAATGCAGGTTGTTTATTGTTTTTTAAAAAAAAATGATTATTTATTCATTTATTTTGAGATGTGACAACAAGTGACAGCGTCTTTTTGGAGGGGGAAAAAAGTGGGCGCCGAGCCTGGAATGAGATCGTTATTTGCAAAAAAATTGATGTTTGTCACTGAAAGTGCAGCTTTACTTTTAAAACGACACGCTTAAAAACACAAATGTGAAAGAAAACTTTATCTACCATGCAGATATACTGGAGTTTGAAGAAGCTGCTAATTGAAGACTAAAAAATGAAGTCTATTAATTCCACACGTCGCTCTCTGTGTTTCTCATTATAGACGTTTGATTTTGTGTCTGTGGAGACATCCCTGCACTGCTAAAAAATACACTTGCCTTTTACGCAAGCGTACAGTAAAAGACGGATAGACAACACGTAACTCGCAAAAGTACGATAGAAAAAGGTGGTCAAATCGGGGCTGCAGCGTTGTGGTAATTGCTCATACGTCCCACGGGGGGCGATAGAGGTGCTGCACTGGAACTTTAAGTCTGTCGCTCTTTGGCAGTTGATACATAGAAACCGTGAAAAAAGAACCATGAAAGTATAAATGTAAGAATGGATTATTGATAATTGATAGTAGCCTCAGCGCAAAATCTTTGCTACTACGTACGTTAGTCAGGGATTTTTTAACAGGGCCCCTCAGCCAAATGTGGGGGGGCCCTTTTTCAGTTAGTGCCCAGGGGCCCACTGGCTCATAATATGTCCCACTATAAATTTACTTAACTTAACTTTATGTCTAAATTACACTGTAGCAGTGTTTTTACCACGCATAGCTACAACCTCACCGATGTAATTCATCAAATTTAGTCATCCTTATTTTGAATCTTACCACCAACATAAAAAAAGTATTTTTTTTTTTTAATGATTTTTATTTTTGCAGGTTCTTTTCTTTTCAACTTAGTTACATGTCAAATGAAAATGGAGAGAAAACACAGAAGAGACACTGTGGGCCTCTCCTGAAGACACACGAGACAGTTTAAAGATTTTATGACACCGTGATGGATGGTCTACTATATGCTTCTGTCTCTCCTGCACACACACACACACACACACACACACACACAGAGTGGTCTGACAGAAGTATGTGAATCTGTACACCAGTGACCCGATATGCTTCTAAAATTATGAATATTCACAGTTATGCTAACAGCCGCTCTTCTCTCCTACAGCACAAGTGTCCATTCTGACTCATATTAATGCCTGTGTACGACTTTGTCACACACACACACACACACATAAACAAACACACAGAGAGAGAGAGACTACCATGCAGCTCTCGCTTCCTTGTCCTCGGCCCCGAGTGCCATTTGCGACTGTGCTCTTGCAACAGGCATCAATACGGACACCTGTCATCAGTCAGCAGGCCACCAGTTGGCCCACTGTTGCCCCCTGTGGATACTTATAGCCCACTGCAATTATGTCGATCCATTAGTCATCCTACGCACGCAGTGATGGGCTGCTTGTTATACTTAGCCGCCGTCATGGTCACTCTTGATGAGCGGATGAGCATTGTCGATGAAACTCGATGACTGGAGATGAATAATGGGAAACGCAGTCATTGTCAGAGTTTGTCTCGTGTTGTTTGGTTATGTGAAATGTGGTTATGTCAGGGGAAACTACTTTAGTTTATTCATTAGAGCTGCAACTAACGATTATTTTCTCGATTAATCGAGTTATCGTTTGGTCCATAAAATATCAGAAAACCTTAAAAAATGTTGATCGGTTTTCGTCGAACCTGAAAATGATGATGTTCTCAAATGACTTTTTTTGTCCACAAACCAAAATGATTCACTTTTAATGATTTCTTTGTTATCCAGAGCAAAGAAATGAAGAAATATTCACATTTAAGAAGCTTAAAAGATCAAAAATCTTGTTTTAATCATGAAAAAAGCTTCAAACTGATTAATCGATTATCAAAATAGTTGTCGATTAATGAAAAAGCCCAGAATTGGAACACTTCACCAAAGTATGTCTAGGAGAGTGTTGCCGTTTGGTGGCCATCTCTGTAGCTACTTTTTGCTTTTTGCTCCTTTGTAAATGACATGACTTGACTCTTGAAAACCTTAAAAAGGTCATTGACAAGGTTTTGCGACACAAACGTCTTCTTCAGCTCAATCCAAATGCGTCGCAAAAGTCCGTCTGGTCTTCTGTCGATTGGGCCGCATGGATGGCAGGAAGTGATACTGCGGTGATAACAGTTCATCATTGGCTTTTAAGCTTTTGGACACAGTTGCGAATGGGCTTAAACTTGTGAATCCCAACATGATTGGGAGATACATTTCCCAGTTTGGCTGTTTCTAAAGCCGATGATCGGATGCTGGCACGAAGGGTCAGGATGTGTATCATACTCTACCGTCGTTGGTGTTTTTTCAGTGATATGCATCTTTATCTTTATTCTCTTGTTCACAGATTTGAGAGATTCACTGTTTGTCCTTTTGTTTGTTTTTTTTTCCTTTATCTGGTTGATGATTGGCAAGCCTTTAAAGTGCAACACAGATGATTTATCAGCGAGGCGTTTCCGCTGACGATAGCACACAGTTCTTGAGAACAGATGAAGCAAAAACACCATCATTAGCAGCGGGCATGCTTGATCCTCATGATCACAAAGATAGAAGACGCTGAGATGCTAATTTCTCCCCGGCAGCTGGAAGATGTGTTGAGTGGAGTGCAAAGGTCGGTTTCTCTTCGCTGGAAACCCGTGCACTTATATCTGTTCCCTCCTACACATGCAGCCCAGCAGAATACAAGTCCCTGCACGGTCTCTGGAGGCAAAGGAAATGCATTCTGGGGAATGTAGGAAATGATTTACCCCTAGGAAGGAAACGCAATAGGTACATGGGAGGCTGGATGGACAAAAGGTCCTCTCCAGATTCTTCTGTCTCATGACAAATCTGTCATCGTGGAACATCTGGAGGTTTTGAAATTCAGACCAGGTGGACTTTGTTGACGGTGTGGGGGCGCCGCTGTGCTTTCTCCGCAGCCTGTCAGGCCACTGGTCTGCAGGCGGACAGGCTGCTTGTTCCGTGACGTCGTCCATCTGCATCAGGCCGATCATTCACCACAAGCAGCTGTCGGTGATCTCGCTCGTCCTACACTCTTCTCTAAAAAAAAAACCCAAAACAAAACAAAAAAACCAGAGCTCCCAGGGAAGCAGCTCTACAGTAAAGAACCAAAAACCAGCCTTGCAAGACCAGGGCCGCCGACCTCAAAGTCCCCAGAAGAAACACATATTGCTTCACGGCACTACACAACTTTGCCAGGAACACTTCACCAAAGTATGACCGTTTGGCGGCCATCTTGGTAGCTACTTTTTAACAATAACAAGGGCATGCTCCTCTTGTAAATGAATAGGAAAACAGCCATGACTTCACTTTTAATGGTCTTGAAACTACACTACACACCTCTAGCCAGGTACTGGCTATAAGATCAAGGTAGCAATAGCGTTATTTTAGACCTTTATTATGGCAGAGCCAAGAAACCGTTGTTGGGGGATAGCTTTGATTTGATTTGATTCTGAATCTCGATTTCTTTTTCCCCCAGTAATGGTCTTCATTCTTCCTTTTTGAGGTCATTGAAATTGGTTCCAAAAAATATAGATACCCTGACACGTCAGTGCCTCATACAACCACAGTTTAAAAACAAAAAATATCCCTTTAATATTTAGCAAAATGAAATCTTTATCCCAAAATAGTTTTACCACTGTCAGCTCTTTCCCCCACTTTAAAACACAAGGACCTGACTCGGCTGATCCCAGAAGAGGAAAACGTGAGTTAGGATTTCCCAAAACTCCACTTCCCCTGACAACTCCCCACACTCTCCCGCCCGGCACTTCACTTCACTCCCCTCCACTCCACTCCTCTCCTGACAAGTCGTGCCTTGACTATCTCTCCGTCTACTTCTCGCTTAAGTGCTCAGCGAGCATCAGCAGCGTCGCATCCTCTCGCCTGTCCCGCTGGGTTTTCCAGGCTGCTGCCTCTGCTGCCGCCTGCAGCTGCACAAACACCTTGTTAGAAACCCAGTGTACACGTCTCCCTCTGACAGTTTGAACCTCGGCGCTGCAGAGATTTCTTCACCCCAGGTCTAATTTTCCGTCCCGACTTCTCTCTTTTCATCATTTTATCTTTTATCTAATCTCCTTTGTTTTTCCCTCTCTGTCTCTGTCTTTCTCAGGGGGAATTACATAAGTCTCCATGTGAATGTGTGTGTGTGTTATTGCGTTATGTGTGTGGGCAGTGTTGAATTTTTATGTAAGGCGGACCTGGAAATGGCTAGCAAAACACATGGGTCCTGCTCTCTGTTCTTTTTCTTCTTTCTCTCACTATCTTTTGCTGTGGATCTGTAATGGCGTGACACTCTGCACCCACTCTGTTTATTCTTTTTAATCCTCGGCTAATTCGACAGTGATGTGTTGTTGTGGAAGACAGAGACACCTGAAGTGCGTCGATGGGTGCATTCACACCAGCCCTTCTTAATCGAACCCGAGTGCAGTTCGTTTGGGGGAGGTGTGAATGCGCAACCGAACTCTGGTCCGCCTTAAAACTCAGGTGTTGGTTCGGTTCGAGTGAACCTAACGCAGGAAGCGGACTACAATGCGGGGCATTGTGGGTACAACACAACGAAAACAAGTTTGTTCAAATACCATTGGTGCAAAATCACCAAAAGTCGGCTCCGAATCATCGTTCAAACCAAAATGGTTGACCCTCTGTTGGGTTTAGACCATAGGCCCTCGTTGACTTTTTTGACCATCCCCACCCATTTTTGGCTCAGTTTTTAGCCCCTCCCATTTACGATTTACGAATTAACCAACAAGTTTTGTGGCATGCGGAAAAACGCGATTTATTTCAAGGAAAATGAAGAAGAACCTTGTGCGTCTGGACCGTAAAAACCTTCCCTAACTCCATTTGCTTTAACGATAATAAAGGTCATGTGTTTAGGTAATACTGTAGCTCACTCATCGATTCTTTCTTTTTTTTCTGAGGTCGGTGCAGGTCGCTGTCGATACGTTTTTCCACAGTAGTTTGACAGAGTCTGCAGTGACCCCGTCCTCATTATGTAACACTGAGCCCCAGCATTGATTGACATCTCTCCCCCTCTAACACTAGTTACCATCCACTGTTAATGGTTCCACAGACTGACGCACGGATACAACTGGCTCCTCTAAGAGGAGGGGAGACTTATGTAAAAGGTGACAGCAGGTGGTAACATATATATATATATATATATATATATATATATATATGTATATATATATATATATATATATATGTGTGTGTATACATATGTGTGTGTGAAAAATACAAATGAAAACAATATGCATAATGTGTCCTCTAATAGAAGCAGAACAGGTTGCAGCATCTGATAGGGGTGAACTACTCTGATGTGGGAAACATTATTATAATAATAATATAACACATTATTAATAGAAACACATAAAAACCTGTCTTTGTGGGGACATTTTGTCTGGGCCCCACCAATTTTTTAAGGGTTAGGGTTAGAATTGTGTTTAGGTTCGGTTTTGGTTAAGGGTCAGGGTCGGGCACTTAGTTGTGGTGGTTAGGGTGAGGGGCTGGGGAATACATAATGTCAATGATGTGTCCTCACTAAGATATAAAAACAGGTTTGTAGTTTTGTGTGTGCTTGTATTTGTTGCCTCTTTGCATAAGCACCCACCTTGTCAGGACCAGTCGTCCTCATGGAGACCAAAACCTGGTCCTAAAGAGACAGAACCTCATTTGTGAGGAACTGGTTATGTTTAGAAGTAATATTTGAATTGTGGTTGGGTTAAGGTCACGGTTAGTCATTAACTGGTTATGGTTGAGGTTAGTGATAACGCTTGTTAAGGCGAAATCAATGAGAGTCCTGAAAAGAATAGGTGTGTGTGTGTGTGTGTGTTCATACTGTACAAGTGTGTGTGTGTGTGTGTCTCCAACCTGTCAGAGAGAGAGAGAAAGAGAGGGCGCGAGCGGGTGTTTCACTGAGTGGGAATGCCTGGTAGGATGTGGGCATGATAGGCCCCAGGTTTCCATGGCAACCATCTGCTGCTACGTTCGCAAGCGTTCGTCGGCAGCCCACACAGTGTGACATCCAGCAGCAAGCCAATCTGAGCGAGAGAGAGCGAGAGAGAGAGAGAGAGAGAGAGAGAGAGAGATTGAATGACAACATTACGAGGCCAGAAATAAAGAAAGGCGCAGTTCAAACCAAATGAAACCAAACGTCGACTTGTCACTTGTGGATGTGACGACAGAAGGACTAAAGGTGAACAGAGCTGCTTTTAAAACAGGTTTGGTAATTAAAAAAAAAAAATATATATATATATATATATATCTCAGAAAAGTTGCCCAGAATTATTAAGTTTTTTGAAAGTTATGATGGCGAACATCCAAAATAGAAATTATTATTGCACCTTTATCTCTTTCTCTCTCTGAGATCCTGTCTAAAAATAAACCATAAAGAACTAAAAAGGTTAGTCTAAAACCAACGTTATTATTTTCCTGGCAACACAAATGTGAGAAGTGGTAATGCAGTCACAGTCTGATTGGATTTAGTTTATCTTTTATGTGATGTTCATGGTATATTAGCGTTAAAATGTCACGTGTCACACTGGCTCCAAATCAATATCAAATCATGTCACTGCTGTAGATGAATGTTAGCCCTTTTTCTATTAATGTATTTTATATTGATTTTCGTGGTGTTTTTATGCATTTGAGTTTTTAAAAATATGTTTCCAATGGGTTCCATGTCATGTGACCCACTGGACTAAAAAAGAAAAAGAAGATTATAGTGCTTTTTTATTGTTATTTTTTGTAAAATATGGTTATCATTATACTATATATACTAATATTATTACTTTTAGAAGTAGAAGAAGTATGTTGCCAAATGGGAATGCTGAGTCAGCACAAGTCCTCAGTTAAAAAGATGAGGAAAAGAGTTCAGTTTATGTAACGGGCAACTCTAGACCCGTAACTTCATTTTCAAGTTATGCCTCAGTCGTGCGTGCAGTTGGTTAAAAGCAGACTAATTAAAGCTGCTCTAAGTATTTAGTCTGTGTGTGTGTGTGTGTGTGTGTGTTTCAGATGCAGGCGGTGGGCGGTAGCCAGCGAGGGTCTCAGCGTGGCTTCAGCGTCCTGGATCGTCTGCTGCTCACTCATCCTGTGTGGCTGCAGCTGTCGCTCAACCACGACTCGGCGCTCTACATCCTGCTCCGAGAGCCTGTCGGGGTGAGGTCCAATCAATCCATAATCAATCACGTTCTTATTCAATAAAAAAAATTGAAAAAAGCATACAGGAATACATATTTCAACAAGAAAACATTAACATCTTTGTTGTTTATAACAATTTCTTAAGTGTATATCGTCAGTTTTTGTAAGAAACTGCTTTTTTTGAATTTTAATTTAAATCAGTAATAGCTTTTAATGAGCTCATATGTTGTTTTACAGCACCACATTTTTAAATGCTAAAATCTATGAAGACTATGACAACTTTTTATATGTTTATTTATTTATTTTCCTCATAAGCAATGTTTTGAAATGTACAGTATGTCTTTTATATGACTGAATATCTGTATGGGTGTTTTGTAGTTGTCAATGTGTTTATATATACTATAATTATTATTTATTGTGTGTGTATGATTGTTTATTTGTAGCTATTCTTGTTTGATTATTATTATTCCTATTAAAATTATTGGGAATAGCTGTTTTATTATGTTGAAAACCAGTAAATACATTCATAAAGGTTTCAAGAACGAGCACTTTAAGTTGCTTTTTGAATAAACTACACAATAATAGAACGTCTCCGTGCTAAAAGCAGCTTTAACACGTTGGTTTCTTTCATTATAGTTTACGTTTTTCCCTATCTGCACCATCTGTGCCGTGCCGTGTCAGATTTCCTGTGAAGTCTGTGCATAAAGGACAATAACGTCACTGTTCTTTACTCACGTTTCTGTTTATTATTGTCTTGTGTGTGTGTTTTTTTGTCGCTGTACGCAGACGTTTCTGGTGCGTAAATGCAGCGCCAGCCAGAGGAAGGTGCTGTGTTTGAGAGTGACGGTGGACAGAAGTGCCTCCTCTGTTAGGGAGTTCTTCATCTGTGAGGAAGACTCCAGTGAGTACAGATTATCGCCCCCTGCTCACGCATCGTTTCTCCTGCAGTGCAGTGTTTACACTGCAGAGGGTGAAGTGATGTGAGACGGTGAAAAAAGATGGCTCCTCCGAATTATTTGCAGCTGCCATACAGCCTGTTAAATTTGCAGCCGTCTCCTCACTGCCTCCACAGCTGTCAAACTCTTGTCTGTTCTATTACCAGCTTTCGCCTTGGAGACTTCAGCACTCACTTTCCCTGACTTGTGTCGACTGGTGGCCTTCTACTGCATCAGCAGGTGATTATTATGTCATAGGATTATATCAGCTGAACCAGCACTCTCACACTCAAATGACCTGGGGGCCAATGAGTATCTAGTGTGGCCAGTAGGGGGCCGGTCAAGTGAAAAAAAAAATCTAACTTTTTAGGAAAGAAAAACTGTTCAGGAGTGGTGGTTTTTGCAGAATATCAAAAATGCGTTGATATGGACCGATATATAGCCCTCATCACTGCCGTGCTGCCATTAGGTGGTGCTATGCCCTTAACTTAGTTTTCATGTGCTGATGTTTTCTGCCCAGGTCCGGCAAAATTTTCATTGGGTGCCGTGATCACACCCTTTTGAATCTGCGAGACCTCTTGATAACTTTTCATCTTTGATTTGTTTGGTACAAACTGAAGTGTTGTTTTTATATTACGATAAGTTCTCAGACGAGTTTGTTCATTTAAGAAAAAGTGTAAATCACCAAGATGGTCGAGTTGAGGCCATGGTCCCGATAGACTTTTCTGTTTGTCTTGGGCTGTGGCATGAGTCCACCACATTTCATTAAATTTGGCGCAACTTAGTTTCAGCTCTGCCCTACTTGGTTTGCCCTTTGGGGGCGCTATTGAGCCATTTTGCCTCCACTTTTATGTATTTTCCTTATTTTATAAAATCTTTCACCAGTTCTGATGTGCGTGTCTCAGAAATGTGATCTTTTGCAGATGAAAAAAAGTCGGGAAAAAATATATCAATGCAAACATATCCCACGCTAACAATAACAACCTCTACACGGGCATTGGCGCACACAAACAAACGAGTTCCGACTACAAATGGAACACAGCGTAAGGCTCTTTGTAAATAAATGCTCCGCCTTCTCACCAAACAATGTCGTGAGGTTAGGTAAGGAGGAAGAGTAGTTGCAATGGAGCAGTAGGAATGGACAGGAAGTTAGCCAAAAGTTAGCCAAAAGAAATAATGATGAAAGTATTATACATTCATTGTAACATAACCTCTGTGTAAACTTTATGGTGTGTTCCCAGTCAGAATTTGAACTAGAACGCCCCCTACAGGTTGGCTTTATACCTATATATCACAAACCCTGACATAGGATACCAAGATGGCTGCCACTTGCCTCAGTTGCAAAAACACTCTGCTACTTTTACTCGTAATTGCACCTCTGTCTTATTTGTTTCTCGTTAAATCAGGTGTAAACATAGTAATGTTCAATTTTTATCTGTACACAGGTTGGTATGCGGGTTGTGTGTGTAAAATACCACGTAGAGCGTTGTTGCTAACAATGGCTAGCCCAAGACACGCTTGTGTCTCAGTTACACTTCTCATATAAATAGAATTCAGCATAAAAACAGTTCTTATCGAGCAACATCGACATTAGTCTCTCTCTCTCTCTCTCTCTCTCTCTCTCTCTCTCTCTCTCTGTCAAGATCCTGAAACAGATTTGGCACAAACTTTATTTTTGGCTGCACTTTTTCAGCCATGTGTTCCTTGGCTCGCTTGCTAATCCTGACAAATGCCTGTGTTTTTGAGACGGGAACACCAGCAAACATTAATATGTTGTCTGACAGAAAAGAAAAATGATGTTTGTTATCTAATGTGAGTGTTAAACTCAAGAATTTTAGCAAATATGATAAAGAGATAGCAACAATATAGACTCTAAGGTGATAGATGGTAACGTTTTTTGTTTTTTTGTCTTGTCTGCAGAGATGTGTTGCCTTTTCCACTGGAGCTACCAGAGGCTATTGTTAAAGCCACAACTCACAGGCAGCTGGAGGCCATTTCACACATGGGACAAGGTACAGCTTAACTTAACTTAACTTAAGATGGTTTCACTCTTATGTCACTTGGTCAGTCCGTCACAGGTCCAAGAGAATGATTCCTTTTACTGAAGAACTCTTATCTCTTTGTCTACCTTGCGACCAGACTTCTGGAGCTCCCCAAGTTCTTCAGACCTCCAAAACGGACCGTTGGACCCTTTCGCATCAAGCAGCAGCAGCAGCCAGGCCCAGACAGTGGTGACGCAGGACCGGTGTAAGCCGCCGAACCGAGGCAGACAAGGCAAAATCTGTTTCATCAACCCGCTCTTCCTGCAGCTAGAGGTTTGCAAGGTTAGTGGAGAAGAATATGTCATTATCCAAAGCTCCCTGATTCACTTTTTTTAAAGAATTACAAACATTACAAGTGCACCAGTTTGGGTGGGTCAGGGGAGATTTGTTTTCTGGGCGTCCCCAATCTATTTCACAGATTTTTTGCAACCTTTTAGTTCAGGATTATGTGAATAATCTTTGGAAGTGACTTATTTACCAATGTATTGTGATTTGGATCACAATAGTTAGGTCAAAAGTAGGTCCCCATATAGCAAGATTGGTAAACACTGCTCCTAGTTTGAAAAGTGAAGCCTTGCAAATGGGACAGACACCAGGAAATCTATTCTACTTCTCACCTGATTTAGGTCAGTAAACAATTTCCTGTAGAGTTAATGGTCTCAGTCACTAGTTTCAATCCTGAACCTGAACTTTCATATGCAACGGGAACACTACATCCATTTTTGTACATACGGTCTATTCTATAAACCAATTTTCTCTACAGATTGAGGCAAAGGGAAGGACTCATCTGCGCACACTTCCCTTTCCCAAGCACATCAGGGAACTACGGTGGCCTTTGTGTACCAGAAAGGATGTTGTTTTTTGTTTGTGCTAGTTTTAAATATGAAAACATATTGTCCACATTTGTGCTGTAGAAATGTGGTAGGGCAAGATGGCCGCCTCCCTAAAGCAATTTATACATTTATACAAACAAACAAGAAAAGCCTCCTATGTGTCATACACACATCGAACCTTCAAATTGTCTTGAACCCACTCCTTTCTTTTCCTCAGCAGCCACAACTCACAAACCACAGTGCCTCCAACAAACGGCACCGCTTCAAGCGCAGCATGCGGCTCCGGCTCTCCGAGACCTCCATGAATCTGTCCCTCGAGGGCGTCGGCTCCTTCTCGCCGCCGCCGTCGGTGGAGCAGTCCGACGGCTCAGAGAGGCTGCAGAAGGCCGGCACTAACCCACAGAGGAGAGTTCACGCCGGGGCCGGAGTGCTGAGGAGGACCCCCGCTGTATCGCCAGGGTCTGCAGAGGAAGAGGACATGATGTCCGTCTATGTGCCTGAAGTAATAGGTTTTTGTCTTTCACATCATACCTTCAATAATGTAGACACATTTTTGATCCCACAGGAATTTCTTTTGTTTTTTTACATGTTTAAGCTTGTGAAAACATGATAACACTCCCTGTGGTTGACCTGATTATCATCCACAAACATAATCTGTGAGACACCAACCAAAACAGTAGCAAATTGCTGCAGTAAAGGATATTTTTTGTAGTTTTATAGTGAAAAACAAGTCAAAAACATGCATATGTGTCACATTTCATGCACATTTCTAACATAACATGAGTTATTGTTATACCTTGGACCAAGTTGTGTTTGGTAATAATTGTTAGAGGTTCTTTAAAACTTAATCTTAACTTTAGTTTATTTACAGCCATAATTGCCAGACACAATGCATGGTGTATTATTGTGTAATTTCATGTATTTTCAAGTTCAAATGTGTCTAAAATCCCCTCATGTTCACTTGTTGGTTGGTTCAGTCAGTTGTATTATTGTATATTTTTTAATTAATAAAACTATTCTTTTTTTGCTGATAAAGACATCTGCCAAGGTGGAAGATCCTGCAAAGCCACCGTCGTCAGCCCGAGCAGAGGATTCCGGCATCGAGGTGGCGGTTCTGGCTCACGAGCGTCGTCCCGCTCCGTCCCTGGCCGAGCTGGACAGCAGCAGCTCCTTCAGCAGCATGGACGAGGACAATGGCTCGGATTCAGATCCAGAAAGCATGGTCCAAACCCAAATGTACGCCGACCAGCGCCCCCCGCTGGTGCGCTCCAGAGGCCGCGGCGGGATGCACCGCATGAGCGAGGCTTTTGTGTGTTTCTTTGCTCCGGACAAGCGGCTGACGCGACTGGTGGAGGAGCTGTCCAGAGACAGGCGCTCCATCTTTGGCGGCATGGTTCAGGACTTCCTGCTGGCGCAGAGGGAGGTGCTCAAATCCCTGTCTTCATCTTCATCCTCCTCTTCCTCCTCCTCTGGGGTGACTTCCATTCAGCTTCTGCAGGATCTGCGGCTCTTTCTGTCCCAGGCGAAGTGCTGCCTGCTGGACAGCGGAGAACTGGAACCTCCCATTGAGACTCTGGTGCCAGAGAACGAGAAAGGTAAACAAAGGGAAAATTGACAAACACATCAATGCTCTATAATCACAATTGAATCAAGACACTTTATATTTGAGTCCTTACTTCATCCACGACTTTTCTGGTCAGAACAATAGACTACGCTGCTCAATTGGTCGACTGACGTATGTCTTCCTCCTCCACTCCACTAGGTGGTGGTACACCCCCTTTTAGCTTGTCAGAATTAGGCAGGTTTCAGTTAAGCATGCGGCCAGTTGTGAACTTAAGGCTTCAAACACTGCTGGTGCAGTTGCTAACATTGTCGACTCGCAGCAAGAAGGTCACCAGGTCAGATCCTGGTTTGACTGAGGGCCTTTCTGAAGTTCTCTCCGTGTGCAGGTGCTTTCTTACCGAGTTCTCCGGTAAGTCCAAAACCATGCAAATTAGGGATCAGGTTCATCGGACACCCTAAATCAACTGTAGGAGAGTGAATGGTTCATGTCGTACCCTGGACTGGCGACCTGTCAGGTGTCTAAGGCTGTGTTTCCGGCCAGTTTCGGTTTGGTGCGGTACGTATTTTTATGTTATTTGGAATAGTGCCAATATAACCGGCGCCAAGTGATCCATTTTTGGCACCCTTTCCTTGGGGTACCCCAATAGTGGAGCTGGTCCGGCTCTAGCTGGCTAGCTGTTCGCTGTGTCGCATTCATTGTCGTGGCTTGTTGTTGTTGCTGACTCAGGGCTTTACCCTTCCAAACGTACCGTACTGTACCGTGATAGAGACGCGGCATATGTCGGCTGGGATTGGCTCAAAATCAGTGGATTGATTGGATGAACGGGTGCTGTACTAGTGTATTTTAAAAGTCCAGTTTCAGTGGGACGAACATAATGTCTTTTTTTCCTAATGTAAATGTACGGAAACTAATTGAAAAGACAGAGGCCACAGGTCTGTGAAAACGGCCTTTTTCGAATGGCGAAAGTAGTTGGGGTGGGGGCGGGGTCGTTGTCACTCTTTCACTCATATTGTCTCATATTTAGAAAACAGCATTAGGAAAGTCCCGCCTTTCACATCCACTGCATTCAAAGTGTGATTTTTTTCTCATTATTGTAGACACGTCGTAGTGTGTTACTTTGGAAGCTTCGTACTCGGATCCTTTGACACAATCTTGTGCGTAGGTTTGTCTTCTTTTTCCGTGTGTGTATGTGTGTGCGTGTGAAATGAGTGATGAAGGATGGTTGCCTGGCATTGCAGAGGCTTCAGGGGAGAGCAGGTTGGCCGCTGCCTTCCTTCCTTCCTTCCTTCCTTTCCTTCCTCCCTTCCCGTCCGTCCTCCATGCACTCTGATTCTGATTTATCTCGCATTGCGTCGGTGGGAGGCATTTGCATTTTTTTTTTCTCCCCCTCGTTTATCATAAAAAGATATCACAGTCCCACGCTCACTTGAAGAGCAGCACGATTCAGTGGAGGCTGCGAGGGGAGGGAGGGATAGAAATAGGCAGGTTGAGATGTAATCACACACAGATCTGTGATAAATATGGGGAAAGAAAAAAAAATTCAACAGTGCTTTTTAGGAGTAGCCATTTACTGACACGGCTGTAATCGGATTACATGTAATCTGGTACTTTGCGGAGCTGGTGAAAGAAAAGGGGAGGCTGGGAGTGAGCAGAGAGGGAGGTAGAGGAGAAGAAAATGGAGGGTGTGAATGAATAATTAGGAGGGGGAATGATATTGTAGAGTGTATGCACAAAGAATGATGGATGGACAGTGTTTGTTGGAGAATTCTTAACCACATTAGTCAGCACTAACTGCAGGAGAATCACTCTCACTGTGTGTGTGTGTGTGTGTGTGTGTGTGTGTGTGTGCGCGCACGTGTGTGTTTCCACGTGTGAGAGCGTACATGCGCACTGTACTGTCTCTCACTGTTGTCAAGACAAACCAGGAGCAAAGAGATATACCATATACAATATACCAGTATAGGTAAATTAAACGTCTATGATGGACTAATATATGTATATATGTAAGTAACATTAAAAATAACTACAACAATAATAATACTAATAATAATAAATTAGTAATACTCCACATTACAGTACAGTAATAATAAGTACTATTGTACTAAGTACTATACTATTTAAATATTCAATGGTTTATCAAATATTAGAATATTCTAAACTCCAGGGTCCTCAGTAGGTAGCGTGTTGAGCGACTCTGGTCTTTGACACGCCTCTCTGGTCACTAGATACCCAAATATACTGATTTACATCTAAAAAAAAGTGGTTTATCCATTTAATTACACTGTAAATGTATGGCTTTTTTCATTGTGCAGTTCTAGCATGGCTTGGTTCGGCACTGTTTCTTGCTAAACCTGGATAAAGCACTTGGGCGCGGTACTTGGAGTTTTCTGGATGTGCCCCCCACATGGCTGGGGTTAATTTCCCAGTTGTCCAATTAAATGGGGAGCAATGGGTGTTGTCCCTTTTGGGGATTTGAGCTGGCAACCCTTTGGTTATACGCCAACTTTCCTTTCCACTAGGCCATGGGCTGCCCAACACGGTATGACTGTAATATTGTGTCCTTATTATCACAGTTACCACTGGTATTATGATGGTGTTGGGTCCAAATATCGATGTGGTGATATATTGTCGTCCTTCCTCGTGCAAGATGATAATCAATAAGGCGCTTTAAAGTAAACAGTCCCTGCCAGTTTCACTCGCTGGGTGTCGCTTCTTCATGTCTCCTGACGGTGGCGCTACTCAAATGAATGAGAGACACTTAACTGAATGTTACCTGGCCGAAGAAGAGGGAGTTTACAGCGGGATAATGGTGGAGAAAGCTACGTTGAGAAGCTCCATCCACACAGACTTTATGCACTTTGTTCTCTATGTTGTGGATATACAGAGAACTCCTACACCAGTCAGACAGATATCGTGATATATGATAGTCTTGCAATATATTGATTGTCACAGAATCCTTGTATCGCGATATTATTGGTATCGCGCACCATGTATCGTGTATCGTGAGCTACACTGGGATTCCCACCGTCATCCGCATTGGTCTGACCCTACAACTCATCGCTTAAAGAATACAAGCAAACACAATTGTGGGTTCACTACTTCAAACGAAATATGAGTTGGAGTAATAATGTCCCCCCCTCCCTCTGTCCTCAGACCTTGCACTGGAGCGAGCCATGTTCTCCTGTGTGCTCCGACCTCTCAAGGCCCACCTCGAAAAAGCCCTGGTGGCGTCGCACAGTGAGGACGGCTCCAGCCAGCGCCTCACCCAGAACCTGCTCCGTCTGAAAGGGGACGCCGCCATGGAGCGCCTGGGCGTGCGGACGGGCGTCCCGGACAGCCGCGGTGTGGAGCGCGTGAGGCAGAAGCTGGTGCTGATGCAGAGGACGCACTCGCCCATCGACAAAGTCCTGCTGCTGCTGCAAGTGTGCAAGTGCGTGCACAAGGCCATGGGCTCCGTACACGGTGAGAACCAAGCTCGTTGGTTTTTTGGTGGTGATTCATCTAAAAAAAAAAAAAAAAACACACAACTTTATTCCATCTTCCTGTTTCTTTCTTTACAGGACAGGAAGTGAGCTGGGACGACTTCCTGCCATCGTTGTCCTACGTGATCGTGGAGTGTAACAGGCCTCACATCCTGATCGAGGTGGAGTACATGATGGAGCTGCTGGAGCCGTCCTGGCTCGGAGGAGAAGGTGCGAACCACAGGACCTGTCTGTGTCTGATGAGCGGTGTGAAAACTGTGCTTTTATTTTGAAACCTGTCAATGTGCTTTTCAGCTGTTCAATCAATGCGAGCGCTCGCTGTCTGTGTGTGGGAGGAGAGGAGGGTCCCCACGTTAGTGCAGCACTGATACATCCCATACATTTTACACCAAAGCAGGGAGATAAAAACTTTAATTACATACAGGGTCGTCTGAACTAAAATACCCATATATATATCTTTGTATACTTGCTTTAAAATGAGAATAATTTGGTTTTTGTTGGGCTTTCTGGTGTGTGAAGGCCACCGTAGTTCCAATCAACTGTTGTGATACAGATGTAAATATGTCAGTTTCTATTATCGTCAACTATTTTGATCAATGAATCAGTTTCAGTGTTTTTTTTCCATAAATTAAACAAGCTTTTATGATTTCTCAGCTTCTGAAAGAAGACTTGAAAAAGTCAAAATTCTGAGATTAGAGTCAGAATTCTGAGAAACAAAGTCAGAATATGTCATTCTGAGATTAAAGTAAAAGTCAGAATTCTGGGATTAAAGAACAAGTCTGAATTTTGAGACTAAAGTCAGAATTCTGAGATTAAATTCAGAATTTTGAGATTAAGGAAAAAGTTATTTTTCCTTCATTTAATCATTTTTAAATATTTTTTGATTTGTGTACAATAAAATATTTCTGAATAAATAAATCCAAGTGTCTTCCCTGTGACATTCAGTGTCTCCACGTGTTGTTTGTTGCTCCCAGGCGGTTACTACCTGACCAGTGTGTATGCCAGCCTGTGTCTGATCCAGAGCCTGGACAGGGAGACTCCGCTGTCCGGCTGCCTGACGCCGGACGCCCAGGAGGCGCTGAAGGAGTGGAGCTGCAGACGGAGCCGGGAAGCCCAGAAACAAAAGGAGAGCCAGCAGAGTCAGGTCGGTGGAAAAAAAACAAAAAACCCAACAATGCTGCGACTGTAGCCGTGAGTGACAGCGCAGAAACACTGGCAGATTCGTGTGTGGGTTTGAAACGGTATAGTAACGCCCGGAGTGAAGTGTGGACCGATGTGTGGACAGAAGGAACTCCTGTTTGTTATGCAGTGTAAAACTACAGGCTCAAATCTGGTTCAAATTAATCAAACCGTTTCTCTTTTTTAACAGAGTACAAATACTTTGTTACTGTACAAGTACAAAATTCACGTATCTGTACTTTACCTTGTTATTTATATCAGCAGCAACTTTCACTTTTACTCTACACTACATTTCTATTTATATAACTATCTTTGTTACTACCAAATAAAATCAGAAGAAGAAGAAGAGTTGGTATTATGGTCTGTATTTATACAGAGCTTTTCTAGTCTTGATGAGCGGCTTTACACTACGATTTTCACCCATTCAAGTGTCTTGCTCAAGGACACATGTAGACTAGCAGCCAGGAATTGAACCCACAACTCCCACAACCCACAACAACTTAAGTAATATTATAATAAGTGACTTCAACTTCTACCAACGTCATTTTCTGGTAAGAAGATGTTGTACTTTTAGGTAAGACTGGTTTTAGATTGGGTGAGTTTGAGTGGTTTCTTCATTTTTACAGCTTTTTATTCAAACAAGCAAGTCCACGATTTTAATTTGAAAGTCCAATCGAGACACTTCCTGTTTGTTTGTTTGCTTGTCAGTTGCAGTGAAGCCGCGCTCATAGTTCGGACTGAAGTGTCAAATATGGACTTTAAGACTTTTACTGAAGTAATATTATTAAAAAGGGACTTCAACTTCGACACGTTTTCCCCCCAGCTGTCAAACGGCGACACGGGCGAGAGGATAATCCATCAGCAGTGATGAGATGTGACGACCTACATTTGTAACAATGGCAGGTGATGTAGAACGAGCAATGGTGACCCATATTTGGCTCAGGGATGATCTTGGGTATTAAAGGGATACTATGCCATTGTATCTGAACCAGTTTGGGGGTTATGTTTTGTCTTTATCTCACAGTTTGACAGCAATTTTTACCGCTGAATACGGAACTTTCCAAACGGTTGTCTGTCCCACACCAAAGTCCATAGAGAAATTGAGCGATTTAAGCTCACGTGGACACGTCACCTTTTTTCTAGCCTGAAACTGAACAGAGAATTCCAAACACGGCATTCAAACACTGAAACAGTTGAACTGACTGATGGAGGCGGCAGCGGGTCAACGACTCCTGTGAGTTGTGATGTAAAATTGCTGATTCTGTCAATGGACTTTGGTGTGGGGGACAGTGAGTGCTTCAAAAAGTTTACTTTCCAGCCACAGAAAGATCTTTACCGGTGAGGGAAAAATAGCAGGAATCTTTTTCTTGAGACACTGCAGACTCATAACACGTGTCGATTTTTATTAGATGTGCTTCTTTTTTTTTTTTTTTTTTACATGTGGCTAAAATTAGTTTTTTCCCTTCTGTCCCCTGCTTGCAGCCTCGTTCCTCAGCGCTTTAATTTCCTTCATCTATCCTTAAATGCTTTCACTAACACTTAACTGTTTAAGTACCTCGCATTTTCTAGAGGTCAAGGCACAGGTGCAGAGGTCAGGTGACACCCCCCACACCCCACACACACACAACACACACATGTGGAGTCCTGAGGGGGATTAGTTTTTAAAGGTAATCCTGTGATCTGAGGCTGCCGGCTTACAATGATGGGGGGGGGGGGGCCCTGCACTAATGCACACACACACTTTCACTTAGACTCTCCTATTATCAGCCCCAGCCCCAGATTTTTTTTGGGGTGTAACCGTCGCCTCTGACGAGATACGCGAGAGCGGCATTGTCGTCCACGTCCAACGTTTTCTCTGTCTGGTCACGTGGTGCCTCACTCTGGCTTCAAATAGGCGATCTAACTCACCCGGCAGCCAGATTTTCCACTGACACAGGCGGGGATCAGTGAGCCAAGTGCTATGAAGAAGTGGGCGGTCAGATAACATGAAATTTATTGAGCTGCATCTACCCAGCGAAGCAGGCAAACACAATATGCACACGGACAGCGAGGAGCTCACTGACTCTGTAAGTTCTCGCCATGGCAGACCTGTTGATTGTAATTGCTGCTGGTGTGTGTGTGTGTGTGTCGGAGGTGTGTGTGTGTGTGTGTGTGTGAGGATTCTTAAGGTTTGATGTTTGTAAAAAAAAAAAAAAAAAAACAGGATTATGGTGTGTATGTTTTGCCAGCGTGTGATTTAAACAGGGGGCTGCGAGGGCGCGTGTAGGCGGTCGTTATATAATAACTTATGTACGACGCGGTTGTTTGAAGAGTGGCACTTGTCAGCTTCTGCGATCCATTCTGTGGCTTCATTTTGTTGTTGTTGTTGTTGTTGTTGTGTTTGGGAAGGCGTGGAAAAAAAGAACAAAGTTTGCAGCAGGAAAAGCTGAACCCAGCCGAGCATCAGTTTTAGAGGAAAGTGGATTATATTCTGATGAATTTTGGATGTGGACACACTTTCAGAGGATTCTCTGTGGAAGCCTTTTCTTTTCTTTTCTTTTCCTGCTGCAGGTTACACGTCCAGTCATGTTTATTTATAAAGGACAGTCGGAGTTTAGTCAAGAGGAAATTTTACTTTTAATTTCACACAAGATACAAAATATACCATTTTTTTTTTTTTACAGAAAGCTAAATCACAGTAATATATGGCATAACAGAAGGAAATAGTATTAGTAACATACTGTATGACATAATTAATAGTGACTGAATCAGTGAAAACCTGAAGTATAATGAGAGAGAGAGCAGCAACAGAGGGGAAACCTTTGGTTCTTCAACAAGACGCAAGGACCTGTTGTTAGACTGGATGTCAAACTTTAATATTTTTGTTGGATCGACTGGATATCGAACTTTGTGTCGCCCTAAATATCAAAAGCACGCCGTCATTTGATGTCTATTTTCGGTCCCTATCCGCGTCAGTGAGCATGTAGCGTGTCAGGTGACCGAGGTCTCACAGCTAAATATGAGCATTTTGTTTTTAGATTAGACTCAACTTTATTGTCGTTACACACGTCACACAAGTACGCGGTAACAAAACGCAGAAGACGTGAGGTATAGACACTAATATGTACTAATATGAAAAAGTATAAATATGTCCGTATAGATATATTATATACAATAAGTAGGAAGTGATGTAAATATGACCGTATATACACAGATTGTGTAAAAACAAACAGGTTATGCAGTGGTACGAGTATAAATGGATTGAAAGACGATAATATATAAAGTAGGTTTTAATGAGTGATGTCATTTTTTTGGGTAAAACTGATTGGTATGGTTCTGGAATTGTATGGAGCTGAATATATGGTTAAAATGTATGAAAGTACAGTGTTTAAAAGACAAATATTGTGGATAAACGAGGCTCTTGTTGAGTTTGTGTGGGAAGTCTTTGTTTTAGAGTGAATTTCTCTTGTTGTAGTGGATGATCTGCCTGCGTGCCGCGTGCACCGCTCTCTCTCTTCCTCTCTCTCTCTCTCCTCCCCCTCTTTTGCCCTCACTGTATAAGCCTCTTGACCTCCGTGTTGCATGAAAACAGTGAACACTCACTCCTCTCTCTCTCTCTCTCTCCCTCCCTCTCCTCCTCCTCCTCCTCCCTCGCTCCAGAGGTGCGTTCGGATACTGTTCCAGGACGGGGAGCGCAGCGCTGTGCGGACGTTGCAGTGGAGAGCCGGGGAGAGCAGCCAGGCTCTGGCGCAGCTGTGCGCCTCCACCTTCGGCGTGTCCGACCCGCAGCAATACACTCTGTACTGGCGCAGCGGCGGCGAGATGAGGGCGCTGCCCGCGCAGGCCCAGCCCCAGGACCTGGCGGGCCACAGCGAGGGAGGCCCCTCGCTGTCCTACCTGAGGACCGACCACGACTTCAGCAAGATGCGGCGGCTCACCAGAGGTGGCGCTGTGGACCTGAGCGAGTCAGTGTGTGAGGAGTGAGTGGGAGGGACGGGAGAACGGAGGGAGGAGGAGGAGGAGGAGGAGGAGGAGGAGGAAGATGGTGGCTCTCGCTTTCGCTCTCTTTCTCTCTCTCTTGTTCTGTCTCTTTCCCTCCGGCAGTGTCGTGTCTCATCGTGGGTCAGGACTTGTTGTGAAAGAAAAAAAACAAAAAAAACTGCAGCTACTCTCCAGACTCGGAGCAGACCTTTAACGGTAAACTCTTTTCCCTGATCGGACCAGAGCGGGAGCAGGACCAACCCCAAGTGGCGACCGGTCGCGATGTCATCCAATAAAATCCCAATTCCCCCCGTTCTGAAAGCCGCCAGATTCACGATTCGTCCCGCGCCACTGGACGTCCACAGACGTCGCCCTGCGACTAGGCTCCTATTGGACGACAGCAGCTGTCAATCACACTGGTGTACACTCATATGTGCTGTCCTCTAACTGGGAACATCATTTACAAAAGTGACGTCCTGCTCCAAAAACATGCAATATGTGGAGTAGGTGAATTGGACACTCTAAATTGACCGTAGGTGTGAGTGAGTGTGAGAGTGGACGGTTGTTTGTCTCTGTGTGTGTCCCTATGATGGACTGGCGATCTGTCCAGGGTGTGACCCCGCCTTTTGCCCTTTGTCAGCTGGGATTGGCACCAGCGACCCCCCCCCATCACTGATGCTAGCCTACAAAGTGCTCCATGGGTCTGCTCCCACCTACTAAAATGTTATTCGTCGACTGGCGGTGCCAAAACCCCAGACTCTTCTCGTGCATCGTTCCACGCCGGTGGAATGACCCACCGAGCGCTACCAGAAAATGGGGCGTCCCTGTCTGACTTCAAGAAGACAGACATCTTCTGTCCTAGCTCTTGCCTTACCTTCTCCTACTGCACTTGAATCCACTTCTGCACTCTCACCCTCCACCAGTCCACTGTTCCTATCTTCTTTGTAGCTTATTCATCTTGTAGGTCGCTTTGCTAAACGCTTAAATAGAAAACTCACAACAGAATATGTAAGTAGTTAGAGGAGAATAGAAAGAGAGAGATAATAAAGGTAAAGTGCAGAAGTATACAGTATCTGAACGCCTCCAAACGCCTCATGACGGTCCATAAAAGGCCTTTGATAATGGTGTTACTTCAAGAGCACAACGTTTGCTCAGGTGGTTCTTGGTATAAAAAGTCTGAGAACCTCTGGTCTGTGGGTTTTACAAAAAGAAAACATTTGACAAAAGGACATTTGTGGGTAGATTGATTCAGAAAGTGTAGTCCATTTGGCCACTTAAGTGAAATTCAAGGAGGGTTTCAGTTTCAAACTGCTGAGTCACTTCAATTTCAGTATCTGTGTATTTGACTCGGAAAGAGAAATTATAGGCAAAAAAAAAAAATCTCCAAATTATCGCGATATTTGACTGTATGAATTTTTCTCCCCCTCACCGCTAATACTCTTCTCAGTTGTCCTTAGGCGCCAAACTGGAAGACGATGTCCACGTCTCAGAAATGGAATGGAAATTAGCAGTTAGCCACAGGGGGCGACTCTGTCTGTTTGAATGGAAGCAAGTAGATAGTTTCAGTTCAATCAGAGCGCGACGGCAACTTTGTAAATTACGTTTCCATTTGTCGAAACGTCCACGACAAACCATGAGTGTGATTGACAGCTGGAATCGTCCAATGGGAGCCCGTGTGATCCACCCCCACCGGCTTCGTGCAAATCGAAAATCCCAAAGGCTTCAGAGTGGGATGTCTTAGTTTTGCATCCGGAAGTGTCCGTCCACTTTTATATATACGAGCATATATGGACCACCGTCACAGGGACTGTTGCCAAAAAGTCGTACTATGTACCACTCGGTGTGGCTGCCGTGCGTTGAAAAGGAGTGTGGAGTGTGCTTCTTATTTGTGACATGGAAAATGTGTAATACTAAGTGGATTTGGTTGTTGTTTGAAAAGCCTGGACATATACCATGAAGGGATTACATCATCCAAACGTGAGGAGGCTCAAATCCAAAGACAAATTCCGTGAGACCAACGTTGCCTGGAAACACAGTCGCAGGCAGTTTTGTCCAGCGCGGTGATGTAACCCTTTCACCGTATAGTCCCGGGCTCCGTGTAAAAGACACTTGGATGTTTAATTACTTCATTTTGAATGTGTAAAAGTCTGCAGATTCTCGGATGGAACCAGCTGTGACGGGGTTTGGTGGGGGGGGGGGCCCAAACCTCAATACCAAAGGGACAAAAACGGGAAAAACAAAGAGTGGCCATTTTGTGGTCTTCATCACGTTTACAGTGTGGAGCTTGAAGGAAGCTTGAAAAATATTTTTAGAAAAACGCCCACTGAGGCGATTTTTTTATTTTTACTTTTCTGGAGAAGGACCACGCTCTCCTCCTTTGCTCGCATGTACTATGAAGCGTATTCGGCTGGTTGAGTAGGAGTAGTAGAAAAAACATTAAATAACTATCAGCTCTGTTTTTAAACCATGTGAGAAACTCACATTTAAGGGATTGTTAAGGTTTTATGAAGCCAGGTTGTTGGACATGCTGACACATTTTTGGATTTTTGCCGTGATTGACTTGAGATAAAATCTACTCTTGCTTATGTCTACAATACATTTCTGAATATGGTCACTGCTTTTTTTCTCAATGTTTAACAGCTTTTTATGTCCGGAAACTGCAGTTTCTACACGGCTCAATCTCTCATACCAAAGCCCATAAAGCCCACGGCACACAGGAGTTCTTAATCCACTTCTGTCTCCGTACGTTAGTTCCGATGCATTATTATTAATATATTATTCAACGCAAACTGACCAAATGAGGCAGCAGTGGACCAGGAGTTCCTGTGACCATGTGAGCTAAAAACGCTCATTTTATGTATGGGATTTGGTGCGGGAGAGGAAGGATTGTTTGGAAACTGAAGCTTGTTAGCCGCTCACTACAGATATAGATATCTACAGATATCACAGACGTGAGCAGGTGACGTCAGTATTACACCTTAAATACAAAGAGACGGCCTGCATCACTTTTGACTGGATGACTTGCGAATGTATAAAAGAAACCCTTTCTTTCCAGAGTCCAAGAAAACCCTCTGACGTCGCGTTTCAGCTCTTCTGCTCTTTCTCTTAGCTGTACTGTACAAAACCACACAACCCGGACTCACTGAAAGGACAGTCTGACAACAAACCCCCCCCCCCCCCCATCCCGGAACTTAACGGTGACCGCTCGAATGTAAATGTCATGGTCACCAGCTCCCGGTGGCTCCTGCTGCAAACCATCACAACCCCCAGCCGACTGTTCAACCCGGTGTCACTATCAGTTATCAAATTGTGTATTTAAAAAACAAACAAACAACTTTTACTTGTTCAATTTGTTGGTTAGATATCAAACCCCTAAGTATGGATTTTTCTTTCCCCGACATATCCGGAGTTTTTAAGTGAGGCTTCGCTCGGAGCAGTGCGACGTGTGTTTTTTGAACATTATTGCATGCTTTTTTTCTTTCTTTCTTTCTTTCGTTTCTAACGTGAACGGTTTCTTCCCGCGAATGTGGTGTACGTGTGCGTGACGCATGTGTTCACTGTGAGAGCTCAAAAAAGTTTCTTTTCTGTGTACGGAAAAAAAAACAACCCACATTACTGTATTTTGTCAGGTAACTCAGTATCGCAATAAATAAATAAATGAATGAATACATTACAAGTAATTGCAATATCTGTGGATGTGAAAAGTCATGCCTGGGCCACTAGAGGGAAGCAAACACTAACACTGCTGTCACACTTAATGCTTTCTCACCCATTAAAAGTGACTCATTAGCTTTGTTTTACAATTTATTTTAGAGCATCTCTGGAAGAAAATCATCATTTGCATTTCTTTTTTTGACATTTTATCTTGACATGATATTTATTTATATCAATAACAAAGGAAAAAGAGTGGCTAGATTTACTCAGAAAGTCTAAGTGTCTTTGGCTGGAAGGCATCAATTTGGCCATTTAAGTGATTTTCAAGCACGTGTTTCATTTCAGTCACATCTTAAATCTTGTGAGCTTTGCAAATTGTGTCAAACTGCTGAGTCACTTCAATTTCAGTATCTGTGTGTCTGACTCAGCGTATTGTGTCCCAATTATAGCAGAAAACTTTAGCGTCATGTGTTTCAGATGTCACGAGCTTTAGATGCTGTCGTTTGAGAAACTTGGGGGGTTTATTCAACTTGAACTTCCTATGTTTTTAATTAGGAAACAGCCGTTACACCGACTATACATTAATGAAAATTAATATAGCTAAAAACAGTAATTTCTCACATTTGAGAAGCACTTGTGGACATGTTTTTTTTTTTGTTTTTATCTGATTCCGCCTCCCAGTTTCTGCAGAACTCCCAGGCCTTTCTCTTGATACTCCTCTCTGCTCAGCCAAAAGGATTCCTTGTCCTTCATGATGTTGGCCAGCACAGCGCCACCTAGGAACACCATGTGTTTGCGTCTGGGAGGATCCTCGATACGGATCTTAAACTTCTGCACAGGTGAAGAAAAACAAAAAGCAGGGCAGATGTGATTAAAAAAGAGAAATAAATGCACATAAAGTCACACTTTTAATGCTTAAATGCTCCGTTTCTGTTTGGGTTTTATAGTGTAAGGAAAATAATATAAATAATCAAGTAAAAAAAGAAATTTGGGATGATATTTCACATCATTTCAAAATAAAAGTGTTTGTTTTGTTAGGGAGCGATAAATAGTTCCCAATACAAACTTATTTATGATGCAAAAATAATCCATTGATTAAAAAAAACATACAAAAATAAGCAGTGAGCCGCATGACTTTCATTGGGGGGACTGCATGTGGCCTGCGGGCCCCAAGTTTGAGACCTCTGCTGTAAGAATTAGTGACATCTAGAGGTGAAAATGCAGATTGCAACAAATCTCGGACTCCTCAATTCACTATGACAATGGCCTCTGACTATTCCAAAGGACGCTTTTAAGGCTAAAAACATAAACAAATGACATTAAGCCCTTGATCTGCACTGCATTGTCCTGCAGTCGAGCAGAATGATTATTCTGAATGTTCTTACTGAGAGTTTCTGTGTGTCCCCGTCCAGCACTCTCTCCAGGTAGAGCTGCTTGATCTCTCGCTCCAGTCTGGACGGAAGACCAGGATACATGGTGGATCCTCCTGACAGAACAATGTGCTTATAAAAGTCCGCCCTGCAGGGGAAAAAAACAGACAGATTGTTGATGCTTTTCTTTTAGCTGAAACACGTTCTTTGTAGGTGTACGGCGTGAACGGCGGTGAGCGTCAGACCTGAGGTCGATGTCTGCAGCCTGGATGGTGTTAAACAGCAGCTCGGCCACCCCCGCTCCCTCCACGTTAATGAGGTGAGGCTGGAACAGAGCTTCAGGGGCGCCGAACCTCTCTCCGCCCACGTTCACCTGACGGCCGTCGGGGAGCTGCTCCACAGACACAAGACAAGGTTGGAGATCTGTCAAACAATGTCGCCATGCAAGACTGTTGCATATGAATCCCAGGTCAACTGAGCGATTTTCTGTGTGGAGTTTGAACGTTCTACCAATGTTTGTTTGGGTTTCCTTCAGGTCATATGATCCATGGATATTCCCTCCAATGATCAGAACGGTTCTGAAAAATTTGGTTGTTGAACGTACCGTGAATGACTCCATCAGGTAGGTGGTTTCCGTGGCCAGCCGCTGCTCTTGCTCGATGTTGTATGCAACATAGCAGAGCTTCTCCTTCAGCATGCGCACAGTCTCAAAGTCTGCTGAGTGGTTGAAGGCGTAGCCTCGGAGCAGCAGGAGCTGACAAAAGAGATGGAAAACTGGGATCAGAGTACTACCCGGTAACCACTTATTTCTTCACATGTGATCTCAATGTCAGACCTTTGACTACTGAAGAGGCCGCAGACTCACCTTGATGAGGTAGCGCGTGATGTCGCGACCCGCGATGTCCAGCCTGCGAGTGAGGTGGGGTAAGGAAAAACCCTCGTACACCGGACAGATGTGGGTGACGCCGTCTCCGGAGTCGACGACCACACCGGTGAGCAGTCCTGTAGACCATAAAACATTTCAAGAATCATGTGAACCCATCGTGATTCAGCAGAAGGGTTTTCAATCGAATCCAAGGGAAGCAGCTGGTGAAAGTTTACCCTGAGCGTAGAGCGTGAGAACGGCCTGAATGGCCACGTAGATGCCGTGGAATTGATACTTTTCAAACATGACCTCCGTGATCTTTTCCCGGTTCTTGGTGGGGTTCATGGGCGGCTCGGTGAGCAGGATCTGAAAGAAGGGAAATCATATGAATACAGCTGTGTGAAGGTTTTGTGTATATTATGTAGAACAGTGTTAGCTAAAGTGTGGGTCGAGGAGATATTGTAAGTGGTCCTCAGACAGGGACATAAAAATTCTTCCACTTCCACCAAATTAATCAGAACCAGAGGCCATATATAAAAAATTTGGATGTTCTGGTTTGCTTGGTGACGTCAACCAGGAAGTAGGATTACATTACCACCAGGGGGCCATTTGTAATAATGTTACCATCTAAGCAAAAATAAATGAAAGATTAAACCTTTTAATTCTGAACAATTGACCGTCTGTTTTCCCTCTCTTTCATTAGTACTTTACAAAAACAAGCATATACAACATCTGCGTGACACTTTTGCACCTTGCATTCTTTTGGGTCAATGTCCAGGCGGTCAGCGCCGAAGGTGTAGTCCCACAGGTGAAGCATGTCCTCCCATGAGCGCACCATGCCGTTCTCCATGGGGTAAGAAATCTCCAGCATGGAGCGACACTCGCTGGCCTCATCCCCCACCATCAGGTCCTGGAGAAGAAGGAGAAGACGACGTTCAAACCAAACATCAGAATAAGGAAGACATTTGATTATAATGACTTTGAATGTTTGTAGTAAGTATTAAAAATCTCACCTTTATCTCAATGTTGCCCACTTTGGTGCTGGATCGCAGGATTGGTCGACCCACCATGGCGGGGAAGATGTGATCGGGGAAGTTCGCTCCAGCGAAGCCACACTTAACGAACTGTGGAGAGATATTAAATGAAGGAAATTATTTTTTTGTGCATGACTACTAAAAAAGTATTTTTTAATCTCGACCAGTGGTTCTCAAACGTTTTATACCAAGTACCACCAGAGGAAGCTCGCGTACCACTGGTGGTACACATACCACAGTTTGAGAAACATTGATTTAGAAATCTTAATCATTCGAATGCGCTTTTAAACATACGACTTATACTAAAACTCTGAGTATTATTATAATCAAAAAAACTGCCTCTGTCAAATTCAATCATATTATGCGGGTGTCCTGTTCTAATCATTTTCCATTTTGTTAATCCATTCTGTTCAGTTTTAATCCAGCCCCTGGTTTAATCCACATGCAGAAATCTGATTTAGGGTGAATTATTATCAGTGTTGTAATGTAACAAGGTGCAAATACTTTACTTATGTACAGCATTCAAGTATCTGTACTTTACCTTATTATTCATATTTCCAGCAACAGATTGTCTCTTATCTATGATGCAGTGTTTATAGATTATTATTTGTATTATTTTGCATGCATTTTGGTGAGTAACTGCAGTGTTGCTCATAGTTCTTAAAGTTGACTGCAGACTCTTCACCTCACACTGTACTGCCTCGACTTGTCTTAATGACCAGAGTCACATTCCTTAGTCTGGAGGGAAACAATACATTCCAAACAGAGGCAAAACAGGTTCAGAAATAAAATAAAAGTTTTGGACTAAAAGTCGCATTTTAGATGTCAAAATGTAAAGTCCTTTAGTCTAATTTTTGTGTGTTTCTTTTAAGCCACTCCTGATTTGTGTATACTCTGAAATCTCTCTTCCTGCTTTTCACCCAATTGTTGCTCAGCTTTAAGCCTTACAACCATGTATGGCTGTGTGTGTGTGTGTGTGTGTGTAAGAGGCAGAGTGACAAGTCCAGACAGATGTGGAATCAGCCTCGAGTATGCACGGCATAGTTTCACACCCTGAGACTCCTTTTCTTGTTTTAAAAAATGAAAACACATAAAAAATGGACACAGCTGTTACAGTTTTGCATTGAAAAATGGTAAAATCACACAAAAGCAACGGGGACACGTTCAAAAAGAGCAAGTGTAAGTCACTTAAAGGTGCAGGATTTAAATAAAAAACATGCATGACAGTTTCGAGAACTACAAGTGGATTATCTGCTATGCTAATGAGATGTACAGTAAGCAGATGTTACTCACTCCTGTCCCATTGTCACACACCACCACTTTCCTTCCCTGACTGTCCATCCTCACACTGACGCCACAAAATAAAAAAGCTTCTCTGGAGACTCTCCGTCCTGTCAGAACAGGCTCTGTCCAACTAACACATAACAATTTCAAGACCAGCTCAGCAGTGACAACAGTTGACAGGTAAATGCTTCCTGCTACTCTTGCAGAGTGGGGGCGGGGTTATACTGAAAGAGACCCGCCCGCTCTCTGTGGTCAGCAGAGGAGGCACTAAGAAAAAAGAGGAACTTGCCCTTTTTTTATGTTTCCTTACACTTCTCATTTTTGCAAATACAGCAACGACAAAGACTATACTTGACACTGACGATGTAAATGTCTCTATGTAGTGAGGGGACATGTTTCCCATATTTACCAACACATTTTTATACTTTTAATGTGCCTTATTTGGAATAAACACATCTTCAAAAGTCATAAATCAATAATTCCCATGCCATAGCCTTACATAATAATAAGGGCACTTGCGTCCCTGACCGGAAGTGCAGCGATGCGTGCACTTGCTGTTTTGTGACCAAATGGCGGCTAAATTCAAAATGGCCACCTTCCTGTTGGGTAAAGTTTTCCTCCATTGACGTGTTCAGGGTCAGTCTCCTGTGTCCGGTGTGATGTTTCTAGGCGATCGGTCAGTGTATGGCAAAGTTATAGGCAACTTCCTGTTTCGTGGCAAATGGTTGAAGGGTAGGGTGCAAATTGCCAAAATGGACCATCTTCCTTTTGATCTGAGGCCATGGTTCCAATCTAACCCTAACCCAAGTTTTTGGGAAATGTGGTGGAGCTTAATTTTGGCCCTAATTATTTAAAAACATGCTTTTAAAGATTAAAAGTTGTAAGAAAAATAAAGGGAAATGTTCTAATATAATATTACATTTTAAATGTAAAATTATATGTACTGTGTACTTTTATGTATATTTTTAAAATTCATTCTTTTCCTTTTTTTACCAAGCTTTCTATAAACAAGGTGCTTTAAAAAAAGAGGAGCGGTGCTATTTGTGGTTGTACATAACAATATGTATATATATATATTTTAACCTTTTTGTCCCAATTATTATTATTTCTTATCTAAAAAATAAAATAAAAAACGCAGTTCAACAACAAGGGTGTTGTGAAAGATTTCAGGTTAATTTTTGATTCTTTTACTCAAAACAGCAACAACAACGTTAACAGGTAGTTGTTAAATCAATTATAAATGTAACTTCCGTTGGACCTTCAATTTATTTTGAAAGAACCAAAAAGTAAATAAATAAACAATTTTGTATTACCGTGTCATTTTAAATGTTGTTTCATGCCTCAAATGCCCCCAACGTGAATCAGTCCTTTTTTCGACCGTTAAACATCAAAACATTAAAGAAGAAGAACGACAAGCAGGCGGAAAAAATAAAAATGCGTCACTTCCGGCCCCCATCTTTGATGTTTGGTTGTTTTAAAATTACTTGTACTTGTTAGCAGGAGCGGAAAAAACAAACAAACTGTGGAAACGTTAAAAACATGGGTAAGTGTTGTCAAACTGTCTGTATGTTTTACTTGTGGGACTTTTTAGTGAAATAAAAGTTTAAAATATATATGTAACTGTGAGCTATTTCTAGCTATTTACCCTCAGGATATTTAAACAGGGCTAAAGAAACTAAACAAAACAGCGACATAAATGCTAATGTTGCTAAGTGCCACGGGGGGAGCCTGTGTTTTCCAGTAATGCTAGAATCTTAATATTTAAAATTACATGATTCAATATTCTTCTACTTATATCGTTTGCTATATATTTTATAACATTACACTATTTGTAAAATAAGAACATTTTATGTCTTTTTATTTGTACATGTCTTTGTGATATTCCAGTATTTTGCAACTTTTATTTTACGGAAGTAATTTGCAAGTCATTCCTGTTGTATTGACAATGCTGTCAAGCTCGCCAAATACAGCATTTATTCATTTTACTTTGAAGAGCCACAAGGGGAAGCTAGGAACTTGTATTTGATTGATTGTAATGCTTGTATTTAATGTTTTTGTTCACGTTCACTATAATTTGCATAGGTAGTGTTTTTTACCAAAATATGAGGTGAAAGTGTATGTTTTAGACCCATGTAAGAGTTTGAAGCTGAGGATCTTAAGAATACTACTAATACTAATGCCTACATAAGTGCGTCAAGTGTGAAATATCATGTGTCTGAAATGACCTAAAGAAACAAAAGCAAAGTGGTATATATGGGGTTAAGATGAGATTTAGAAGAGCAGTTAAATATTTACCAAAAAAAAATTAATCCCCATTTTCTTCTTTACAAAATCTACTCAGTGCACATTTGGGTAAAAATAGGTTCATTTATTTACATAAAACATTTACAAAATACTGTACATCATTTTATATGGAAACGCAGCAGTGGATTATGGGAAATGAAAGATTCTCTTTAATGTTTAAAAAATGTGTCGTATCTAAACCGGGTCTCACTGAGATAATAGGCACAGTTGAGTTAATACCTTTTCTTTCATTTTTATTAGCACACATGCATCATTATTCACATCGTTTGTGCATTTTTAATGTGTTATTGTGTCATTCAAGAGTGAAACCCTTTGTTCCTTTTGTTAAGGCAGTGATGCTCATTTGTGTTTTAACATCGACTTAATGACCTGATTTCTCTGAAGAAACACATTTAGGTTACAGTAAAATCCAGTGAATGACACTGAATTACGCCCATAATAACAATTATTATTATTATGCAGGAAATCTATTATGCAGGAAATCTGTTATGCTCATTTTTAAAGGTCTAGTGCAAAGGAATTAGTGACGACTTCCCGTCCGGTGTCTTGTTCGGTCCACAAAACCAAAATTATTTTGTTTCATAATGATTAAATGATTCATAATGTTTTCTTTGTTATATGGAGCAAAGATACCAGAAACTATTCAAAGAGATGAAATATCTGAACAGTTAAACTTAAAAAAAACACTTAAAGTGATAAATCAATTAGGGTTGCAACAATTATTATCTAAATTAATCCTCAACTATTTTGATAATCGATTCATCTGTGTTTTTCATATTTTCTGCTTCTTAAAATGTGAATATTTTCTGGTTTCTTTTGCTCCATGTAACACTGAAACGCTGGAAAATAATGATTAGTTGCAGCCCTTGTATCCTGTATGTTACATTATAATAATTGACGTAAACAAAAATATTCATTGTAATCTGTATAAAAATGTAAAAGTAATAATTTTCATATTCTCTAAAGACCGTCGTTGACATTATTTCTATAAATACTTTGCCTGAGAGTTAAATGTAATAAACCATAGTCCTGGTCAGCAGTAAATTAATTTATATAACCGTGACGGTCGTGTGTCATGGGGCTTTTTAAGTTAAGTGCATAATGTTGATCATTCCTTCAGATCCACAGTGAGTGGACTTTTCTCACTCGTCTTTCTTCTTCTTCTTCTGTGACCACATTCGCAGGCAGTTCAGGAGTCTTTGACTTGAGTCCGATCTTTCTTGTAAGGAGGAAAAAAGTCTCTCCATCATCATCATTATCTCAGGACTCGAACTCGCTGTCACTGCTGACTGAGATGTCCGGAGTGGAGGCTCCCGTTCCTCTGCGCTCCGGCTCCGTGCTGCAGTCGCTGGCCTCGGGGCTGCCGAGGCGGTGAAGGGAGGTGGGCAGCAGGTGAGGGTGGTGTCGGCGTTCCTGAAGAGAGCCGTTGGGTGAGGTTTCAGAGAGCAGGAGGGAGGAATCCTGCTGTAGTCTGAGAGGAAGGAGAGATGAAAGAGTGAGATTCAGGATTGTTATCACTTTGGTTTGGAGTCGAGAGCAGGTGGTCAACAACTGGCGCCCTGTGGGCCAGCATTAATATCTGGCCTGAAAAATGTCAAAAGATTGGAGTTTTAAAGCATTTTTTTTTTCTGAATTAAACTTCTGAATTTAACCCACATAGCATTGGTTTAATCTGATTTCTTTAGTCTTGACTTTTTGGGGATTTAAATGTGATTCATTGAATTGAATCAAGCTGAACAAAGTACATACAGTGTACATATATATATATATATATACATATATATATATACATATACATATATCTATCTATATGTGTATATATATATTTATATATATATATATATCTATATATGTATATGTATATGTGTGTGTATATATATATATATATATATATATATTTGTGTGTATATATATATATATATATATTTATAAAGAAAGAGGCCTTACTCTTTGAGTTAAGTTGTTCACAAACCGATAAATAGACAAACTCCAGCCTCAACTTTCTCCTCTGTTTTTTGTAAAAACAGGATGTAATCTCACAGCTACCTGTTCTTTGCAGATGCGGCGCGGTCTCTCTGCCGCCGGTTCTTGAACCAGTTCCCGACCTGTGTGGGCGTGAGACCCGTGGCCTGGGCCAGGTGCCGTTTCCTAGACGGGTTTGGATACGGATCCTGAAGGTACCACTCTCTCAGCAAACTGCGAGTTCTTTCCTGGAGAAGGAAACGAAAGGAAAACATTTACTATTTAGCCTCATCTAGTCCAGTCGTCCACATTTCCTTTTTAACGGCACCTCGTGTTACCATCGTCGTGTGTTTTTTAAACCGTCCCATTAAACGCGAATAATCTCATCGCTGTCATGTGACGCCCACTGTAATCTGGTTAGATTAGATTTATAACCAGATAATCACATGATCCCTCTTGTGCATAAAAAATGTAAGTCCACTAAACTGGATCATGTTAAGGGGCTTAATATGTTTTGATTTAGAGATGGAAGTTCAGTTGGGAGCAATATCACGCTTTGGCACAAGAGGGAGTTGACACACATTGGAGAGATTTTAGTCTCCAATTTTAGTAAAATGCTAGTTTGTCCCTCATTTTCACCTATTTTAGTTAATTCTTTGACTCATAATTCTGAAATAATATTTTTTCTTTGTAATTACAATGCTCATGGATTTTCCACATAGTTATTAGTTATTACTGGTAACAAAATAAATCTTGTTATACAACAGTTGAATGTCCTGGGGGTGGTGCACTGTAAGTGCTATAGTTGGATAAACTTTATTAATCCCAAAATTGGGATTAATAATTACTTATATAAATACGTCTATATGGGGAGCCACTTTTTTAAACATGGATAACAACCAGGACACCCAAAGAAGTCTCCCATGACTGAAACTGCTGGAATTTCCTCCCTCCTTTTTACTTAGGGTCTATTAAATAACATGCATAAATGAGTTGTGACACTGGTTTACATATTTTACATGTGATATTAGCAATTATAGAGGTAGTTTGTCATGTTTGAAAAGTGGGTTCCTGTATGAGTAGTTTTGGGACACAGATCTGCAGCAGTGGATCAACACAACAACTAAAGCTGAGATTGTAAAGCAGTTAATGACATTATTTAAGGACTAGTCTTGTGGCATTTTACATCCGTTTCCTGATATTGTAACACAGACATGTCAGAGTTTGAGAAAACAGTCTCCGGATTTTTGACACGTAAAGTAGTTTAGTCGGTTTGACAGCAGAAGGCCGAGGGATCATCATCGTCTTAAGAGCTCAGAGAGCAGAGGCAGGTTAGAAAGCGTCTTCACACTCACACTCGCCAGCCACTTCATTAGGCACAGCTGTTCAACTCGCCGTTAACGCAGATATTCTCATCGGGGTAATCACATGGAGAGTCTATAGAGTTTGCAGCACAGACGAGAACTAACCTGGCTTGAGATGATTGAAAATGAACACTTGTTAAAATGATCACTCATTAGCACCAAGGTATGAAGAAGACCATATTCAAAAACTGTACTGATCATCAAATTTAAATAGTTTAAATGTGATTTTTTTGGTTTCTTTTAGGGCGATTAATAGATTATTCCTCAATTTCACAATATATCTTATCGGTTTGGGTAGTTTTTTTTTTAAAGGTCCCTTTCAAATAAAATCAAATCGTATAATTAAAACTTCTTTAACGTGAATATTTTCTCGTGAAATCTAGGACATCGTCATTTTAAGTACTAGGTTTATGGATGATGATAATTAGTTAGTTGCAGCCCTAGTTTCTTTACTTTATGCAAGTAAACTGAATTATAATTCAGCACTAAATGCTGCTTGTTTTACTGCAGTGAAACAGCACAGAGTGAAATGTCTTGTCTGTGTCTTTAGAGTTGTATTTCATATAGACATTTTTATAATCAGGTGTTGCAACACAGATAGATATTTCCCATTATTTCCTGACATATTAATTGTTGCAGCCTTATTCCTCTGTTCCTAATAAAGTGGCCAGTGAAAGTAAATATCATAAACAAATCAGATCAGACCGGTTCCTGCTCTGATTTTCAGTTCTAAGTCAAACACTGTATCCATGCATCGCTTTCTCTTTACCTTAAAGCAGTGCGTCTTCTGCTCGCCGTCCCAGATGGTGCGGGGCAGCGGGAACTTCTTGCGAATGCGGTACTTCTCCACCGGGCCCAGCGGCCTACCGCGGAGCCTCTCCGCCTCCCGGTAGTGCGCATCCAGCCACAAGTTTTGCAGTTTGGCGTGCGACTCGCGTGTGAACCTGTGGTTCTGCAGGATTTGGTAAAGCGCGTCAAAATTCCCCCCGTGGAAAGCCACCAGCGCTCTGGCGCGCATCACGGACTCATGTCGGTTTAGCGCCTCGCCAGCGGAGCCGGGGACCGCGGCGGGCAGCGACCAGAGGAACCGGCCGAGGCGCTCGATGTCCCCGGTCTCCTCCAGGTTTTCGCACACCCGAGCCACTTGGTCCGGTGTGAACATCGGCAGCGGGAACATCACGGCTCTGCGCGTCTTGGTAGGACGTTAGGAGAAGTTCGCAGGGCGCGTGGAAAGACGATCCAATCGTGCGTAAAAGTCCTTGCGCTCTTGGATTATTGACACTTGCAGCGTCGCTGCTGCTACTCTTATGGAACCGAATGTTTCCTGGTATTTGGGCAAATGTTTCAGAGAAGGTGAATAAAGGAGGAGGACGCGGAGTCGAGCTGTATTTATAGCCAGATACAATTAGCATCTCTGTGGTTGTTTTGAGAAGGATTAAACATCCTGGCCATTAGCCTCTTAGTGGGGGGTTGTGTGTACAGAGGTGACTGCTGATCAACTTGTTTGGCTTAGCCCGAGGATACATTGACTGTTAGGGTAAATGCAGTGAGCAAACAAGCCACTGATAGGTCCTTTAATTCAAGTCTGATCCTGCTGGACATGGAGATGGAGCCTCAGGAGGCTGATTCTCCACTAATCAACTCAGGTGTCAGACAGGAAACAGAAACTACAAAACAATACGAAAAATAAACCCTGTGATTCAGCGCTGTTCTTTGAGTATTTCTATGGTGACACAGAGGATGAGGTGATATATGTCCATCGTGCATTGCATTAAAAAGCACTTTTCCTTCATTGTTAAAATCATGAATGTGGAAAATTGTGCAGTCCAGTTCTCTATTGTATTGCCCTAGTGATTTAGTTTGAAGTGCATGCGTAGAGCACCAGGTCCTACTCCAGTCCAACTAAGAGTATACAAGCACGAGTAATCGGACTATAAAATGCATTATCCAGGTATGTTAGTCCGGCTGAGACTAGCTCCATTTTAGTCGGACTAACGTGTTTACATGACATTAAGAAAACTAAAACACTACATAATGTTAGAAATTGTGTTAAATTTTATCATCACAATACATTGTAATGTTTTGTTAGTTGTTTTTGTAACATTACAACATATTACATACATATTTTTGGTAATGTAAGTCATATTTTTCTTACAAAAGTAAAATGTTTTCTTAATGGTTTTGTAACATGGCAACATTTTTAACACTTGCTGCTAATGTCATTAATGTTATTTGTGGCATTATTATCAATAGTTTATCTATTTCCATTAATATTTTTTTGTATTTTGCTCTCTGAAAGCTTATATGAAAAGAATTAAGGCAGATCAAGAGCCACCTGTTTACCTTAAGGAATCTAAAAAAAACATTCAATTTTTATATAATTATCACAATGATACAGTGAATTGTAATGACTTTGTTCAAGATGCGGGGACTCGTCGGGGGCACAGAGCTGCAGCTATCTGCCATCAGCAATCAGCTAATACCCATATAATTAAAACGGACACGTTAGCACCTCGAGGCTAACGCGTGTGCGACCTCCAGCCAGGCCGAGATATGACGAAACCCCCCCGAGACATGGATGTGAGGCAGTGTAACTCCAGGACATGGAGTTAATGATCTGCTGCTCGCTTCAATCCCCATGATCTTAGTGGCTCATTAATCAGACTTAGGTTAATTTTCTTATTAATCAGGATCAGGAGCCTGGCTGTTAGCATCTGTTGCATTTCATTTGCACTCGGTACAAAAAAAACACAGTATCAGTGAATAATGTCTCTATATTAAATCAATAAAACCCTTCTGTTCAGGCATTGACTGTAGATTAACTCACACACAGAGTAAATATGAGGCTTTGCATAAAGGTTGCAGTCAGGTGAAGGATGATCTGGTTTTAAAATAAGGTGAAGGGTTTTTTAAAATCCTACTAATCTGTCTAGAATACAGATATGAGTTGCCAGACATTGAAGCCTCGTCAGTGAACATCTGGGCTCCTGACGTGTTCATGTCGGTAAATAGGATTCAATGGTTAAACTGTACTTACTGTAGGGTTCAGGGTGATGGGGTTTCCCTTTGAAATGTGTTGTTTTGTATTTTGGGAAGCAACACATTTTGATTAATTTATCATTACAAAATTGTTAGATACATTTCCTCCTATTGTTCTCATAATATAAGGACTTTATTCTTGAAAGGTTACGACTTTATTCTCATAATATTAAGACTTTATTCTCGAAAGATTACAACTTTAAACTCATAATATAAGGACTTTATTCTCGAAAGATTACGACTTTATTCTCATAATATTACGACTATATTGTCGAAAGATTATGACTCTTCTCTAAAGATTTTAAAAAAAAAATGAAAATGTTTCCAAAAAAAAATAGCAAACCCGCTCTAAAAGCCAATTAAAAGAACACATTTTAAAAACAAAAAGTCAAAACTAAAACTAATGTAAAATAAAAAACTTTATAATCTTATATAACTTTGGTCCTCACCAAGACATAAAGACTAGTTTATGTGTGTGTGTGTGTGTGTGTGTTAAGTGGTGGCGGTCAGTGGCGGGAAGTGTCTGAACCTTGGAAGGGTTAGATTAGCTGTGAGCATGATCTTCACTGAGGTCATTTCTCCCCGTCTGTGACACTGACACACACACACACACACCTACCTTCATTACCAGAAATCCTTCAGCCCAATCTGTTTAACACTTTGAGAGCAGACTGAAGCTGAATCTGATTAAGTGCTCCCAAGCCGTTACAACAGCATGAATGATAAGATGCTGATGAGATGAACAGACGATGTGTGTGTGTGTGTGTGTGAGGTCAGACACATCACTGACACTACTATTGCGACCAATGGACGAAAGAATCATGACCGTCAAACCATTTTGTTATCGATAATTTCAACTTTTGGAGATTTTTGGTTGTGGATAAATAGATAGATTTACTTCATTGATTCCAGAAATGGGACATTGTTGTGTTACAGCAGCACAGTTTCGGGGCACTTTACAACTCTTAACCCTTTCACGCCTAAGCCTCAAAATGTCCGTCTGGACTTTTTTTTTGCTTATTTCAACCAGAAAATTTTCTGTAACTGAGTGATTTTGTCAGTTTTTTTCCAGAATAATAACATCTGGCAGTTATTTACAATTTACTGCATGTTAACATACTGTTTTAAAAATTTAAAATGAAGAAAAACAAAAAAAAAACACTAGTCGTACATGAACACCAGCTTTTGTGTGTTCAATTTTAAATTTGAACAGTGTAAAACATATTTAAAATAACATTTGTCTACAATTGAGCTGGCTTCCTGAAACAGCGTGAGTGAGATTACTGTGATAGCTACATGCTGGCTTTGACGTGCAACTTTCTTAGCTTTCAGAAACCGTTCAAATTTTTTCTGATAGCACAAGCGTGTAATTACGGAAAATCCAAAGTGTGCTCGTGCAAACACTTCACCTGCAATGCACTCGTGTTAAAGGGTTAAATATAGTGTCCAGATTTTTGGACACTTTTGGCACAACTCGACTGTCTTTCTGAAGGTTTATTCCACATACACAGTTAAATAGCAGTCAGTTAGTAGTTAGTTTAGACAGTTAGTAGTTATCTACTAACTAGAGTTAGTTAGGTTGTAAAACCGACAAGTCGTACAGGTTCTGATGATAGATAGATTCACAAAGGCACATACGAAGGTTAATATATAACAAAACATGGCTTTGACAATGCACCTTAAAGGCACTTTAAAGGCAATGGTGCTTTGATACCAATTACAACAATGAACCGATAAATAGAATGAAAGATAAATAGCTTTGCCTGATTGAAAGTTCTACATATAGGGAATGGAAAATATGAGATAATAACACATACATGTCAAGAAAATGTGACTACATTCATTTTTCTTTGTTCTTCTTCTATGACATATATATATATATATACACTGTATATATAATATGTGGACAAGACATTTTAGAAAGACATACAATTTTGATGTTTTGGAAACACCAAAAATAACATGAACTTTTTCCCAAACAAGACATTTTTGTTACATAATGATATAATATAATAATACTTATCTTACCAGAAAATGACTTTGGTAGAAGTTGAATTCGCTTTATAATGTTACATAAGGAAAAGTCTTAAAGTATTTGATATTTACTGTACTTAAGTATCAAAAGTAATTTTCTGATATAAAATGTACTTAAGAAAAGTGAGGCAGGTTGTGGGGTCAATTTCTGGCTCTGCTGGTCTATATGTGTCCTTGAGCAAGATACTTAACCCCATGTTGCAGCGTATGAATGGGTAAAAACTGGAGAGCACAGCCGCTCATCAAGACTAGAAAAGCTCTATATAAATACAGACCATAATACCAACCGTTCTTATTCTAATTTTATATGTTAGTCACGAGTAACAAAGACGACAAAGTATTTGTACTTTGTTACATTATACACACTGAACCTAACCACAGTTCAAATCTGAGCACTAAACTTTTTCTGCCTCATTGGGACCAGATTTTCGTCTCCATGAGGGCTACTGGTCCTGACAAGGTCCTAAAAAATAGCAAATACAAACACGCGCACACACACACAGGTGGAAAAAGCCCACTTGACATAATTAATTAGTGGCTTAAACAGAAGCCTCCTGCTTAAAAATGACCTGTTGATTTTGCCAACAGGCAAAGCGAAGGGGGGCATGCATGTGTGTGTGTGTGTGTGGAAGTCAGGGGGGGGGGGTGTCACCACTCTGGATAAATCCACACCAAGCACAATTAACAAGCAATTGGGAGGAGAAGTAATTAGTATTATCTCCTTATCACCATCAACCCCTATTCTCAAGAAAATGGGTTGGAAAACATAATCACTCACACACACACACATACTAATTCCCTCTAGGCAAATGTGTTGAGGCTAATTACAAGCTCATTTGCAACTGAAAAGCATGTATCCTCTCTCAGACAGCTCCCCCCATTACCCCCGCACACACACACACACACACTCACACTCACTTTAGCTGTTAGCTTTAGCACTCAGCTTCACCTTGCTGATACCCACTCGCCAAACAAACGACAAACCAAATGACTTCCCACCATCGTTGTCACATGATGGGAGATAAAGAAAGAATAAAATAGGAAGATTTCTTGTTCCAATATAGACACAGGTGATATCAAGTCCATGTGGACTGTGTTTTCAGTAAATACTCGTGAGGGATTTCATTAAAAACTGTTAAGTAGAAGTAGTTTCTGTAGTTTGATTTCAATTTTGGCGTAATCTGAATGAAATTATAGCATAAGCCTTCCGATTTATGGTTGCAACAGTTAAATAAAACCGTATTCTACTTTACAGTTTACATGTTTAGGCTTTAAAGTCACATTTTACGTCCTGTTTGTAATTCATGTATTTTAATGTCTTTGTTTTTTCTCGCTATGTTTTTAAAGGAGCGTCACACCTCAATGAGTTTAAATAACGTCTATGCCACTGTCATTATTTAAACACATATTTAATAATTGATAATGTGAAAAAAATGTGAAATGCAGACAAAAAATTAAAAATCCTTTATACTTTTATTAGAAAAGTGAGCGAAATTAGGCAAATTTAATGAATACAGCAAGGAATAGTGGTATCATCATCATGATATGTGACAGGTGTTACTGAAGTTGTTGAGGAATCCCAAGGGATTTAAGGTGGGACTTCTTCTTACCTAATACTGTAATGCTCATTAATTCCTGCTTTGGTGACTTACCTCTCCTGATCCTCTGTTCAGCCCCAGCACAGCACAGCCTCACCCTCTCACCCTCTCATCCTCTCACCCATCCCAGGGAAGAAGCATAAGTCTTATGGAGGAGTAATGATGCTTTCCAGTTGTAATCGGATGTCGTAAAGTTGAGGGGAGGGCATTCCCTTAAGTCGGGCTTTGAGCTGTCTCACAAACCACAAAATGGCCGCCACTTGTGCAAACACGGTTACATTTACTGTTATTTTCATAAATTTTTTTCAGTAAATCTGTAGTACATGTTTTAATAACGTGCTACGCCGCCAACTCTGCGGTGACTTCACTCCCAGTTCATACCTCCGACATCAATGGACCTCGGCATTAGTTGCGAGCTACAACGGAAACTTCCTTCTAACAAACTGAAAGGGGGATATATCGCCCCCTAGTGCAGTGGAGGTGGACACGTTCACAAAAGCACCCCTCAGTTGACCAGACGAACAGTGTAGTCGTGCTACACCGCTAACAGAGTGAAAACAAACATGGCCACCTTCACTTGTGGCTTATATTGATTTTGTTTAAAGTCGTCCTCTGATACCGGGGGCCGGCAGCTCGACTAAAGTTTAATCTGTCATATAAATCCCGCTTAATCTCCTGTATTACAACTGCTTTAATAAGTGCATTAACTTGACTTCAGCCAAGATTATTGAACTTATTCAACATTTATCGCCACTAAAAAGGGAATTTTTAAGTTTATTTTATTTTTATTCAGTTTTGTATGTCACTGAAATCCACCGGGTAATCTTTTTGTTTTAAGACGCTGTTGACACACACCCCCGTTGGTGTTGTGCAAACATTGGTGTTGTTGTCATCTGTTACTGAGATAAATGAGCCTTGTATTAGTGCATCGATCCAGGCAGAATTAAGTCACTAATGGCCACGGGCAGCCATTGTAAACATATGTCTACTTTGCAGTGAGTAATCATTTTTTATTTTCACTTTTGTGAAAATTTGCCGGTTATGTTTTTTTAGCGATTGGTTGTTTGGTTCGTAAATGTCAGAAAATTGTTGAAAAAATGTCATCGTCTTTTTGTCCACAAACCAAAATTCTTCAGTTGTAATAATTTATTCGTTATATGGAGCCAGGAAGCCAGAAAACATTTAAACATTTAAGAAGCAAGAAAGTCAAAGTGATTTGAAACAAACACTCAAACCGATTATCAAGTTAGTTGACAATCAGTATAATAATTGATCATTAATCTATGTAATGTTGCAGCTTTAGTTTGGGGTTTGATTCCTGTTTTCTTGTATGGTCCTTTTGTTTGACAATGAAAATCTAATCTCATTTTCATATAGAAAAACATGTTTAAATGAGTGTGATATTTGTGCAGATCTGTGAGAAGCAAAAGATTTTCCCTTCAGTCTGTAGAATAAGAGGTGTATAGATCACAGCAATAATCTAAAATGATATTTTCACACACATTTTGGCTTTAAAACATTTGGAAATTGCAGTAGGCTATGTTGCGTTTTTGCAAAAATTTGGATTAATTGTTCAGCCCAACCTAAAATCCAGAAGGACATTTTAAAATGTTGAATATTGATGAGTTAAAAGTGTAAATTTGTTCGAGGCAGCATGACACAGCTGATGCCTCAGTGCTAACGATTACTCACCTGTGTTTATTTCTGTTCTGTCTACATGTTGTGGTTTGGCTTTTTGTTTTACCTGCTGGGTTTATGTGACAGCAGGAGTGGGAGGCTAAGAGGCGTTAGCGCCGTGAGAAGGATTACTCTTATCTGATAGTCCTCCTTTTCTTTTACCTCGTCGGTGTCACGTCTCATTACTTCTGTCCTTCTCGCCTGTATCGTGTGGCTTCGGCGGGATACGTTTAAAATGCAGGTCGCCCCCGCGTGTCCGGGGAACAGCGGGTGTAGAGGCAACGGCGATACTGTGTGCGTGTGCCCTTTGCTCGAGAGTAAGAAGACGGGTAAACATCTCCCAAAGCTGGCATTGATGGCAGCTAAGCCTTAACTTGTTTAAGTGAAACGCACACGTACATCTCAGGGAGAGAGACGGAGACGCTGCTCAGCGTGTGCGAACAATCTGTTTTTTTGTGGTTGTTTTGACAAATTAGACCAACGACCAAGGCTTAAAGGCACCTGGAAATGTTTACATTTTGATCCACTGGATCCAGAAGAACATTCTCGATCCGTACGGAACTTCACCTGCTTATAGCTATGACCATCTTACATAAGTGTTCAATGGGACTTCCCATATTAAACTTAAATTGCAATCAAATCTGTATTAGATCAAGATGAAAATTAGTCTGATGGTAGAGTGTCTAATCCTACATACATATACCAAATTTTGCCCTTTATAAGCGATGGGATTTCTTTAAAATCCCATCCCATTTGGGACATCATTAGAGGGTAGTTTCTCAGTAAAATTTAATGAGAACACACTTGTGTGATCACGTACCCATCACAAAATATAAGTCTGACAGATAAAACCACACTGATGAAAGCATAACCTTGGAAAGACTCACAAGATGGAGAAAGTCAAAAGAAGAAAAAGACAATTTTTAAGGAAGATTGGAAAACAATTCGTTCAGCTATAGGGCTATGACATAATAGTTTTCCCAAAGGTTGCATATTGGTCCTATATATGAAAATGCAAGGGTGGCGTTTTGAGATTTGTGACCTGTTTTCCAAACATTTTTAGGCCTTCCAAACACGGGTTCCTAACGAGGCCGATACGATATAAAACCTTTGCGGATTCTCCTAAATCTGTTCATGTGTGAACGGACCCTAAACTATAGGCTACAGTATGTTTCCATACTCCAAAACAAAGTTTCCCTCAGACACATCAGTAAACCAATTATTTATTCAATAAACCTAAATATCTCGAAAGGCTTTGGCCTCGGGTTTGTTAATCCTTCCAGTCAAGTGGCTCATTAGAGGAAACCACTGATGTTAAGCTGAGTGGCAACAACATCCTCTAAAGGTCTTTTCTCCTCAAACTGCTGTTCAACATGCTACAGTGGACAAACAACCCACTCATTTGTGGCGACGTCTCATTTTGCGAATTCCTCGCATCAGTGTGGTTCACTGACTCCTTCATCTCTCACCCATTCGCTGACCCACACTGAAGCGGCCTACAACGTCTGTATGCTGACCCCGTGCTCTTCCTCCTCCTCCTCTCTGGAGAACCCCCAGCCGCCTGCTCATCTCGCCCTCCAGCTGGTTCCCTCCACTGTCCAGAAGCCACCGAGCTCTCCTGGCCTTAGCAGGGCGGCTAATCTAGATGGCGGGAGGCCTCCCTCCTGCTAGCATACACAAGAGAGGGCAACCCTAATTGCTTGTGTCGTAAAGCTCTCTGACCCAGATAAGCCATCACTCCCCAAAGCTGTGGAGATAAACCCCACTTTACCTCACCAAACCTGCCTCTCCTGATTCATACAAGCTGCAAACCCCCCCCCCCCCCAACATTTCTGCACCTTCTGCCACATCATTAACACCCAGACCAGGAGGAAGAAAATGAGCCCCTTAGAAGGAGAAAAAAAACTTTGTATAATATTAGTTTTCTCTTATAAAATCCAACAGGTAATTGAAGGAGTTGTATACTGTTAGCGGTATAACGCACTAACCAGGGTAGGAGATAACCAGAACGCCACTGAAATATCTGAAATTGCCCTTGAAATTTGCAAATGTTGTAAACTAGATATGCATAGGTGTCTTGTAGTGAGGGATGACTATCTTTGGCGACTTCTTCTTCTGTTGCCAAAATGGTTTTTTTCTGCTTGGTGAGCGGGGCTTAGACTCCATCTATCAGTGGGGCGGAAGATCAGTTTGCGCATGCGCTGTCCACGCTCAGGTAGTTGAGATGAGGTACGCCACATATAATTAACAGCTGGTATCGTCCAGTAGGAGCCTATGGTTGCAGGCAACATGTCTGAGCATCCAGTTGGAAAACGTCAACATGGCACCAGACAAATTGTGAATCTCGAGGCTTCAAAACGGCAATTCACATTCTCATCGGTGACATCACGACCGTTGGTCCTGGTCCACTCTGGTCCGATCAGGGAGAGGGTTTACCGTTAAAAGTCCGCTCCGAGTCTGAGTCTGTCCAACAGGAGCCTGGTGTTTGAAGACATCAACATCGCAAGTGTTGTTGGAGTAATAAAATATTTGTCTTTCATGTTAGATAACTTGGTAAATAATATGTTCTATCCACACTGATCCCTCAATTATTTCCTTTGAACTGTTATGGTAGTGCATTTGGCATTGAATTTCATTCCAAGTGGTATTAAACAGGTCTTTAAAAGTCTTCAATTTGAGTTAGAGGTTATTGACCGTATGCTGGTAGAAGATATCTCCCAACATTTGATGGAATTACCCTGGAAATGATCCAAAATGCCTCCAAATTATACAAACAACGAAAAAGCTCATTTTCTCCCCTATTGTAGACAAAGTATAATTACAATTCAATAAAATATACTTTAAAAGCTATAGTGAGAGCAAATTGTTGAAGAGGTTGGCGTGAAAGCAAAAGTTCCCATATTTTTCTCATGACACATGACTTGATGTAAACGGTTAAAGCCGATCTAAAGGCTGAAGTGTGCAGTTGTGTGCCATTCGCTCTTGTTTGCCTGGTTCAGATCACTGTTGAGTCCTGGTAATGCAGGCTTAGTCACAAAACGCCACAGAAGTGCTGTAGACCATTGTCAAGTGCAGAACATTTCACATGCTCCACTTCTTCTCCAACAGATGCCACATCACCGATCATCAAGGTTCAAGCGACTGACGCGCGACACAAACAGTTGTTTTTTTGTTTTTTTTGGAATGGTTGATATTGTGTTAATTTAATCCAGATCAAACTGGGCTTGTAAGGATTTATCAATGACTGAAATAATTGTCCACCATTATGATAATTGACAAGCTGTCTGAAGTTTTCAGCTTCTTATACGTGAATGTTTTTCCTTTGCACATACTAGCCATAAGTATGTTTGTATAACTGTAAAATCACTTTTGAATTTTTTTAAAAAAAACAAGAGATTTAGTTTTCGTAGCCTTGGATTAAGTCTGTTACTGTACATGTACTTTAGGCAGGAGTCCTGCTTTAAAAAGGCCACCATCTTCTGCTGCCATCTTTCTAGAGCAGTCTGTTTCGCATTTTATAGAGGAATCTTTACATAACAATTGACATTTAATTGAAAAAAAAAAAATCAAATAACATTCAGAATCTTGTCAAAAAAATTGCAACTTTACCCAAAGTTTGAGCCCTAATTACCATCTTAGTACTTAGAAAATAACAACAATACTAATATAATTAAAATAATGCTGTGACTCTGATTTAAGATCAGGTTTTGGGTCAAAACCTCCCCCCCACAATTTCCACATATCTCCATAACATGGCTCAACATTTGCCGTTTAAACAACAGACACTGGATAGTTAAATGTCAACTGTGTCAGCCTGAGACTAAAAGACACTTGCGTTGGCCCTTTAAGTCCACATTAATTCCGATCTTAATTACTAAATAGGAGCTTTTAATTGGATGGCGGTCTGACTCGGCCTGTAATCAGCCATCACATGCTGCTGGAGCCACGATGCCTCTAAATCCCCCCATCTTAAGCCATGTTACACCACAGGTTCATGTCAGCCGTGTCAAGCGCTCAGTGAACGATACTCACACTGATATCTTGTCTTGTCGTATTTTTACGACTGCGAGTGACCTTGAATTTTGAAAATGCACAAACTAGGACCTAAAGTCTCATTCAGATTAAAAAGAAAATGGTTTAATGTGCTTCTTGGAAACATGTCTCTTGTTTTAGTTTTTTTGGCTTCTTTATGTCTTATTTAAGTGATACTTCTAGAGACACCGTTGACATACTTGTCATGACAAATCCCTGTGGTGAAGTTAACTGAATGGATATGTGCATTTCGTGGTGACTGTGGGTGTTGTCCAAACACTGCACCATGTATAATAATGTTTAAAATCCAAGTAAAAGACAGGTACAGGCTTAATAAAAGTTTTAATATAAATTCCAACAAAAACAAATCAGGCATTATATCTTGTAAACACAAATAAATACAAAAACTGCATTTTTCAAGTAGGGAGAAACAAAGCACCACTTCACATTATCACAGTTATTTGTTCAAATTGAAGAAATTCAAGAAATACAGGGGGAAAAAATTATGTAACTGATATTCTAAAACAAACAAATCTTTAATGTTGTGTACCATTATGTAATTGTGCTGCACAGTCACAACTGCATGCTACACGTGTTCCTGCTCGGGGGGTGTTGGTTAAAGGAAAACGTCACAATAAATATCATAAGCACGACAAGCAAAGCAAGAAAAACAACTAAATAACGATTTAAGTCTTAAAAGTAACATTATCTTATTAAACTTTTGTCAAAGTGGTTGTTAAATACTGTTTTAAGTAGTCGTGGGTTACAGGTTAACAGTTGTACCTTAGTGGTATTGAAATAATTTCCTTTTTTACAACACAGGATGTGATTTTTTGTTGTGTACATGTAGTGTTTATCTGTCTATACAGTATCTGTGATAGATGTTTCCTCACTATTTCTATACTTTGTTAAAGTAATGTAGCGACTACTATACACCTTTATCTGTAATACCTCCTGTCATTCTAAATTAGCAAGCAAATCATTTCCAAGAGATGTTTGGGTAAATTCATTGCAACTTAATTATATGCATATTATTTAAAACAAATACACATAAATGTCAATTAAAATGTTGGGGAAATTTGGCAAATTTGACCCAAAAACAATCATCTGTGGGTCCCGACCCAGTGTTTGGGAATCACTGCTCTGTATAATTAAAGAGTTGAACTACAGCCATCACATCCTCAGTGTAATAATTCAGTAGTTTTTCACAGTGTTGGCATAAAGACAGCTAGTGTATTATATTTACATTTGCTCAGTGCTTTATTCTGTCCTTGTAATGTGTGATTAAACCACCTCACAGAAGTTTGAGGCGCTCACACTGGCTGAAAACATCTTAAATGTGCCAACAGCTACCACCGAGCGAGTTCACCTCACTGTAAGAAACCGAAAAGTGCATGGATGGCGTGTCAGTCCCTGTGGTCTCACACTCACTTCAGGCTTAAAATACTGCATTTTGTTAGTATGAACAGCAGATCAAGCACTCACCACACTCAAGTGTTCTGCTGCCATCTGGTGGCAGGAGCATGTCACACCCAAACCAAAGTCTCAAACTGATTTCAAACCCTTTTGTTTGAAATTGTGCAGAAAGGGCTGAACGTAAAAATGCCCCACAAAATATCTTGGGCATTTTCCCTTGCCAGTTTCTCGTAAAATTAACATCGGACTCTGGAAAATGTCTGGACCCATTTGTTCTGGATATTTTTTCCTGCCTGAAAATGCCGATATTTGATTTGCTATTGAACCACTGCTTGTTTTTCCACTGAAATGATAAAATGTACATTTGTAAAATACTTTTATATCAGTATTAGATAAAACAAAAAGTTGTAATAAATCATAAACCAGATTTTTTTCTTTCTTTCAAAAGGGTAAGAAATAAGTGGATTATTTCTTGATGGTTTATCAAATTACTTGCGTATGGTAATTAAATGACGATCCTGTCTTTGGTAGACTTGATTTTTGAAGCAGTTTCTGCTGAACTGCAAGAAAAATAAAAAAAACTTGAATACATTTTTGGGGGGAAATAGAATCTTCATGTTTCATAGAGTGAAATAAGGATCTTATGAGGCCCACAGTTCCAGGTTCTGAAATGTAAGTCACATAGAGGAAACACTTCTCAAATATTGCCTGGATTTTAAAAAGAAAATAACAAAACCATAATCTCACAGGTTTTTTTTTTTTCCCTTTCAGCTACAATTAGTAGGATGTGGTCAGAAACCCCTGGAGAACGTTTCCCTTCTGCTCATTTTCAGAAGTATTTGAAATGAGTTCAAGATTTGGCTCAGCTTTAGCACCTGCTGTGCCATCATCACTCGAGATCATAGAAAATCAAGGATGTTTTGGGGGCAGGGAGAGCCTGGCAGGAAAATGAATCTGGTTAAAACAAGAAAAGGAACATGTCCATCATTTCTGCTGTGATCTTTAGAGACTGATTCTGGCAGGATACGGAGTCCTCATTTGTTTTTGTCTTCAGCATCTTCTTGTGGAGGATGGGTATTTGGTTTTCAGGCCCTCTTTGAAGCTGCGAAACAGAACACGGTTGCGTTTGTTCTCCTCGTCTTTCCTGGCATGGAACTCCCCTTGGATCTTGAAGCCCCGGTGCACCAAGAAGGCTGAGCTCAGTACCGAGAACCTGTATCCTGCCACGTGGAGCTCACAGGCCTGGAGGGAGAAGGAAGGAAAAAGTGTGAAAAGACTTGACAGGAAGTGGGAAATGATGAGAGGGAACAAGGAGAAAGTAAAGTAAGGGGGTAGCAAGAGGGAATGACGGGAAACTAGGAGGAGAGGTATGAAAGGCTAAAATGTACAAGAGCATCTTAATTTATATTAAAGATGGCCTTTGTGCTGGGTAACAAATGTTGATGTTTGTAGCCATGTTGCTACAGTGTTTTCATGTATAAAATACAGCGTAATGTGCTTATTAAATGGACTAAATTAGAACTAGCTAACATTCACGACCATTATTTGAGTTTGAAGGTCTGTGGAAATGGAAAACCTATATACATTTTAAAGATTTAAAGATCTACTTTTGAAACTGCACAGTGAGAACTACAGTGGCCTTTGTGTATCAAAATGGATGTCGTTTTTACTTGGTTTGCATAGTTAGCTTCCACTTCATAAACCTAACCCTACTGTAGAAATATGGCTACAAGATCATCCTCCGTGAAGCAAGGCCTTTGCCTAAAACACATGGTCTTATTCCAATGCTTCATATATCGATTATACGCTTAAAAACAATAAATCCTAATAGATATAAATAGTACAGACCTGGCTGATGCGATTGAAGCCATATTGCTTGAAGGTCTCATCGTAGAGGGGTACAGTGCGGGGCCCAATGTAGAAAGGCTCCCAGGGGTCCACCCAGGTGAGTGTGTAGGCGACTTCCAGGTTGCTTGTTCCTCGAATACGGCTGTTGACCCACTGTGAGTAGTTTGTGGGAGCCTGACAGCGAGGACACAGCTCTTCATAAAATGGCCGGACCTCGCCTACCTGGTAAAGCTGAACCAGCTCTGGCTTGGTGGTGGGCATCTTCCTGGAATGGCGGATCTCAAAAGCGGGTAACACAAAGACCTCATCGCTCGCTGACTCTCGGCTCAAGGTCATAGCTTGGAATTGCTGGTACAGGTCAGCGTTTGGCATCATGTCGATGTCAATGACCAGGACAAAGGAGGAAGAGGTGCCTCCTCGGGCAACATTACGGAGGAGGTTGTTAGGGTAAGAGACGTTTCCACTGATGGCATAGTTCTTGTGTTTGTCCTTGTAGGTCTCCAGTCTGGAGAAGACTGAAGCGCAGTCCTCTAACCCCACAAAATGCTCGCGGTCCTGCTCAGGGAAGCTGGCCATCTCTCCAGAGAGGCACACCAAGTGGAAGTCCACCAGGGCTTGGATCTGAGGGCAGAAGAAGCTGAGAGCATACGCCAGAGCTGTGGCAAACTTGACATCTTCCCCATGAGCGAATATGGCAACAGAGAGTGGGTTCTGCCACCTCTCCAGAAGAGACTCTAGGTGGTGCAGGTTGTTGATAGTGGTGTGTGAGGCTAAAGCCAGGACATTGGTCTTGCTGGACTCTGCTGCTGCTTCAGGTTTCAGGTTCGTGGTGAAATCACTTTTGATCAAGTTCTTGTACACACGGTACTGACCACTGTTATCAAAGATGCCACCAGAGGACAGCGAGTACCTGAGGCGCTCCTTGCGCGTGTTTTTATCCGGGTACGCATTCTTCTTGGCTCCGGAGCCGCCAAAGAGCTCGGAGTAGCGGTACCGCTGCTGCTTACCGTGAAACCTGGATAGGAAGGAGAGGTAGATGAGCTGCAGGAGCGCCACTATTAGCAGAGCACTGAGCACCACTTTAAACACGGAGCACTTCTTCGAGAGATGCATTCCAGTCCGTTAAGCTGTGGTCTGAACCAAAACACCAGAGCACGCCGCTCTCTCCACCTACATCACTACCACAATGCTAGCTGCTAGGCTGCTAACACAACGACACGATGACGCCGCATTTTGTTGCGACGCTACCGCAGATTCTCACACAGCTGTCGTAACGGGGGGGTGGGATTAAAAAGCACGAAAGACAAGCAGGGTGTGAGTGATGTTCGTGAAAACAACACAGTTGTTTTACCACTCTGCTCTGCTGCTGCTGCGACAGCGGCGCATGTCGATGTGCTGTAAACCGTAATGTCTGAAGTAGAGGTGTAATTGCTTTCTGGAGGGGTGCTTGGCGGCTAGTTTAGGCTGAATTTGTTTAAAATATAGGATAGTTAACCCCGCGAGATCGAAAGGGCATCGCCTCGTAAAGGTGCCCGTGAATATTATTCCGGGAGCAATGTTAGGCGGTTAGTTTGGGCTGAAAGGATTGAAAACAATGGGGTGCATATCACGATATTTATTTTTTGTCATATATGCTATTTGTCATGTTATGTTACTACAAGAAGAATGTTTATAATGTGTATGTTTCACAGGACGAGGTGGCCGAGTGGTTAAGGCGATGGACTGCTAATCCATTGTGCTCTGCACGCGTGGGTTCGAATCCCATCCTCGTCGAATGTTTTCACTTTTTCAAATTACTGGAACACCTACTTTAATAACAGTCATCTTTATCTAGCTTTATAAGCTTTATGTACAATTCTTTATTTTATTGATATTTTATTGAATGAGTTCCACATTTCGCCACACAGTGGCGCACATGAATGCAATTACATATTTACGCGGTTACTTGACGTGACTACTGATATCTGTTTGCCTTTCATATTGGCAAAATAAGATTAAACTTAACTGAGGGGAACACAAAGTAACATTGTTTTAATTACCATTAAGGTGACATTACACCATTTTTACACCCCTTACAGTCTGAGGCAAGCCCGAGAAACCTTTTCTTGTGCCAGTAAATGGACTGCTAAGCCGGTCCTAACAAAGTCCTAACAGATCCTAACAAGGTCCTAACAGATCCTAACAAGGTCCTAACAAAGTCCTAACAGGTCCTAACAAAGTCCTAACAGATCCTAACAAGGTCCTAACAAAGTCCTAACAGGTCCTAACAAAGTCCTAACAGATCCTAACAAAGTCCTAACAGATCCTAACAAGGTCCTAACAGGTCCTAACAAGGTCCTAACACAGTTACAACGTTCCTAACCAGTGGGGCAAAAGAGCCAATCAATCAGATTCTGAGAAAACTGTGTGGGTGGACAGTACCCGGATTGGTGAGTGACGGTTGCTTGCTGCTGATTTTGAAAATGAAAAGTTGAAAGTAATGAAACATGGCTAACATGTAATTCAGCATCCGCGAAAAGGCACCGCTGGGATTTGAACCCAGGATCTCCTGTTTACTAGACAGGCGCTTTAACCAACTAAGCCACGGCGCCGGATGGTTGTGTGGGCTTCATATTACTCTTTTTATTACTCATAAAGGTTTAGAAATATAGTATAAAATACGTTTTTTAATCGACAATGCAAAAATGAAACGAGTGGCAGCCATCTCCTGACCTCACTGTGCCTTCATGAGCAGGCAGCATGTGCTGTATAATAAGACTGACCACGGAGTCAGAAGTAACTAGCTGACACATTAAACCATCTAAATCCATCAGTTATTATTATAAAACTGATAACATTGTGTGTAAATGCCAAAGTGAAGGCTGAATGGCTGTATTTCACGGTATGTGCTCTGTACTGATAAGAAGGGTGTGGAGTATTTCTTACCGAAACACCCACTGTTTGTTCAAGGCCTGTGTACATTGTGGACAAATGAATTTCAACTTTAATCAATATAATTATCATGGTATTTGCTTAAATGTTAATATGTTCTGGTTACTTTATGCAGATACCTGACAGTAAAATTAATATCTTTGATTAAAGAAGTAAACAAGATATTAGAAATGTGAGAAAATTATGATCATCAAAGCCACTGTATTAAAATAGCAGTATGAGAGGGTAGCAAGAACCTTGCTTTAAATATAAAAGGCTTATTTTGGCTTTGAAGTCATTATGTACTTGTACAAACATAAATATGGGTATTATATTCAAATTCTGACCAATAATTTGTGTATGTTTGCTGTGACTAAAAATGAGACAGGCTCAGGACATAAAATACTGAGATATGAAAACTTCTGCTGAACAGAAATTCTCAGTTTCCCATCCTTAAGCAATGAAACTGGTACAGTGTTTGTTTTGTTTTTAGAAACCACAATGTAGAAGCAGGACTTTAGAATACTGTGTTGAATTGACTTGTTTGTGTTGGTCAGTCACTGTTGCGGTCTTTCATTGTCTCCCGTGTCCAGTCAGTGCTTGACCGCTCAGTGCTGCGGCACAGAATGAGAGTCACAGAGATGACTGATGGTCATGGCTGCCTTGTGACGGCCGGTCAGACACTCGAGCCTCCTCATAAAGGGGTCAAATACCAGGGCCAACTGTTGTCCTCACCCTTTCCTCTGAGTCTGAGTGTAAAACAATGACTCATAGCTTTGCTTTACCAGATCAGCCAGGTCACGTGATCAGCATTAGTTGATTTAATGGAAGTGAACCACCTTATTTTCACTGGACCGGTCGACGGACCTTAAGGGGACCTTTAGGGATTGAATCTGAGCGATCGCTCCCAATCCATCCCGCGTCCTCAGATCTGATCGCAGAAACCACATTTGTTGACTCATTTGGCCACGCGCTTGAGTTGCATGAGTGTTGTCTGTCCTCAGGGTGGATTAGCAAGCGCCTCCTCAGCTGACATCATCTGATCGGGGGTAGTAGCCACGCAAGTAGAGCTGTGATTCACGTTAGCTCCTCCTGTCTCTATTCTCTCTTTCTCTCTGTTGCTGCCACACACAGACACACACAGACACACTGTCATCAGACACACCTGTACAGTCAGACTTATTAAAAATGTGACGGTAGTGTGTATTTAAATAAAGGGCAAGGAAGCCAGATCTGATGTCATGTGGTCACATGAGAAGCATTCGAGGCGCATTTTAATGCCAGGTGTGAACATTTGTACTGTTTGCAACGAGGTTTGATGTTAATACACGTCTGAGCAGAGCCTTAAATTAAAATAATCTGTTCCTGTTTTAAATCAGTATAACTTTAAAGTATATAACAGTATGTACTCTTAGCATATCTCATTGTGGGTTGTATACGAAGGTCATATGTGTGACTTTAATAGAGACTGTTGTGTCATGGTTGCAGGGACAGCATGATGTTCTGTGACCTTCTTAATATTGTTGCGTATGTGCTCGCTAGCTGCCTCTCTGTGCCTCTCTGTCTGTGATCGACAGCCCACAGGTGTTTGGCTAAGCCAGGCTATATTTACAAAGGTCACAGATGATACCAGCAGAGATCTGGTTACTTCCCAGTGGTTAATCTTCAGTGCATGTTCCTCCATACGCACAATTTATATCAGGTGTTTACAAATGAGTCACACATGCACAGTTACACACTTTCGTCCTATCCCATAGACCAGACATTACCAGGCTGGGTCAGGACCAAGTGGCAACCGGTCGTGATGTCACCCATAAGAATCTGAATTTCAATTTTAAAGCCTTGAGATTCCATTGTCATGTGGTGTTCCACAAGGCTGAATTCTAGGCCCAGTTGTATTTAATGTGCTTGACTGCTACAACGTTTCCATATCACACATGATTTGTGAGTGTTTTCTGTTCTCAGTTTGAGTTAGACAACACAAAGGCTGAGACAATCTAAGAAGGAGGAAGAATTAGGCGGAAACTTAAAATGCTGTGTCCACTTATATGTGCTGTAATTTGTTGTCTATTTTCTTCTAAAAGGGAACATAATCTACAAAACTGACATCATGTTATATTGATGAAGAGCTAAAACTAGTGACCATTACCACTAACCATTAACCATTAAAGACCATTAAATCCTTAGAAAAATGTCAAGTCAGAATCAGAGGCTCATTTTTCCCACAGACTTCCATTCAAACAGACGTGTTTTACCATCAGCAGAGTCGCCCCCTGGTGGCTATTGAATATGTTCTTTCTTCCTAGTTGACCTCAACCAGCAAACCGGGAAGAATTTGTCGACTCTCTCTCCATCCTGGAAGATTCTTTGGTCATTGATGACTGCTTTGTTGACTGACAGCTTACCAGAAATAGTCGGGATGGATTATTGAAAACTATGAAGAGACATATAGTGCATATAATCAATTAGGTCATGATGGTTTGCCATCTTCAAAAAGTTGTTTCCGATTTTTAATATCATCTGGGAAACATGTATTGACACTACTCATTTGACCAGATGTACTGACCCACATACTTGCACACTGTCCCAGTATCCATCTGTTGCTAAGTGATGCGTCCGGCTCCCAGGCTGTTCCCTGGTGTGTTTCCTTTAATGGACTGAACGTCCCCCGTCACTGTCTATCAGCAGTGCTCGCTGGGAATCAGCTGCATCTGGGCGGGCAAAAATAAAGCAAGAATGAAGGAAGAACTGAGGGGAGTCGCCACATCTGGTAGTAACAGTGTTTTTGTTTTTTTGAGATTAGTGTTTTGCCAAAATGCCGTGGTGAGGTGATGTTTATCTGGAGAGCTATTCTGGGAATTGCATTTCCTGATCCCCGTGGTTCAGTGACAGCTCTTACTTTGAAAAATGGACAGATTGTAGTCACACTGAGCTTTCAAAGTGGTGAAGTGCCTGGGGGTTTGTCATGGTGGCAAATTTAACTTCTCACTTCCTGCCTGAGGGCCACCCACTAGTTGGTGTGCATCCTGTTTTAGAGTCCAGGGTATTGTGATGGTCAATGAGGGTACATTCTGGCCAAAATACACGGCCCTCTTTACAGGCTACTTCCTGTAGCCTGTAAAGGCTACAAGTGTGGCCTTTACAGGTGTGGCTTATTTCAGTGCAGTTTACATGGTAAAGGTGATAGAACTAATTTGGTTCAACTAGTAAACCACCATAATAGTAATGTCATGTGGTGTCCCACAAGGCTCAATATTGGGCCCGGTTGCATTAAATGTGTGGGTGTATATGCTACTCCATAACTTGGCTCCATCATATGTTTTTAAAAGTGTGTTGTGTTATGATCAGCTCCTTGTGACTAGCAGTTTCAGTATATCTCTTTAACAGTTCTTAAGTATAATTTTACATAAATAAAGGCCAAGACAATTTCAGAAGGAGGAAGAGAAGTAGGAGGGAAGTAAGGATGTGGAGGTCAGAGTTGGAGCTTCTACCCAGCAAACTAAACAGTACTAAACTGTGGTTATATCTGATGTTTTGTTCCTCTAGTTTAATGTCATGTGATGTTCCAAAGGCTATTCTGGGCCCAATTGTATTTAATGTGTGCGTACGCTACAACGTTTCCATGTCATACATGAATTCAAAGGTGTGTTCTGTTCTGCAAGAAAGTAAGGATATGGAACTTTTACACAGCCAGAGACCTGACATTAAGCTTTGTTCAAACTTCAGTCAGGATGTTAAAACATCTGCAGTTTTGATCCTGCTTTTAATTTTCTTGGTTTCCTTGCAGTGTAGGAAGTTGTTGCCTGTGCTGGAGTAGCAATATTTATGCCAATTTTGAGCTGTGGACATGAGGTGAGGGTGGCCATGACATTATTGAAGTGAATATGACATAGAGCTAATTTTTTGTATCATTTTGATTTGGGTTATGTTTTTGAAGTCAGCAAATGTTGCTGTAAATCTGTTAAAAGTGACTAAAATAAACATTTAAAATGTTTTAAACCATTTATTCTGTAATTTCCTGGAGTTAAATGTGGCAGAATGTTGCTGTTACATTCAGCATGAGCAACTTTACAAATGGCACCCCATATACTAAATCAGTGCCACATTTCAAAAGATTTAAAAGCCCACTTAGACTCTGTTTAATTCTCTGTTCTCTCCCGAGTCTCTGAGGCAGCGAGGGAACAAGTATTCCTGTTGTTGTTTAAAAAGAAAAGATCATTATTCATGCTTCTATTGTTTGCCTGCAGGGAGTGTCATGTTGGTTGACATTCATGCCGCGTAGCTGTATCCTATACCAGTGCAGCTGTGCATGCAGGGAAAGAATGATCATTCAACTCTCTGACAATATCAGCGTGTGGACTGAGAAAAGCAGCGGAGCGAGACGGCTTCTGTACGCAAGTCCAAAACAAAAGTCCCATTTCTGAGGAGGCATGGCTACTGAGTCCGATGTAAACAGTCCTCCCATGATGCTTTGAGTAAGATAAGAGAGCATTCAGAGATTGACCCGGTTCTCAGGATGGTTTGTAAGAAAAGATTTACAGGATCTGCACTCATTTTTACTCCAAATTCAAGCAGTCCTCAGTTATCAGCTGCCTTTATTAACAGATGTCCTGTCTGAAGCACAAATGAAAGCCATTTTATAGTCATAAACAGGAGTATGTCCGCAAAATTGGGTCTGGTGAAGTTCTGGAAATTTGATCTTTATGGACATTTGAGTCCTTGCATAAAAGCCCCCATGTAGAGTTTCAGAAAAGGATGCTGCCTGAAAACATTGCTGCAAAAACAGATTTTAAACATTTAAAAAAGGGCTTGCTGTAATATAATCTACACCTGATTAAGTCTACAATATCTTCAGTACATAATTGACTGATTTATCTCACTGTCAGGCAGCTTTTTCTTTTTTGTGTCCCTCTCTAAACCGCTTATTCTCCTTATACCAAAGCCCATAGAGAAAATATGTGTTTTTAGCATGCAGGGACACAGGAACTGCCTTTTTAGGTACGATTGTGTCGCCGAGATTGATCCGAATAAAGAATTTCATAAACAGGAGTTACAAAATGACACATTTGAAGTTACTGACGGAGGCAGGAGTGGATCAACAACTCGATCGTGTGTGTCGTGATGTAAAGCAATGATTTTTCTCAGTGGACTTTGGTGCAGGCGATGGAGCATTTTACAAAGTGACACAAACTTTATATTTTACTAGGATCTCCTTTTATTAAGTGGCTTACATCTGTTTTTTCTGCAACCAGCACTGTGTCAGCACTGACTATGTGTCAGTAACTCATCCAGCCACACTTAATACTGTGCAGAAAGAGTGGTAGTTAGTGGCTGCTCTAATCCTGAGAGGCTCTGACAGAAAAAGGTGCTCGACAGAAAATACTTTACGTTACAAATACACACACACACGTACATATGTATGGACGACAGATATAGCTACTAGTAAAAACATGTTGTATAAACAGCTCCCACGGGCTTTAGTCTCTGTCTGGATTTATTAGAAACATACACTTTATGTGTTTTGGAAACACAATAATGATATAGTGAGATGTACAAATCAATGTTTATCATTGTGTGTGTGTGTGTGTGTGTTAGGAGGCAACATTATGTTACCAGCTGCTCCATGTGTCAGTGACAGATTATAATTAGACTCAGGGCTGAACTGGTAAAAGTCCCTCGAGCTGAGCTGGAGGAGACACATGACAGGGAAAGTTTCCCTCACTGCCTCCTCACAGGTCATCTCTGTTCTCTGCTTGCTCCTCCATAATATTCATAACTCACTAAATCACAGCCTGGCTTCTGTTCTGTTTGCAGCAGTGTCTGTGCAGATCTGCATCTACCGATGAGTCAGTCATCTGCAAGAGTCTGAGGCTAACCAGGAGAAAACATCACATCACTTTGTCTGGACTCTACACAGCAAAACAAAGTAAAACTGGAAGTAAATCCGGAAAAAATCAAGCTCATGGGAAGGGAATGAAAACTCCTTCTGTTTTAAAGTATCTCAATAACTTAGAAAAACACATGTAAAAAAATGATGTAATTTATTCAGAAAAAACGCTGACATTTATTTTTTTTAAGAAAAAATCTGTTAATTCATTTGAAAAAAACAGACCAGTTCTTGTTTTTGGAAACAAATAAGATAAAAAGAGATGAAATTGCAGAAAAACTGAGTTTTGTTTTTGTTTTGTTTTTTATGTATTTACTATTTTAGGGACATAACATTTAAAAAGTCATAATCTTTTGTTGGAAAAACTATTTTGAAAAACAGAGCATATTTGTTTGGGAAAATATATCTAAAGCAGATCAGATTATCAGATCAACAAGATTGTATATGTTTCCAGGTGAATTCAATACGCCTCTACACTGAAAAATAACATTTATAGAAAAGTGGCTTGATATTTGTCTGTTTTAAAATGTAGTAATAGAAAAAATGTCTACGTTCACTGAGTTTTATTTTGAAAGTCCCAGTCAGGGCTGTTGTGTTGACTTCCGATTAGCTTGACTCAGCTCTGTGTGAGGCGTGTGTTTGTTTTAGTCGAGCTGTCAGTGGAGGATCGGGAGGAGAAGAGCCGAAGAGCGGCGGGACTACACCGGCTCACTCACACTCAAGCACGCCGCTGGAGAGGAGCTGTCAGCAGGGCAGCTGGAGTCTCTGCCTCCGCCGGGAGTGGACACACACAACCGTCCGTCATGACTTCAGTGTGGAAGCGGCTCCAGCGGGTCGGAAAGAAGGCGGCGAAGTTCCAGTTTGCTGCCTCTTTTAAGGAGCTCGTCATTGAGAGCACAAATAAATGGTAAGTCGCCGCAATTTCTCTCACATTTTATTGACTTAATTAACACATTCTCGTGTTATTTCCGGGTTTAAATGTATGTATAACCGTAGAGTGAAGCAGCCTACACTGATGCTAAACTATGAAATATAAACACGTTACTTTTTTTGTTTTGTTTTTTGGCGTAGTCATTTACGTAATAACAACAAAATGGCCTCATGGGGATGATTATAGCGTACAATACACACTTACTATTTGTATAGTATTATTATTATCATTATTATTGTTATTATTACAGTATTAAGTGAAGAGAACCGCTGATGCAAACGCCCTGCACTGTTTTTAAAAAAGTTAAATGATAGTAAATTGAATGATGTCAGTGCTTCCTGTTTATTATGCAAATGCGATACAGTAAAACCGACTTGGCCAATATTGCCGGTACTAATACTGATACTGATACTTCTTATATAAAAATGCTGTTCATTTGTCTATTTATGCAGGTTTTGTTACTCCTGTACAGCTTTTTCCTGGGCCAATCTTATCTTCAGTCACACATGTCAGTTTGTAAAAAAAAAAAAAAAATCCAAAATAAATACCAGTAAAATAACTCCATATATAGCTCGTCTTTCGCTTTCACTCCTGTGGGGGCTGCTTGATGCTGCTGAGTTGACAGGACAGGACGACAACAACACACACACAAGGGTGCAGGTGGAGCAGACGTGTGTCTACTCTCCTAAACAGTTATTGGTTTGGTTGGGCATTGGTTTAATCTACCAACCTTTAATTTACTCTCATAACACAGTGTTCCTGGTTGTTGTTGGTTCCTGGTTGTTATCTACAGTACACCTCATTACTTCTGCGTCTGCTGTTTGTTTGTAATGGATTAGTATATGAAGTGGTTGTAAGGATGTAGTGAGGCATCCTGTTTACTTGTGACCATGCTGTGTGGTAGTGTGTGATAATCTGGGGAAGGACAGTGGCTGTCAGTCAGGTGCAGACAGGAGGAGGAGGATGTGGTCGTCATTGTGACATCAGCACCAGCAGCCAGGGTTGAGTGAGGAATGAGGTCATAGGTTTCCCCCACCTCGCCCTGCACCACCCAACTGTCCAAAGACATTTCTGACTCGTCACCATTGATGGGTTTAAAAACAAAACAAACTGAAAGGGATAGTTGTTTTTTTTTTCTCCTGCACCAAAGTCCATAGAGAAAATCAGCATTTTTAACTTACAGTGACACAAGAGCTGCTGGTCTACTGCTGCTACGTTTTTTTTTTAATCATTTGTGTCCCTTACATAAATCCAAATGAAGGATTTCAAACAGCAAAGTCACAAAACAACATATTTCTATGAATATATGGAGGCAGCAGTGTATTGACAACTCATGCTTGCGTAAAATTGCTTTTTTTCTCTATGGAATTTGGTGCAGGGGAGTGCGAGGTTTACCACTTAGATAAAAAGCAGTAAACTTACTTTTAAGATGTTATAAAATAAAACATTGTATTATTGAAATTTGATTTGGTTCGTCATATTCAAATTAAAGATAGGTTTTTCTGTGGTTGATGCTGATTTTCAGAAATCGGGGCAACTGATTGTCCGATAATTCATGCAGGGTTTTTCAGGTTGTCATCAGGTCAGGTAATCAAAAAAACATAAATTTTTTATATTGAAAAAAGTAACATTTATCAAGTTTCTGAGTACAAAAATGTGTAATTTGTAATAATTGTCCAATTAATAAATAATAATCTGCCAATGCTGTTTATTAAGAAATGGTAAGTGTGTTCAGTTAGACAGATATCGATATATCTTGCAATATATTGATTATCACAGAATTGTCGCATCATGATATTATTGATATCATGTATTGCGTATCGTATCGTGAGGTACCCTGTGATTTCCATCCCCAAAACTGAACACAACCAGCAAGAATTGAAAGCTTGCTAACTTAAATCAAATTCAAATGTACGCATTGTGGGCTTAACTGGAACTGGAAGCCGTCTTAACTAAAGCTAAATAGCAATAAACTGTAACATCAGGTCCAACCCTGTAAACACACACACACACACACACCAGTTGCCGAGTGACTGACTCACATGAACAGGCCTCTGCCTAACTATTTTGCAAGCAGATACAGCTGAAATCCCAGCACAGCCTTTGACTAACGCGCGTGTCCAGACATATGCTAACCCTCAGTGTAACCATGAATAATAGGAGTCATGAAGTGCATAATAATAGTCTTTATTCAGAATAAAGAAGTCCTCTTTTTTATTTTAGTGTTAAAGGCTATAATACAACCCACTCTTATTATGAAGGAGCTTTTACGCAGGCCTGTGGCAATTCATTTATCAGCCAATAATTAACAATTAACATTAATCGCCACCTATTTTTAGTTCATCAGTTTGAATGTATGTTTAAAGAGAAAGAAAAACGAATGTTCAGCTTCTTATGATGGTCATTTTTATTAAACATACAGTATTGCAAAATGTACGTGAGTTTGCCTAAAGTTTGACTCCGGTTGGTTTTCACCACCATGTTGGCAGGAAAAATGAAACGCAAAAATGAGCAGTATCTGTTGCCAGAGTTCACTGCGTACTGTAAAAAACACAGACATCAATGTTGTATCGCAGAACCTGACAAACTATATTCAATATCTGCCCCTAAGAGGTTTTCAGGAGTATGGCAACAGCTGGAGCAGACATTATTTCCTGACCTGCAGGATTCGGACAGCTTCAACCTTCTCATAAAACTTTCTCTTGTCCTACTCCAGAGAACTCTTACATATCTGTGGATTCCCATTGCTCTGTCTTCTTTAGAGCTCACTTTATGGTAGCGATCCAGCATCACCATCTCTTGGGGTCTTTGTTTTTGTCATCCGAGGCACAACGTCAGCTATCCACCATCTTCCTGCCAAAATGGCGTTGTGTTTGTTCTGCCGTGTTCTGCAGCCACTAAAAGAGATCAGATTTAGACAGCGTTTGAGGGTCTGCAGGGAAAAGTCGATCACTAGAAATGGGCCAAAAGCTTTGTTTCGACATCCTTATACTGTCTGTTTGCAGACAAAACAGAAGCAGCCATTTTGAGGATTAGAAAACACATTTTCTGACATTTTATGCACCAAACAACTAATCCATTAATTGAGATTTACATTATGATCATGAGGTTGTGTGTAAATGGCTGCAGTCATCACTTAAGGTGTGTCAATTTCATCACAACTGTAAGTGGGTTGTGGTAGTCAGCAGGGGTTGAGGTCAGGTCATGGTAAAGGTTAGTACCTGAAATGCCCACTCATGCCACTCTGTGCTGGTGTGTGTGTGTGTGTGTGTGTGTGCGTGCGTGTCTGTGTGTGTGTGTGCTGTTCCTGTCGGCTTTAGTCTTGGCATGCTGCAGTTCCTTTAATTCCATTATCATTACTCACGCGGCAGCAGTGAGCATGTGTTTTCAATCTTCCAGCCCTGGCTTGTTTAGTGGCCCAACTCTCCCGTCACTCTGTTTATACACTTTTCAAGACGTATTATACACAGTGACCGGTTTCAGCTCGTTCCTGTTCCTATCATAGTGTGTACATGCTGTACAAATGGACGTGTATCTTGTTCTGTACAACAGTCCATGTGCAAAGGGGAACTCTTAAATGATGGGACAAATATCGTAATAGTGACATGAGTTGGACTTAACAGTTAATTATTTCCTAATCAAAATCCCAATTTGATACAGTGCCATTAGCAAATTCAGTTCACATCCTTGCAAAATATAAAGTAGTTAATATTTTTGAATAGTAACTTGTCAATGCTCCAGTACCTATAATACATATTGCTACACATAATTATTTTTTCATACACAGAATTTACATTTATGTGTTTGAGATATGCACTGTATCCTGTCAATTTAACCCTCCTGCCACCCATTGGCTTTATTTCGCACTGCACCTGATGGTTGACTGGATGACACTAATGTCTCAAGACTAACATCACAAAATTTGCGTCCATATTGATTCAGTAACGGGCCACACAATGAATGTTGCCTCGCAGCAATAACGTTGCCAGTTCGCAACCTGGTTCGGGCCTTTCTGTGTGGAGTTTGCGTGTTCTTCCCATGTGTATGTGGGTTTTCTCTGGTTTCCTCGACTGAGCACACAAAAATGAATAAGGTCATTTTCACACCTAATAGTCCCCTAGACTCGGTGCGATTGGGGGTTGCAAAGTTCTGCTGGTTCGAGTTTGCTGTCACACTTTTGCACTTCAGTGAAACGAACCCAACCTTCCCCTCCTTGCCTGAGGCGGCGCTGCATCAAGAATTACTGAAAGAGAAGACAAGACAAACAATGAACAAGAAAACTCTTCTTATCTATTGGTTAATGCAGTGCAACTTCTGTTTCCACCATATAAGAGCAAAGCATGGAGTTGCATCAGTCTTGGTTTTTTTTTATTTCGTTTTATGTGATCATACTACACATATACGCAGCAACACAATGCCCTGCTCTGTAGTCCGCTTCCTGTATTTGGTTCACTTGAAGGACTCTCTGAGCAAACGAACCAGGGTTCGATTAAGAGGGGCTGGTGTTAATGCATCCTGATGGTGAGAATGTACAGTATATTGCAGCTTCTCCAAGCATGTCAGGGAACTGTGGTGGCTTTTAAATTACTAGTAATTATGTTATTCTTCCTTATTTGCTTGGTAATTACGCTTACTTACGCTCTTATACATGAAACATGTGTTCTGGCTGGTTTGTCCATTCAGGCTGCCATAGAAACATGGCAGCATAAGTTGGTGTCGCTCTATAAAGCATGGCTCTCGCCTAAAGTACAACTACACCTGCTTTTTTAAGTGATTTTACACTTATACAAACAAACTTTAGGTAGATTTTGCCAGTGAATCGTCTTTAACGTTACAACTGGACGTCAAAAAGAAGCATGTGTCTGTTGGGCACTTGAAATTTAGCAAGCACACGCACTCACTGGTAACCTGTGGGTGACATCACAAACAGTTCACTTGCGTTTTCAACAAGCAATGACAAGAATGTGCAAAATGTGGATCAGCTGGACGCACAGTCTCCCCAAACTGATTAGGAAAAGTCACATATCACAGAGGAGTATCAGAGAGTGGGGAACAAAAACAACATGCTGCAAACACAACTGAAGCTCATTTCACCTCAAACTGGTGAAAACAAAACACTTTACAGATCTTCAATGTCACGTGTATAAGGTGGATTCTGTCTTGCGGCGCTGTGCTAGGAAAAGTCCACAGACCTCGGGGGCTGAAAACATGTTTGTAGGTCAGTCTGTTGCAACAACATTTAAAACTTGTCTGTGATAAATAGTGCAGCAGGTGTAGGACTTGCTATTAAGCCCGTGTAAAGAAAGATCAGAGTCGCAGTCGGCTATTTCTGTTCTCTGTCCCTCACTATCTTCTCACACGTCTGTCTCCCACAAACGTTCTCATTAATTCCCACAAAGGTTATCGCGATAAAAATGTTCACGTCAGTGTCTTTTCACAATTTCAGATGTTTTAATTCCACTTGAACTTAAGGGGAAAAGTTCTGACTTAAAACTATAAAATGAATTATTAATATTAGATTCAGAATATACAGCCTAGAAGTGCAAAAATTGGATCATTTAATCCAGTGGTTCTCAAACTATACAGTGATGTAAATAGTGCAAAGCAAAGTCGGATAAGGACTTTTACACAATTTTCTCTCTCATTGACCTCCTCTTCCTCACTTATCTTAAATTATTTAAAAATTAGAATTTCATATCAAGTTCAGAGCTTTTATTCGGAAAAAATATGAACTTATTCAAATAAGATTCTGTTGTTGGAATGGACGGTTAACCTAAACTTAATGTCTGGTTTGAAAAATAAAAACACTGCTGTTTTTAGGTTTGGGGAGTAAATGTCCGTAAAATAACTACTTGCATGTGTTAATAATGCACAATAAAGTAGTAAAGTGAAAATAAATAAGACAACATCCACATTATTGTTAGCTTACGGTAGCAAACGTGGGTTTATGTTTCTGACTGAAGATGTTTTAAGGCACTTGAATATCACATGAAGATATTTTGGCCTAAATATTCAATTGCTTACAAAAAAATTGGCCCTAGACCACATTTACTTGCTGATCCCTGATTTAAACAATTGATTTAAAGAGAGACTGAAGTAAAGAGGGTAAATAATCTCTGAGGGCTATGGTGTTATTGTTGTTCCCCCATGAAGTCACAGGCCAGAACATGTTCGTGCAGTGGAACTGAAGTTATTCTATAATGATGCACTTGCAGTGGAACGGATAAAATCAACTGTTGCGTCATCAAAATGTTTCTGCTGTGATTTCAGGCAACCAGACAAACTGAGAGTGGTGTGGATCAGGAGGAGCAGACGTCACAGCACAAAGGTAATAAAGCAAAGGAGGCATTACGTTACGTTAAGGCTCATTTAGAAACACTTGAAATAGACATGTTTCTAAGAGTAGAAAAGGCTAAAGAAGACAGTTGAGTGGTTCAAGAGGATCCACTTCCGTTTGGGGTTGTATTAAAACTGCACAGAGACAGAAAAGACGGCCCATGGGCAAGTTAGGCCACATTTCTGAGATTGAATCTTCAGCTTCTTGTCTCGTGTCTTCTTTCAGCTCCACAGTTGGCAACCAGGGATTAAGAATCCTTACAGAGGCCTGGTGCTCTGGCAGGTTCCAGAGAGTTTGGACATCACTGTCACACTCTTCAAGGTAGGAATTACTGACCTAGTATGTTTAATTGGAGTTAGGACTATGAGGAAAATTGGATTGGAAGTTAAAAAAAATACCCCTGTCCAATTTTGGATTGCTGAAATAAAGTCTACTGTCCAATCGCCCAACCCTTACACTTTATTTTATTCCTAATTGGGGAAATTACTCAGTAATTTATCTGGATTAAGAATGTCATGGCTAAGGAATCAATCTTGTTCTTCAACAGGAACCCACCGCAGAGGAGTTTGAGGACAAAGAATGGACATTTGTCATAGAAAACGTGAGTCTGACCCCGTCTCCTTAGCTGTGGTTTGATGACTTTTAAACTTTAAAATCATACATTTGCTTCACCTGTCAGGAGACGAAAGGCCGTAGGAAGGTGCTGGCGTCAGGTGACATCAACATGAAGAAGTACGCCAGTGCCACGCCGGGGCAGTACGACGTCATACTGAAGCTGAAACCGCAGTCTGTGAAAGTGGTGGACGCCACACTGAAACTCAGCTTGTCCTGTGTCTTTCTCAAAGAGGGGAAGGCCACGTAAGTCCTCAACTGAGCAGCGGATCATCTAAAGTATAAAGTTCTCTCAAACACAGACATGACACATGTTTTTTTTGTTTTTTTTCTGCCTTCAGGGATGAGGACATGCAGAGTCTGGCCAGTCTGATGAGTATGAAGCAGAGCGACATCGGCAACTTGGAGGATTTTAACGACAGTGATGATGAAGCAGGGGAAGAGCGAAGAGCCAGCCATGGACCTGCTCATTTTGCCGGTAACACAAAGCACACAGTGGGAGATGAAATAATCCCTAAACGGCGGTTTTTACATGCCTATCATTAAGAAAACATCCGTACACTATAATATGGCGATGTTTAATGGCGTGATACTGTACAGTATTGACTATTTGAATGTCTACAGTGGTTTTGTGTTGTAATTAAGCCTCCAACCACTAGTTAGCAGTAGGCTGTCAGCCATTTGACTCCCAGTGAGACTCTTGAGAGACGTCTTTTTTATTTTGAGTTTTCATGAAATCAATTCTCATATTATTTTATTCATAGTCTCCTGAAAATATCGCAATATGTCACTTCTGTATCGCAATATGTATCGTAGGCAGATTCTTGCAGATTCTCTCTGCAATATTCTCCAGTTTGAAGACTAAAAAGTGTAAATAAAGTATCTATAATCTAGGTGAGGTTATTGTCAGTGTCAAGAAAAGACGAAAGTCCCTTCTCTTTTTCTTTATTTTACATTTTTTAGAAGCTTTTGCTTCCTCTTTCATTTTTATCTTTCCCATTTAAGTCACTTCCCCTTTCTTTTAATTGCTCTGTTCCCCTTTTTCTTTGTGTAACAGCTTCTGCTCTTTCCACCACACGAGTGCACGACCTGGCTTGGAGGCCTGCAGTTGAATCAGGCCCCACAGGTATCTTTTTTCTCTTTCCTGGTTTACTCTCCCTCCTCTCTGATCTGGTCCGGTGTCGCTGACAGTTTTCCATATTCAACATTATGTAATATGATGGGGGTTTTTTTCTGTGTGTACTTTGTATTGTTCTGAGCACTAACGTAACCACTCATTTGAGTTTCACTTGTCCCCGTTCGTCTCATGTCATTTCTGTCACTCAGAGATGGCTTGGAAAACGTCTTCCGGCATTTCCTCCACCATCTCGGCCCCATTTCATCCTCTTCCTCCTCTGCCTGAAACCACACATCCCACTGTTCCATCCTCTTTATTGCGAACCCACACTCGACCACCAAGCACTAACCAGCAGACTCGGCCCTCCCCCTACGCCTACTCATTACCGGCCTTTACACGTGCTCACCCCCCTGCACTTCCAAAAATCTTCCAGCCCGGTGTCGGATCAGGTATCGCTGCACAGATAGTCCTCATCCCGTGTGCTGTCCTGTCTCTGTTGGATGAGATTATGTTGGCAGATTATTTCAAACTAGCTTTGATTAGTTTAGATCACATTCACTTATTTTCTGTGGCTTCTGTCTGCCATTTGTGTTTCTGTCTTTTTATTTGTTTTCTCCCCTTTTTTCCCTTCTCTTTCTGCCTTGTTCTGTGTCCCCCTCTGCTATGGTTTCGTGCCCACTTAAGCTCCTCGTAGGCCCCATAGCTTCCACAGTGACTCCTGTCCAGCTGAGGGCTTTGAGATGAAGGCTCTCTCTACCTTCGCCCCACCTGAAGTTCTCCCTGTCCCTACTCAATCCACATCTCCTTCTGATCCTTCTCTCCATCCTCCTTCGTTCTCTCACACCTCACAAACAGGTACTGCGCTGTACTATGGGGACTGTTAAGTTCTCAAGGAAAAACATGTTAAAAACAGTACATTTCACTCAAATGCCTCAGAGAATAAAATGAAGAAATCACGTTCCATATTCCAAACTTCAGTGTCACATCATAACATTCTGCAAAAACACAATTCTGCCCTGTATTTATCACCGCAACTCAGAAACCATATCCTGCAACTTTTCTGGGGCAAACAGCTGTAAGGCTGTATATCCAGTTTTTCCACTTCTCAGCTTGCGAATAGTGAACACTTTTTGGTTTAGCGTTTCTTTTTGGTTGGGTACTTTGAGTCTGGTGTTCCTTTATAATTACTGTTACTTCTGTAGACAGTGAAAGCTCTCAGTTTGTTTGTTTGTTTTACCCCGGCTTGAATTTCCAGTTAGAAAGCTGTAAAACCAGTTTAGTTCAGGAACTACTTCTGTTGTTTACTCTTTATATACAGTGTATGTAGGGTATGATAATTGTCACTTAACAGTCAGGCAGCAGGAAAAAAATATATCTTTATAGTGGATTATTAATCCACAACTTTAGTTTTGATGCAGTATTAGCTTTGGAATGCTTCTTACCTCACTGTTTTGCTATCTTAGGGCTCATACACCTGAGAACAAGTATGGGAGAATCCGCAGAGGTCTTGCATTGTTTTAGCTTTTTATCCACACAGAATGCTGAGCAAGATCCCATGTCCTCCGCTCAAGCTTCCATTTACATCACAAGTCTTAGGTCGGAGTTGGACACCTCCAAGTTGATTATTTCCAGTTGAGAAGTTGGAAAAAACATGTACGCAAAAGTATCTCGGACTAGCCACAGAAGTGGTTAACAGTAAGTTAACAGTATAACAGTATAGGTATCAGTGTTTGTACGAGTGGCTGTCTTTCAAAGTCAGAATATCCAACCTGAGGGTGGTGGTCCTGTTGATTAAATTTCCCCTCAACTTGAAAATTCCAACTTCTAACTAGAACTGGAACACACCATTAATGCATAATCTTCACATTTTCTGTTTTCTGTGTATTTCTGTGGCAGCGTTACAGCGTCACACACCGACCTGGCATATACAGTATATACTACACCATTTAGAGTTCTTTTGAAAAGAAAAGAAAAGATAAAATTGATTGAATTGGATAAGGGCCTGATTTGTCTGCCGCTGTTCCCGTCTTCCTCTCTCAGCGCAACCTAATATGTGGAGAGCGCAGAGTGTTCCCTCCGTTTCTTCTGTCTCCTCCGCCTCCTCCTCATCAGTTCCTCCCAGCTCCTTCTCTGTTGTACCTCCACCACCTTCTGCACCCAGACAGCCCAATATATGCCCCACCTCTCTGGGGGACCCCGGCTCAACCCTCACCAGACCTACTAGTCTGCCAACTGCCCCAGAGACAGGTACAGGGAGAGAAATAGGCCTGGGTCATACTCTCTGCGTCTCTGACCCTTTGTGTACACACAGAAGCACCTCCATTTTGTGGCCATTTTGTGCCATACTCTTCTATTTATAATAAAGAGACAATGAAGAAAACAGTTAACCATGGACACCAACTTGATGGCATGCAAGGAGGTCGGCTGGTCCATTGTCTGGCACGATTCCACCATCATTAGCACAAGCTTGAATTTTAAACAACTTAACCAAGTCTAGTGAAGCATTTCCACCATATTTTGGGTTTATTGATCGTTTCGTATTAAAAAATGTTCCAGTTGTTTTGGCCAGACTGGGTCTGAGATAGCTCATTCCTAACTGCTACTGCACCTAGACATGCACAAGAGCGGAAGCAACCCTTTTCTGCCGATATCTCTTGAATTTCGTATCCAAACACCCCTAAAGTTGGTACCGCCGCGCAAACTAGTGTCCTAAGTAAGTGATCTGCCAGTTTTGCAATGAACAGGCACTCTACGGACCCAGAAAGCTGACAGTATGACCCAGCCCTCTCACAGTGTAGGCCCTGTGTACGTCACAGGTTTTTATTTCACAAACCTGTTCCTCTGTCCTGCCATGTTTTTGTTTCTCCTTCCTCTCTTTTCCAGCGCCGTGGCAGAGTGAATGGAGGCCTCCTAAATCTCAGGCCCCTCTAGCGCAGACAAAGTTCTCCCCTAAGTTCCTGCATCTCTCGGCCAGTGATCCCGGAGAGTCTGCAGTGGAGCAGAAAAAGCAGAGAATAGAGATGCCATGTAATGCTGCTTTACCTATAACCTAACTCATGCCTGCCATCATCCATAACAGACACTGCCTGAGCTTCCTTTTTTTAGTCTGTTCTCTGACTCTGACTTCTATGATCACTATCATGGAGCTTTACTCCCTGCTTATTGACTCTATAATAGCATTATTTAAATAGCATTTTTCAAAACAAGGTTACAAAGTGCTTTGCAAAATAACAACAAAATAAAACAATAAACATGATGACAAACCCAAAACACTTGCCATTTAACCACCAAACTTGTGGTTCAACAGCACCCGGCTCTGTTTTCTAATACACAGCCGCCGCCAATTGCTAAATACTTTACATAAACAAATGTCCCCACGTGTCTATGGTATGAAAATATGTCAGCCTCATGTTGAAATTGGCTTGTTTACACTATTTTGTGTGTTTTTTTTCAAAAGCAATTTACTTTTCGGTGTGTACAAGAAAAAATAATCAATTTTGACGGTTTTATCAACAAACACAAAAGAAACTGCACGTCTCTCTGTTTGTGTGTGTGTTTTTGAATTGAAGCCGCAGCAGAGCTTACATATTTAAATAATGATATTTATTTGAGACTTGTGTAATAACTGAATGTGTTGATTTAACCGCTTCTTCCTCTGTCCTATTTCTGTCCCACAACCTTTAACTGCAAACTTGTTGTTTAACTTTTGTCCCCTCTGAGAACTAACACTAGAGAAAATGTCCACTGAAAAGATCCTCAAAACTTGCCTTACTGACATTACTTCTATATTCTTTCTGTCCTGTCCTCTTTCTTCCCCTCCTTCGTATCTTTCCTACCTTTCCTCTGTGTCAGCGTCATCCTCTCAGACTTTGGAACAGAAACCTCAAGGAGGGTTTGGATTTGTTCCTTCCTGGAGACCTCAGGTCACCTCTATAATAGAACCTACACCTCCTCCAAAGCCTTCCTCTGTTCTTTTTCTCTCTGGGTCTCCTCCTCTTCCTCATACACCCCAAACTGCAATAGTCTACCCCAGTGTCCAAGATACAGGTACAAGATGAGAAAGGAGCAAGAGACATCATGTTCCTGCATCACTCAATACATCCAATGTGCAATGACTCCCCCTACTGGTTGTTTTCATTTAAAAACGGGTGGTTATTTTGTCCATGTTTTCTTTCCTTTTAGAATTCAAAAGGCAGTTGAGCACGCTGAGTGAAGAGGACAACCAGTGCACAACATCTACAAGTAAGCATGAACATAGATTTAAGTAAATTAATTTTAAAAGTAGTGATGATACATACAGTAAATTGCTGTCTTAATATTGTGTTGTTGTTCAGCCCCTGATCCAAGATCACCATCAAGGCCAGAGCCATCCAGGACTTCAGAAAGAAAAAGAGACATGTCTTTTGGAATTGAAGTCATTAAGACATCTGCAGGGTGAGTACATATGACAGGCTGCCCAATCGTGGCTGGTGTGGTTGGCATGGCACAAAAAAACATTTGTTGCGTCAAATGAGTTTCAAAACGATTTAAGAGAGTGCTGCATGGATTGTCTTCACTGAAAAAGTAAGAAAATTAACTGATTAACTCATTTGTAAATTACCTTTTAAACAAAATAAAAACATCAATCCTTCACAAAGGCATTTATTTAATTTAAATGTATATCAGGTTTGGCAGTGACAAATAAAATTCCTTTGAAGAATTAATATATTAGATGTAGGTAGATCTTCAAAGACGAGGAGAAAGACAGCAAGTATTCTTTTTTCCCCTGTTTTATTTCAATCCAACGTTATTAAAACACCCACAGTAGACCAAAGCTGAGTTCAGACATAAAACTTGGCCACATCAAACTCATCTGTCAAGCTTTGCTTGTAATCATCAAGACAGAAAATATATTAAAGGTTCAATGAAAGCAACATTTCAAAGGATGACTTAAGGAAGATTTAAAATGTGCATTATATTTCAAGTGTAGGGTGTTTTTGAGCAGAGACAGGCAGTTGCAGCCATCTTGAAAAACTTGAAAAGTGTTTTCTGTCTTCAGCTCACAAACAAACTCCGTTTGTTTGGCTTGAAAATGCTTTGCGGAATGATGGAATGCACCAATGGTCAGAATTGCCATAAATATTTCCTTTAAAATCCCATGAAGCAAGATCCCATTGTCCTCTATTAAGCAGCTTCCCCTGCCTTTAATCTTATGGCAGTGTTTCAAAGCCGCACAAATTATCACTGCATTTCTTATTTGGCTACAAATAAAATGTTCTTTGCTTCACATATGGTATTTTTAAAAGTCCCGTTAAAATGTCTCTGCTGCTTTGCCAGAACCTGGTTGTCACTTATGACTAAATGTTTTTTGGTTCAGTGTCTGGTTTGAGTATGCTGCAGTATGTTTTTCCTGTATAAAATGTTGTAGCTCCATTTTACATTGCTGGCTTGTTTGGTGTTGGAGCAAAAGTTTGTGATTATGGCTATTGGGTATTACTGCATTCCTGCAGTGGAGACTTTCCTTACATCATTATGTCTGTTTACCCCTCAGACCTAAGAGTATGGCGTCACTTCTGACCTCTAGTCCCAGATCTCCCGTAGCCACAGAGCCAAGTAGTTTTGAGATGCTGAAAACACAGATGGATCAGGCAGACTCAAGGATGACAAGGGCATTTGCCAAAGTCCAGCCAGCAATTTCCCCAAACAACTCTGGATCTAAGCAAAGCGTTGACTTTCGTGATACAACTTCCGCTTCAGTTATGGATTCAGTTCTGGTTCCAGCCAGCAGTCACATGTCTGAGATGTCCATTCAGTTAGGGAATCCAGTAGCCCAATCTGAACCTGTTCAGGAATCTTTGTCGCATTTGCCTCAAACTGCTTCACCTTCTGATATAAGACCAATATCAAGGGTAGGAGCGTTCTACAAAAAAGAAGCCGTAACTGTGGATTTGCGGTAAGTGTGGCATGATGTTGTGTCAGTTAATGCCTATCAATTCTGTAGTCCTGTAAATACATCTAAGGGTCTATGAAAACCTTGCTTCTGACATCAATCTTTGGTGTATTCTGCTTCTTCAGAAATGAGAGCTTGTCAGCCTTGCATTGTCTCAGCAACACCAATTCTACCATTTCTCCAATGGCGATGAACACAGTGCCTGAAGCTCAGTCTGGAAAACAGCCCATCTCAGCAATCTCTCGGTTGGAGAAACCACAAAGCGATGCACCAAGTATCGGCCCTGCTCTTTCAGTACCATTTGTGGATGAGAAAATCTCGTGCAAAATAGCTTCCTCAGACAATGACACATTGGGACTAAGCTCTCATTTGGAATTTCTCTCTGGGCAGCAGACCTCAACAAATAATTTTTCAAATCAGAGAGAAGAGTCGGGTGTAAATTTAGCATTGTCTTCAACTAATAGCCTTGTGGCCCATAGTTTGGAGTCAGGACATCTTCAAGAGGAAATGAGAGCGAAAAGTTGCACACGGTCAAGGAATATGAGGCCATTGTGTGAAAGAGATGTAAGAGTAGTAGAGGAGGTTGTGTTAACAAACCCTGCACTCTGCATAGATGAAAAGTCTGTATACATATCTAAGGTTGAACTTGGTCCACTGTTTCCAAAAGAGGGTTCTGTTTCTCATTTACCATCCAATGAACAGCCTGATGTCCCAGTTGAAGGAAGAGAACCATGTATGACTGAGATAGTGTTGTGTTGTTCACAATATTCCAAGATTCCTGGGATGTCTACGATATATCAGTCACAAGTTACAGTTTGGCCTGATGATAGCAGGTTATTTTTCCAGAGGTTATCCAGCAAGAGGTTGCAATTACTGTTGTATTTGGATTATTTTAATCCCACTCGTGAGGAGACTGTTGGAATAGCTAAAATGGTGGACATGACACCATCATGCTCAAAGTCTGCCAGTATCCCTGGATTCCCATCTGCTTCAAAACAGGAACCAAACATGGCTCAGTTTTTACCCACATGCCCTCAAGTTTGCAGTGTTCCAGGTTTAGCTTCAATTAGACCAGGAACTGGATACGAAAAGAATGTTTGGAACAGAGGTTCTCTGTGGGCAAACAAGTTACAGATGAAAGAACCATTTGTTTTATACAAGTCCTGTGTCCAGGAACAAGATATCCGTGACACAGATATGATAAAGGTCATGGTGGCCATGTTGCCAACATGTTCTAGAAAAGCCAGTATTCCCGGTTTTCCATCTGTGCCATTGCAAAAGGCTTGCAAAACTCCAAGTATGGTCGATAGCCTCCCTACATGCCCCAAACAGACAATGATTGCAGGCATGCCATTTAGACAAGGAATTGTGGAATATGATGGTAGCTGGAATAGTTTTAGGGAATTAATATCAGAAAGACCAATGAGAAGTAATCCTATTTTGGCTCATGAAAAGTCATTTCAGGATATAGGCCACCTGAATCTGAATATGATAAATATGTTACCATCTTGTCCCAGTAAGGCAATCATTCCAGGTTTTCCCTGTGTACCACATAAAGAAGCAAGTGTACCCTGTGTTCCATTTGCACCGAAGCAAGATCCTGGTTTACACTCTAAAGAGCCGGTTAGTACTCCAGATGAAGGTTTGGTTATTAATCGGGATATCATGTTAGCAAAGCCGATTCAAGATATATCATGCCATGTGAGCATGCCCACTATACCACCTACATTTCCTATTCTTGTATATACATGCCCTAAACTTGCCCAAACTCCCGGTATGCCATCTCGAGATCAAATCACTTCTCAGAACCAAGATTGGCATGTATTGAGGAGATTAATTAATAAGAAACCACAAAAGAGCATACAACATTGTATTGTTCAGTGGCTACCAAAAGATACAGAAACCATTAAAGATGGTAGAATGGTGCATTTGTTAATGTGTTGCCCACAAAAATCCAGTGTTTATGGCTTACCTTCTGCTCCACAACAAGAACCTTGTATGGTCAATATATTGCCCTCATGCCCCAGACATAGTCCAGTCCCTGGTTTGCCTTCAAAGACCACACAAAACTATGGTTTCTCTAGTTGCAAAGATTGGTTTTCTTTAAAAAGTTTTGGGTGGGAGAGTCCGTTTATAAAAAGGGAAGTGCAAATTCTTAATTCAGCTTCAGGGTTTGATAAGAACACTGTTCAAAGAATGAGTACAATGTTACCCTCTTGCCCTATGAAGGTTTGCATTCCTGGGTTTCCCTCTGCTCTAACTCAGACTTTCACTACTCTGGATATGGTGAAATTACTGCTTCCAAGGGAGTCTAGGATTCCTGGAATGCCGTCCCTTCATCAGTCACATGTTTCAGCTTTTCCTGATGATTCAAGTTTAGATGATAGAATCAGGTTTGAGTGGTTGTTTCACCCAAGAAAGAAGTCTGCATTCAAGTTATATTCTGAGGGTTGCAGTCAAGATGGGGTGTGTGACATATCCATGGTCTCCATATTGCCCTCCTGCCCATGGACAGCTCATTCGCCCGGCTTTCCATCAATGCAAAGTCAAATGTTGGCAGGTATGGCAAGTGTTGGAAGTCTGCTGCCTACTTGCCCAAGACATTCTAGAGTTTGTGGAATGCCATCTAGATTCCACAATGAGTCCGATGCAGTAAAATGGAGTATAGACCAAAGACCAATGTGGAAAAAGACAATAATAAACCTGGGCGGTTCAGCAATATCTGACCATATGATGAATTTTGTAGAGCAAGGAGTGGTTCGAATAATGGTATCCATGTTGCCATCCTGCCCCAAACACTCTAATATTACTGGAATTCCATCTAAGTTAGGAGAGAGGCCAGTTGAAATTTTAACGAAAGAGGATACTTGCATGTTAAGATCATTTCCCACGTTCCCAAAGTACAGTAGAGTTCCAGGACTACCTGCTCAGAATAGAATTAAAGAGTTTGATTGCTGGTATGTGGACACAGATGCGGTTTGGAAACTTCCATTTAATAGACAATATGAAGTTATTTACCAAGATTGTACAGTTAGGGAAATTCTATCCAAGGAAAGAGAAGTAATGCTGACCATGCTTCCATCATGTCCACAACAAGCCATGAATCCTGGTTTTCCATCTACTGCACAAACCCAAGCTGTTGTTGCCACTGTAGAAAAAACACAAACTTCAATACAAATGACTCCATGTTGCCCGACAAAGTCAAGCATCATTGGTCTCCCCTCAAGAGCTGCAGTGGTTTCTGATTCTAAAGTAAAGAGCTGGCCCATTGTGATGATAAAGAAGCAAAGATGCTGTCGATACCAGTGTCCTCACAAAGATAGAATGAAAGCTGTCCTTTCCCTTGAGCTTTCTTGTCCACCAGTTGACACGAACTGGCTTCCAAACATGGTGAATATTGTGCCGTCTTGCCCAAAGAAAGCTTCTGTTTTTGGGTTGCCATCAACACATATGCACCAGTCAGAAGAAAGGTGGCCAGTAGAAAGATCAGTTTTGGATCATCAATCTTCTGGATTTAATGGATTATCGAGGCTGTGCGAGGAGACCATTCCACCCCGATTAGATCTTGCTACCATGAAAACACTGGATGTTTGCTCACCTTTAGAGATGCATGAAGATGAACTGGGCTTTCGGAGTGAGGACAGTCATTTAGCCCTACTAGAAAAAGGGTGAGTGGGTTGGAAATAGGAGATGGAATTTTGTCTTTGGTGTCAGCACGTTCCTTTTTCAAAAAAAAACATTTTCTGTTTTCAGAAACTTGCATTGCAGAATGTGGCACTCTGTTCCTGACATGCCACTGTTTTTGAGTGTAACACAGAGGTGGGTCGCCTTGGTTTGCACAGTGATGCAGTGACATGATGTGGTGTGACTTAGCACCACCTGACTGACTTTTAATGGCAAATAAAACTGCATCTGTTATGCGTGTGAACTGTGGAGGTTGTGAGTTGTGAAGAATTTACCAAGCTTGCACGGATTTGTCCTTCTTGTCAATTGTCAAAGTGATCCATGTACAAGGAGCGACGTAATAGTTCTAATGAAACAGAGACTGCTGAACATCTTTCATTATTATGTAGGGGAAGTCATTTCCAGTCACTATTACATTCTGGACCAGGGGCATATTCAGTACATTTGAAAGTGAATGTAAATGTGAGAGAGAGTTATACATGGCTTATGTTCATGTTCAATTGATTTATGTGTAATTGTGGGATTTAGTTTATAATATCCAAAGTCAAGTTGTTGTGCTTGATTTAAGAAACATTTGATTGTTGTTGAAGAGCTCATAGAATTTCTTTTTTTTTTTTCTTACAAATTATTGGAGGTCATAGATACCATTCCAATTTAATTTTGAGCTTTGTGTTAACAGCAAATGTGGTAAATTCAGAGCATTATAGGAATATGCTGTGAAGGACTTGATATAAGGTTGTTTTTTAACCCAGCATTAACAGTGGCTTTACATGACTGACTGGCATAAAGTAGTAATTGATTCTGACTTAGAAAATGGTGTGGCATGATTGCGTTTGCTTGCAGCTTTTAGGTATAGTGCATGAAACTTAAATATCTGTTTGAAAAATCTGTGCATATTGTACATTTGTTGTACTTGCATTGATAAAATTCTCACCGATTAATTCAAATATATTGTATCTGTATATTACACTGTTGGCTAAATTTATATTTGGAAGATTCCTACAGTATACTACCTACTACTATAACTTTGTATTTACCTTCTTTTTAGACCTCCAAATGTGGTTTCACTGCAGCCATCATACCCAGATGTTGCAGATGCAGTACAACCCCTTCCCCAGATCCAAATAAATAATACTGAGCAGAAGTTAGAAAAACATCTTACAAACGCAACTTTATTATGTGAGGAGCTGCCAGAGGGGACTACAGAAACAAACAAAAATGCAACAGAAGAAGAACCAGAAGTATTGAGAGAAGTTGTCAGTGACATTCCATTATTCCCTGGTATTGCGAAGATATTGGACAGTCATAATGAAATGAAGACAGAGACTGGGATAGTAGATCCATTCCCAGTATTCCAACCTGTGAGTGACATTTGTGAATCCCCTGCAACAGCTAGAGCAATTAACCATTGCCTATTGGACAGTGAGTCTACAAGGAATAAGAAAATAGAAATTCCAACCGATGAACATGCTCTTGGTTTTAAAGGGCAGGAGGAGCCAGTAGAACAAATAGCTGATAATAAATCCCACCTCAGTGCACAATGTGTACCATTTGACATTAGGACTGAAATTAAGAACAACCAATCCCCTTTAATGGAAACCTGTCCCGATATGACAAACATTGCTGGTATGCCATCTAAATTACTCGTAAAAGAAACACATTGGTTAATTAATCATGAGCCAATCTGGCAGGAAGAATCAAAAATGAAGAAAACATTTCCACATTTTGCATCAGACGAGGATGAAAAGAACAAGAAAGAAATGGTTTTACTGGTACCATCATGTCCCGGAGAGACCAGAAATCCTGGATTTCCTTCTTTATCACACCACAGTTTAGGTTTTCATGGAACAAGTATGGTAAACATGTGTTGTCCATGTGTATCCAGTATACCTGGCTTGCCATCTGTCAGTGAAGCCAAAAACAGATCATGGGTATTCCAAGAGGAACCACTTTTTATTACAAAAATAAAGTATTGTTCCATACCCTACCCACAAACTAAGATAGTATTAAATGTATCAGATATGATAAGTCTGGCAAGCTCTTCTCCAAAAAGCTCCTGTGTTGAGGGTTTTCCATCATTAATGAATCATCAGTTAAGTTGGGATTCAGAACACAAACAAGTTGGACCCATGGTTGAAGATAGACCTCACTATGAAGAAATGAAGACCATGTCAGCTTTAGCCGCAAATTTGCCAAAAGAGGCTAGTATTCATTCTTATCCATCTGTTCTGGAACCTCTAGAAATCAGTGATAAATCTGCAAGCATCACTCTCCTTCCATCTTGCCCAGCTGTAAGTAATGACATGACAAATATGGTCAGTCTTTCATGCTCCTGCTCAAAAGTGTCTCAAATACCAGGATTTCCAGCATTGCATTATTCCAAAGAGTGGACAGTTAGCAAGGAGCCATTGCTTGAGGCTAGAACTAAAGAAAAGCAGGTGTCCCTGACTGGCCAATATGAACTAGACAAGAGAGCAATTAAAGCTATGGTCTCCCTTTTACCATCCTGTGCAAAAGCACCGCAAACGCCAGGATTCCCCTCTCATCCAAATCCTCAAAGTGTGTATTTTCTAGGAGATATTATTAGTCTTTCTTCACTGTGCTGTCAAGTCTCAAGAATATCTGGATTCCCATCACTTGTTGGAGATATTAGTGTACAATGGGTTGCAGAAAATGAGTCATTGTTGGAGAGGCCACCAACAAAGGGGGTCATATTTGACACATCAAACTACAACAAAAGTGTCAAGAGGGGTATGGTTTCTCTTGTACCAATGTGCCCAAAAGTGTCAAGTATTCCTGGTTTCCCATGTATCCCAAATCCAAAAATGGTGTTTTATGGCCTAAATATGGTCAACCTCCTTCCTTTGTGCCCTCCATTTTCTACCATATCTGGATTTTCATCTGTTGAAGGTGATGAGGAAAAAGAATGGGTTGCTGAGCTGGATTCATTGATACACAGACCTCAAAAGAAAGTTATATTTAACATTAACAGCTCACCAATAAACACAGACAACCCTCAGAACATGCTAGCTTTGGTTCCTTCTTGCCCAGGAGCATCAACGATTCCAGGCTTTCCATCTTACCCTCGATACAACATGCTGAGTCTTCTACCCATGTGTCCCAAAGCATGCTCACTCCCAGGATTTGCATCCTATGAACTGACCTCTAAATTTCAATGGCTTTTTGATAGACCAATTTTGTGGAGTTTGCTTCCAAAGAAGACACGTTTTGTAATACACAGTCCATATCAAGATGGAGAGACAGTGAAGACAATGTTTGCCTTGGCACCATCTTGTCCAGAAGTTTCCAGAACCCCTGGGTTCCCCTCTGCACCTCAAATCAAACCCTGCATTGAACACAATATGATAAATCTTTTGCCTTGCTGCTCCATTGTTTCAAGTCTCAAAGGATTTGCATCTATGACAACAACCCAAAGCACTGAATGGCTAAATGAAACAAACCCTATTTTGAAAGAACCTCAGAAGAAGAGGGCAGATATAATTGCTGACCAGTACCATCTTAGTTGCCATAGCATGAAAAGCATGCTAATGTTAGTGACATCCTGCCCAAAAGAGGCCAGACTTGATGGCTTTCCTTCTGCTCAAGTTGCAAGCAGGCCACCAAACATGGTCAGTTTATACACATCTGCCCCATGTGTCTCATGTGTCCCAGGTTTTCCATCAGCAAGGATGCTCAGCATTGAACATGTACAAATACAAACACAGCCAACACAGAGAAAGTTGTTTGATAAGCAGCAGCGTGAAAAGATTTTTGTTGTTGGAAAACTCCCAGCGCCACATGAACTGGAGGAAATTAAATCAATGGTAGCAATGGCTCCATCATGTCCACATTTGACTCGAAGTCCTGGTTTCCCCAGCATTGTGCAATTCAATCCAACAGTGAAAGAAACAGAGGCATTTTCACTGCCTTCTACTGAAAAACATACATCACCAGAATTGCCTCATGCACAGTCAACTCAGCCATGTGACTCAGGCATTCCTGGTATTCCCACCACTTCTGTTGGAAGCCCAAGCACTGAACTTGGTAAGATTTGTAGTTTAACGATAGGCCACATTATCTTTCTTTGACATTTCTTTCACATTTTTATTTTGTTTACTTCCATCGCAGTGGAATATTTCGAAGGTGTTGCAAAGCAAAGCATAGACCCCTCTGTAAACGATGGGTAAGTTCAAGAGTCTGGTGCTCTGGTGTTGTTTGCTGTGAACGTGACCAATCCTGTACGTGTCTAACATGGACTGTGTGGACTAGTAAACGTTAGCTTTATTAACTTCATTACAGAGTGCATGGTCAGTATTGGTATCTCTGAAGTCTGTATTTTGTTACATTTCTTATTGTGTTGCGGCATTGTGTATGAGGATTATGCCTTGAAATATTTTATATTTTGGCCAGCAGTGAATCGCTATTAGACAGAATAACAGCAGAGAAGACCCAAACAATGAAGAAACCACTGGACACACCAGAGCCAGTAGGAGTCTTGGGTTGGGAAGTATTGGAGGCAGAGGGAACAGTAAAAGAAAAACGGGGAGAACCTTCTTTGTCAGCAAAGGAGGAAGAGACATCAGGATTAGTAAAGACTATTGTTGGTGCTTTCCATAAAGGGTAAGTGTAACACTGGTCTGCAACTGATGGTGCATGTAACATGGTGTGCATCAACCATAACTAATCCTCCAGCTCATAAATATTTTAAAAATCTGTTTGTTTGGTTTTGGGAGTGGACTTTACAAAACATCCAAGTTTTGTATCGTCAATTTGTCTTAATTCATATAGTTGGCTTGATATCTAGGAAACCAAATCAAATTTTGTTTCACAATCTCCAAACCTCGGTGGTTTCTTGCAGTAGTACCTACATGTATAAGTTGATTGAAAGCATTATTTTTATTCCACTATCCATTTCTCACAGTTATGAAACAGTAGTATCCATATTGGGGCCATCTAGCTCGACTTTAAATGAAGAGGATCGCCAGCCCAAGGATATCTCATATCTGGACCTGAAGGACAAGATCACTTCAGATGAGTTTATTCTACATTTTGCAGACAGTTCTACTCCCATACATAAGACAGAGGGCCAGTTCGAAGACACTGACACCGACTCTGACATTAAATATCCAGCAAGTGTTGAGCCTTACATGTGGAACTTGGTGTCTGATCAATCAACATCATCTCCATCATCAGCTACCGACAGCGAGGATGGGTATTTAGTATGTGCTGGCATGAAGAAATGGCCCCCATTGACGGAGGCAGATATTACTGAAATATCAAAAGAAGATGGTGAACAACTAGAGGGACAAGAAGCATCTCTTTCAAGGGAGAGTTCAATCACAGGGGAGGATGCTGTTAGAAAGTTCACAGACTCCGAAAGTTTGTTAGCAAGATACGAGACAGAGGAAGAATGTGATGAGATTAGAACAGTGTCATCTTCTTCTCAGCTGAATAGTGGGTGAGTGTTTGTAGACAATGACCTGTCTAAACGTTTGGTTGCATGGTGTGATGATGTACACGTCCTGCATTGTTCACTGTAACACTGTGTCTCTGCTTATGAGAGCTTACTACTCAAGAAATTGTCAGGTCAAGTCTTTGTTGTAGCTGTATGGATTGGCATTGTGATATGGAATGGTAATATTGCTTTTTATTAAATGTTTTGTAAATAGAGGTGTCTTTGTCTTTTGTCCTGTATGTGCTGCTGTGTCATGTTATTGACGGTAGGCTTTTACATGTACCGTAAGGAAAGCACAACTATGAAAAAGTAGATTATAATGGGCTGAAGACATGCATGGTACAACTGTATGTAAGTCAAGGTCAGTGGATTCTAAACATTTCCCTCTCTTTTTCTTAAGCCTTGGACAAACAAGCAAGGAAGAAATGTCTGCTACTGACATGTACCCTACATCAAATGAGTCACTTGCAGGTGAAAATAAACTTAAAGAGGATCTCTTAGTCAAACCTTCTGATGATCAAAAACTTAGTCCAGCTGGAACGCAAGTGGACCCGGTTGTTTTTCAACGAGGAAGACAGCCAAAGAGAAAACTTCCAGAACCTCTGCACAAAGGAGCTGATAAGGAAAAAGACACTGTTCCAATGCGACCACTTCGAAGGAAGGATAGTTTAACACCAGATCGCAAACAAAAACATGATGATTTGACTAAAGCTGCCCAGTCTTTAAGGAAAGATTCTGCTGAGATGATTCCCACCCAATTTACCACTGACCTATTTCCATCTGACAGCATAAACAAAGGAGACATGAACATCACTCCAGCTGTCCCCCAGAGTGATCATGTCCAAGAAAGTGTTGACACTCCTGCAACATCCACAAGTGACCATGATCAGAAAAGGATAGCTGAATGTGTGCCAATATCCGTGCATGTTGCTCCTCCTCCTCGTGTTAAAAAAAGAGATAGTAGTTTGCCACCTGATCCTCCACAGAAAACATCCCCCTGCAAACCACAAAGGAGAAAAGACCATGTCACCAGAGAAAAAACTGATAACCAGCAAGATTTTAAATCACAAGTTAGTCCTATGTTGGATACATCTGATCCAAGCACTGATGTGTCAAAACCTGTCCAACCTTTACAGAACGTCGATAAACCATGTCAAACAACCACTGAAATGATCAGTTCACAACCTGAGGAGGGCAAAGACAGAACCATAGAAAACCAAGAAACAGATTTACTTCAACAGAGTTCATCTCTTCAGGCAGGAACAGAGGACATGGAGAAACACAGGGGTGCTGACACCATCACATCACAACCAGAACCAGAGAAACCGTCTGCTAAACAAATTTCTCCTGTCTCAATAATCAAGAAGATACGTCTTACCAAACCGGGAAAGAAAGTTCCACCAAGCAGGCATTTTAACATTTTCAGTGACAAGGGAACAATGGCCAAAGATTTAGAAGTTACAACCAAGGAGATTACAAAACCAGTCCTGGGTGACAGTAGTGTAATGGGTGATACAGAAAAGTCCAAGACAGATCATCATCATCATCATCATATAATCACAACATCATCTCTGAAATCAGAAAATGCACCAGAGATAGAGGCAGAAAGAGACAAACAAACATCTCAACCTATCCCAAGGCCTCGTTTGAGGAAACCCCTCAGTGGTTCCTTCCCAGATGACTTCATGGCTACGGAGAGAACATCTCAAGTTTCACATGGGGCAGAGGAATTGGCGGAAAGGCAATGTGCTTTATCCAGTTTTTCAACGATTTCAGACCCTCTTCTTCCTCTTCTGGTTCATCAGCCTTCCACATCTACAGAAGAAGTGACTGTTGTAAGGATGAGGAGAAGCAAATTAAGTCCTGAAAGTAGTGTCAAGTTAGAGGATGTGGCCATTTCTGAGAAGACCATGGGAAACTCAAGCTTGCCTGTACCAAAACCAAGAATAAAGAAACGTCTCAGTGATTCCTTCCCAGACGAGATGACAATTCCTGGCTCACCACCATCTGGTGAATCAGACCAAACTGATAATTTGATTGGTCGTGAGACAGCCCAACAGAACAAGCAGTCAAGCTTGCCTCTTCCAGTGCCTCGGACCAAGAAACGTCTCAGTCAAACTTATTCAGATAGCACTCCATCTGTGGAAAATGAAATCCCCCTGGAATCATCTGAGACATGCCCAGATGATACAATTGAACCTAGCAAACAAACAAATGAATTGTCAACGTCAATAGATCTAAATGTGATCTTGGAGGGAGGTTTCGTCGCCACCCAAGGTGAAAATGATGTTGCATCAGATGTGGAGCAGGCAGTGCTAGCAGCAATGCAAGAAGAGTTCCCTCAATCAGATTCTCTAGATGATACTGAGAAGCCACAGGATGAAATCTTTGAAGGCTGGACTTTTACGGATAAACCTGTCGGTTCAACTTCAACAGAGAAGGTTGAGAAGGTATCTGAGCAGGAAGACATGGAAAAAGTCCTTCAAACAGAGGTCGATAATTGTCTCGCTCCCACTACTGCAACGTCTCAGGATGACTGGCTGCATGTGGAAGATGCTAAAGACAGTGAACCAATCATAACATGTTCAAGGAAGGAAATGAGAGACGAAGATTTGGACTTTTGCTTTGTGTCTGTAGATGTAGCTGCTGGTTATGTAGAAGATGACGGGTAAGTTTAGAGGATGATTGACTTTTTGCATTTATATATAGTATATAGCAATATGTGCTCATCCCCCATATACTGATTTCACAATATATAATACTGTTCCAGTAATTGTTAACATTTGGAAGATCTGTGTTTGGTTTTTCAGGACATACATGTTGTGAATGAAACACCATGGTTTATTATTTCTTTCCTTTGTTTCTCTTTATGTTTTCCATCAAAGGGAGAGAACAGAAGAATCTTCTGGCCAGCGCGTACCTGTGCCCCGAGGCAAGAAGCGTTTGAGCGGTTCTTGTCTCGATGAAAGCAAGTCTCAAGTTTCTGACCTCCACCAAACAAGTGCACCAACAACACCCCAAAAAAGACCTGCAGATGGTGCTGCCTCTTCAGACGTATGTCAGACCTTGTCAACGCTTACCATATTTGTGTATTAGCAATTTGTTCAGTCACTATGTTAAGAATGAAGGAGCTGGCAACTGCAAAGAGCTTCTTTGCCTCTTTTAGCTTCTTGTCACGTTATTGTGAAATAATCAGTCTATTTTCCAGTCACAGGCTATTTTCAGAACAGCACTGATTTCCTCTCCTAACAACTGGTGAGGTGATATGTTGCTCACAATCAGTATCTGCCCAATACTGGCCAAAATCACTAAATAGGATGTCTGAACACAGAACTGCCTCTCATCGGATTTATGCTTCTAATTCTTTACAACACATGAGTAAATAAATACTCTATATTTGTGCATGAAGCAGATTCAGAAATACTTGTGATGAATAATAGAAGTGTGTTTCCCATTGTAGAGCATATTGAGCAGTCCCAGCCTAGTGACGTCCAGCAAGTCTCTCCTGGAATGGTGTCAAGAAGTCACACAGGGTCACAAGGGGCTGAAGATCACCAACTTCAGCACCTCGTGGAGAAATGGCTTGGCCTTCTGTGCCATATTAAATCACTTCCACCCAGAAATGATGTAAGAAACACTTTTAGATACGTTGTTACTTCATACACTGTTTGTTATGTGTTTATTCATCTTTTTGTCCCTCCCTTTGTATAGTAATTATGAAATGTTGGACCCGTATGACATCAAGCACAACAACAAAAAGGTGAGTGATGAAGTCATCTGATGATTGAATTACTAACAAAGCATATCGTATTGTAGGGGCACTTAATAGGTGGACCCCAGTCCAGATCCGGTACCAGATGCCATCCTTTTTGGACGCAGACCTATTTCCGTTACGGTACTAGAGGTTCAGGAAATGTTGATTGTCGTTGTCAGGGAATTGCTAAGCTACACTTACTTGAGTTTATGAAGTTCTCAACCTCAGCTTGAGGACATTTTCTCTATCTGGACCTCTTAGGACTTTAAATGACTACCCCTGTACATGCCATTATTTTTACTTTCATGTGTTTGTTGATAACACCCAATATAATCCAATCGTTCTGTTTTTGTACACATCCCAGGCGTTTGACGGCTTTGCCGAACTTGGCATTTCCAGGCTGATAGAACCTTCCGACATGGTCATGCTAACAGTGCCCGACCGCCTCATCGTCATGACCTACCTCAACCAGATCCGCACTCATTTCACAGGACAGGAGCTCAGCGTGCTCCACATAGAGAAAGACAGCAGCGAGTCTAGCTATGCGTTAGCAGGAGAGCGGGACAACCAAGACGACCCTGAGGCAACTGTCCGCTACTGCGCCCAGAGGCTACAGGAGGAGGGTATCAGCCTGGAAACAAACGGTGCTGCGGGTACTGCAGAGGACAGTAAAACCAGCAAGGATGTTGTTCCACCTCCGAGAACTAAGCGGTCCCAGGCTGCTGGGGCAGGCGGGACTCAGTCTCCTGTGGCACCGCCAAGAACAGGTTTCCTATCCAAGTCAAGTTTCTCTCACATCAGAGATGCTGATCTGGTCAAGAAACGAAGGTCACAGCGGAGAAGTGGCTCAATAGAAGAAGGAGCCATAGCGGGCCAAGACGACAGCGAAATCAGCCAGAGGAAGTCAGAAACAGGCAAGTTCTCCTTTTAACTTCTTCTTTAGTTACCACGAATAAAAACAAACTACACTTTGCACATACATCCAGTGTCAACAACCACCATGTACATATTTAACGTTAAAAAAATGTTCCAGCATGTGCACAAGTGTTGTTTTTAAATATACTATTTAATTCGCATGAAAAAAATGCATTATTTTAACTTAATGGTTGATGAAATGTCGTTTTCACGGTTTTCCCTTATGATGTAAGTCTTTCTAAAAGAAATATCTTAATTTATAAAACACATTATCAATGTATCTACATGGTCTAGATGAAATCTGCATTTTTTAAGAATTTGTTCTTGATGATGGATGCATGGACAGCTGCTATACTGCCCCCCTATGGTTTCTTTAGTCAAAATGTGAAGTCATCAATAGTCTTACACAATAAAATCAACCTTTTTTTGTCTAAATTGTAGTTAATTTGAAATGATTCTTCTGTGATGAATGTTTTTTATTTGACTTGCAGAGAGAACAGAGACAGCAGTCGAGGAGGGAAGACCACCGGGCCAGGTCAGTTGTGTTTGGGTTATTCTTCCTCATTGGTCACACAATTGTTTGTGCCATTTCCAACGCATTGATTAGAATAAACAAAGATTATGTCACTGACTGCCGTTCGTTTGTGTATGCATGTGTCCAGGACGCCAGCCAGTATGTTCTAAATCAGATGGAAGCTCTGGAAGCAGAACAAAACCACATCGACACCAGAGCCGGCGTGGTCGAGAGGAAACTCCGACAACTGCTGGAAACAGGTAATGTAAAGTGAATTGAATAAATCAGTAACAGGAGATTTCGCACAGCGAGTGTTCACAGTGACGTTTGCTCTCGCAGGTAGCGACAAGGTGGAGGAGGAGAGGCTGATTCAGGAGTGGTTTGTGCTGGTCAACAAGAAGAACGCTTTAATCAGGAGGCAGGACCATCTGCAGCTACTGTAAGCTTGGCAGATAATTCTGAAAACAAAAAGATAAAACTACCATACCTTCTTAATCCTTAAATGAATCTCTTGTGATCGACAGACTGGACGAACAAGACTTGGAGAGAAGATTTGAGCTGTTGAACGAGGAGCTAAGAGACATAATGGCGATGGAAGGTACGACGCAAATGCGGCTGATAACGTAATGTGCGTATCGTCGTCCGTCACTTCATCGCTTTCTTGTCGTTGTCTCTCTGTCTCTCTGTGGTGCAGAGTTGCAGAAAACTCCGGCCCATAAACGCAGGGAGCAGCTGCTGCTGCAGGAGCTGGTGTCGCTGGTCAACCAGAGGGACGAGCTGGTCCAGAACATGGACGCCAAAGAGAGAGGGTGAGACACACTGCACTCACTCACTCACTGTGCTGGACGACTCATGAAGCCACATGCGACACGCATTCATTCATTCATTCATAAGTACAGTACAGTTAAGTTTTATTCGCGAGGCAGAGGTTGTTTTGTTTGATTCTCATCTCTTTTGTTCCTGAAACCGACTGACGTGTTATTTTGCAGGCTATCCAAAAATGATGAGTTTCACTTTGTCTGCAGTTTAAAATAAACAAAAGACCTATTGCATTATTTTATGTACAGTTCATAAACTGAAGTTACGAAGGCCTATCATTTTTCCTCACATGTTTTTCCCGTAATTCAGCCTTTTTGTATTTTTTTTGTCTTTATTTATTGTGTAGCTAAAGTGGAGTGTCAGCTAATGAGGATGAGTCATGAAACTTTGCCTAAAAATGCTGTTTTTCTGCCATTTTTAATCCAGTGGTAGGGCCAACTCTTTTATTATTGAATTTGCAACTTCCTCCTTGTCAAGTCTGAATCTTTTTATTCCCAACAGGTTTTTGTGAATCACCATTTTTCAGGGTCAGGGCTCAGAGGGAAACACTTGCCCTTAAAATGAAATTCAAACACAGATTTAGTCATGACTTTTTTTTAGCAGTCTTGTCCATCCTGTGACTTACTTTCCTCTCGTCCTCAGGGCTCTGGAGGAGGACGAGCGCCTGGAGCGAGGCCTGGAGCAGCGGAGGAGAAAGTACGCCAAGCAGCAGAAGGAGAAGTGTGTGATGCAGTGATGAGAGTGAGACACGAGTCATGTCTGAGAAAGGAAAAAAGCAGTGACGTTTGGTCTCCTCACTGTCAGCAGTAAGAGGACAATCAGGCCAAGACTGTCCACACAGTGGAGACGCGGATGGTCCAAAACAGGAGCGAGGTTCTGACGAATGTGTTCAGGCTCAGAGTCGATGAGCGTTTTTGTCTTTTTTTTTAGCTTCTTAAAATGTTTTATTGTCTGACGACAGGTCAGCGTGGGTGAAGTGCGGAGTGTGAGTTTCCACAAATTTGACGTCGTCGCCCGTTAAAAAAAGTCATACAGGACGTTGGACTTTGCTCAGGCGGAGAAGCTCCGAGAGCTGCGTGTGCCTTTGCCGTTTCTGTGCCGTGTTTTTAGTGACTCACTGTTACGACAAAGACAGAGCAGAGAGAGAGAGGGCTGACCGTCCTTAAAGAGACTTCAGAGAGTTCAGGTTTTTTTTCTAGTACTCTTGTATGAGTTACTGACGAGGGAAACATGGCAATTAAAACGGATTTTAGCCCCTTAACAATTAAAATCAGCAGCATTTTAAAAACATGTTTGCCACTTCATCTCGCCACTGGACGACCCTTTGTCCGACTGGAAACCTGGCGTTTTTGTCGCTTTGTAAACGGCTCGCTCTCCTGCACCAAAGTCCATAGAGAAAATCAGCGATTTTACCTCACAGTACACAGGAGTTGTTGCTCTACTGTTGCCTCCATCACTAACTTAAAATGTGTTATTTTGTGACTTAGCGACGCAAACTTACAGAAACAAAAACAGAGTAGACCAGCAGCCTCCTGTTTCCCCGTGAGCTAAAAATGCCGATTGTCTCTGTGGGATTTGGTGCAGACGAGTGAGAGGTTTAGAAATGTCAGTTTCCTGTTGGAAAACTCTGTCTAACGTCAAGATGGAGCAGTAAATGCACTCTTACAGTATTGTAGACTTAAGCAGGAATAGATATTGTGAGGTGAGCCTTTCGTTAAGAGGCAGCCATGTTTTCAATCTGTGTCAAAGCATGTCAAAACACAGACAATATAAATGATGTCAATGCAAAATGTATCCAGGGTTACGCATCACCCTCCTGTGGCTGAAATGAGTACTACACCTCCTGTCCTTTATACTGGGATGGTAAGTAAATTTTAAAAAAAAAACTAAAAAAAACTCCACCTGCTTTGACTGTTAAATACAACACTGTGAGATTTGCCTTATTATATGTTAAAACCAAAACTTGGGTTTTTTTTAACTTGTGCAGTTACTGCGTGTGTTATGTGTATATGCTTTGTTTTTTGTTTATTTCTATTTTGAAAGTGGAAACGTACGTCTGTGCGATGCTGAAGCGTTTCTAATATTTGACGACAGCATCTTCAGTAGACATGAAAGTGCCAACAAGGCAAAGGAAAAAAGTAAATAAATCACACATTTAACTCTATTTATTAGGTTAATTTAAAATGTTATCAGCCACAAGAAGCCATTACTCTGACTGTATTTAAACCAGAGCTTTAAATCCTTTATTATTAGTATTGTTATTATTATTATTATTACTGCATTTAACTTCAGTGTTCCCAGCATTTACAGGAACATTTGCATGAGACTATTTTTATGAAATTAGGGAAAATAAACGTGGAATGTTGTCACTTATTTTCCTCGTAATGAGGATATTATTATTTGTCTTCACCCCAGGACAAAAGTCAAATCTGCTCAAAGAGAAAATGACAAGAAAACACATGTGAGGTGGATGTTTTTATTTCAGTACAAACAGAGAGTAAGTCAGAAGTGGGTTTTTTTATGTGTGCGTGTTTGTGTGTAAAGGTTTGCGGTTGTCGTGTTTCCTCTCTGCTGACGGCAGGAGCTCGTGTGAGCGTTTTTACTGTGGTTTTGTTACATTTGCATTATTTGTAAACTCATACAAATACAGACGTTTTGAATGCCTTCACACGTCGTGTTTCCTTACAACCATCACGCAAAAAACAAAGGCAAATCAAACAATTCACACAATGACAAACTATATTCAGGAGAAAAAAAACTCTTAAAGGTTAAGGAACAACCGACTATGACAAATCCTCTAATGATTTCGATACCACAAACTCACAACTAGATGTCACTCGTTTATATTTTACACCGTGGGCTTTTTTTCTTAAAAGCTGCTGTGGATCTTTACAGTATCCTGTTGCCTGTTGCTTTGCTCCATCATGAATCCTGGGTTAATGTTTGCAGTGAGGGGAGTTATTTCTCGCTGTAAATACAGTAGATTCCTCTTTTTTTTAATATATATATTTTTCCATTGAAAGCCTAATTTCTCAACATTTCTAATAAAAGAAAAGAGGAAGCGAGATAATGTTGCCCAATACTGGACTGGAAGGTTTTTCTTCAGGATGAGATTATTATTCTGAAGTGACTTCACCAGTTTATCATGACAACACAGTCATCACATTTTAGTCTCAGCTACTGTAAGATAGTCTTACCCATTCATTTCACATGGAGGTCATTTTTGACCTGTAACACCAAATGTGTGACAAAATTGAATAAACAAAAGTTCTGAAGTCATTTGAAGACGGTTTAACTACAAGCAGCTATTGGATCCGTCCAGAAAACATAATTTGCAGGCAAGAGGTCAGAAGGTGGTTGGTGTGGAAAAAGATGCACCTATTTCTTCTTTTTTTTGTAAGGCCGCGGGGTCAAATCCGGCCCGCGACGTCCTCACACAGGTCAACTCTTGCTCAGTCCCAACAATTGTGATGACAGAATTTGACCTAAAAATGAGAAGAAGAAACATTTATAAGTAGGTCCCAAATTTTATTTTGAAATATTAGGGCCAGACATCCATGAGGCATGTAAATCCCGCAGTTTGAGCCCAAACGTCTCTGTGTGGACGCCGTTGAGGAGAAGTTCTTGTGTCAGCGGTTCCCGTGCGTCACTGCTGTGAGTAGTCGAATGTGAAAAAAAAAAACAGACAGGGACACTTGAGGGTTAAGTGACAGGTCAGAGAAGCGAGGATTAGAAGGCAAGAGTGAGACATGTCTGTGTGTAACGGCCGCGTTTTATTGTGGACACTGTGGATGTGGACGTGGGACATTCGCTGTGATGCTCGAGTTGAAGAGGGTGAGTTTTTACAAAAATCTACACACGTCAGTGAAGTTAATGAAAGTTGTGTCAGGACGAACCATGCAATAGTTCTATCTGTACTGTACTACACTGTAATGGTGAATAGGAATCTGTTTAACAGTCATTTTTAGAATAAAAAAAGTAGTTTCAAAGAGTAGTTTCCAGCTATATAATACTGTAAACAGTGTTAAAGGAGATTAGTTTATCAGTTAGCTGAAACTATTTTGTCATGCACTTACACAGGCGTGGAGATTGGTTTTAGGATTAACAGTGTCCACTTTCTCTTTCTCTTTTCCCCGCTACTCAGTGGAGATTTTCCGTTTTGACCGACAGTCTACCGTGAAGTGGACGTTTGACCCACGTTTAGAGGTAACTTTGGCTTACTGAGTGACATGTTATTATTTAGTAGATAAGTCTCATAACATTGTTTTGGTTGATTTCTATCCATCTATCTATCTATCTATCTATCTATCTATCTATCTATCTATCTATGTATGTCTTCCCAGCTAGACAATATTTTTTAATCTAGATATCTAAGTTTTTTTTCTTAATGTTTTGATTTCTATCTGTCTGTCTGTCACTGAGTCGTGCAGGGGTGGCAAGCAGGATTCAGTGATGTATCATTCACCCGTCCGTAGTAGCCTAAAGCGTATTTGTGTGTGATCCACTGCTTTTTCTTTTGTAATTCATTTAATTTAAAACGTTTTTACAGCGTTTAACTTTTCATTTAAAAAAAAAAAAATTGATCGCGACACAAAGTTGCACCATACTAATGTGATATAAGCCTCTACTCAATAACACACTGAACACACACACCAACAATGTAGAGTGCACACAACATAGCAAATGAGAAAAAATTGTTCTCAACAATTGAAAATAAAATAAATAAAAATAAATAACCCCATAACTTACTGTTACAAATTGTGCAAAAATGATGTGCTGTAGCTAAACTCAAACAATAGCTTCTTTAAATAAAACGACCTGCCTCTTTTGACATTTTAGCCTCTTTTAGTTATATCAATGGGTTAAATAAAATAATAACAACAAATAAACTAACTGAAAAAGAAATGTTCATATATGTGTATGTTCAGATACTGTATGTATGTGATACTAGCTAGCTAGGTAGCTAGCTAGACAATATAGCTAGCTATTTTTAATCTAGATATCTGTTTTTTTCTTAATGTTTTGATTTCTATCTATCTATCTATCTATCTATCTATCTATCTATCTAACGATGTCTGTCTTGCTAGCTAGCTATTTTTGACCTAGATATCTAAGTTATTTATTTATAAAAAATATATGTACCATTATTATTATTATCATGTGACTTTCCACTAATTGTGCTTATTTGTTGTCACTGCAGTGGAATGAGGTGAATCTGAGACTTGACGCAGAGGGTACGGTGCCCGTGCTCCAGGCTTGTCGACAAACAGTGACGAGAACGGCTCTGAGTCCGTGGATTGAGCGCAAAGACGCTCACAATATACTGTTGGATATCACCTTTGCCCAAGAGGAAGAGCCCTCCGGTCCGCAGAGCCCTCTGGGAATTCATCTTTTTGACAGAGACACCCCGCTCACAAGGTTTCAGAGTAGCTGGACACCTCTGGAGTTCCACAACTCGGAGCCATTTGCTGCCACAGTCCCTCAGCACCAATTATCCAGATATTTCAAGCAGCGCCAGGGTCTGAGCCTGGGCTCAGTCACACACAAAGGCTTACAGCTCGGCTTCTCCTACTCAGGCACTTGTGTGTTCATATCTTCCATGAGACTGTACTACAGGAGGTGTCCTGACACTGTGGCCCACCTGGCCTCGTTTGGAAGCTCAGCAGCCGGCTCTGGCCTGCTGACCGGTTCCTGTGTGGTTGGGGCTGTGGAGGTATCTCCGCCGGTTAGTGAGTGTACCCTGGAGGGAGCGTGGAAGCCAGTGGACGGGGGATGTTCCTGTGAACCTGGGCATCAAGTCAGGGGCGACACCTGTCAAGGTATGGAGAGTGCAGAAAGGCCCTCGTTCCGACCAGGTTGGGAACCCGGGTCTTCTTGCTGCAAAGATGAATCTAAACGAATGAAATTGTTATTCACACCTTTGGAATTCTCAGTCTAAAATAACTATATTATGTTCATCCAATGGGAAATAAGTCCCATACATACTGTACGTACACTCACCCACTCATCTACAACCCAACACATCCATCTCTAATGCTCATGTCTTCATGCAGACAGTGGAGTTCCAGGAACGCGTCTTTTCCTCGTGCTTCGCGACTCATGCCTTTCACATCCTCTTTTCCATGATCCGATCCTTTTCTCTCTCTGTGTATTTCTGCCACAGCTGAGAAACAGTATCACTGCGAGTCAATGATTTTTTCTTTTTCCTTTTTCTATTCCACCAGCGTGCGGGATGGGCTACTTCAAACCAGCAACAGCCAATGACAGTGCAGGATGCCAGGTTTGCCCAGCCAACACCAGGACACACAGAGAAGGATCAGAAAGGTGTGAATGCGTGCCAGGATTCAGCCGCCTGCCGACTGAACCTGCTGACGTCGGCTGTACCAGTAAGACACTGATTATTTACTGGGAAACAACATGTTTGTCATAATGGAAACCTAACTGACATTAAAGCAGTGGTAGTAATTCCATAATAACTGATCACAGTGCAGTTCAGAGAGAAAGGGTGCCTCCTGCTGGCTGTTCTGCATCCTTTCAGTGCAAAGGACCCAATTTGAAATCCAACTACAAACTGCCCAAGGGGACTGTGGGAATTCATGGGAATGTTTGTATCCTGCCTACCCCAGCTTTAAAGCCCCATATGGATTTAGAAATACAACCCCTCTAATGGTAGTTTCACAAAATACTTTTTTCTTTTGTTAATTGTCTTATTTTTTTTCCACATGAGGTTTCACTCACAGGACCACATATAAAGACAAAACAACCATTCACACTCACACTCACATCTATGGTCAATCTAGAGTGTCCAATTTACCTAATCCCCAAATCTGCATGTTTTTGGACTGTGGGAGAAAATCTGAGGTTATTTAGTGGAATCCCCTAAATTACAAGGGTATGTATGTTTACCTTTAATGTAAAGGAAGCTTTGGCTTTATCAGTGTCCATTTCAGTTGTCGTATACTGTATATCATACAGTTTTATGCATCTATTGTAAACATAGGCTGTGTATGGAAAACAGATGTAGACTTCTGGTTGCATGATTCGACGAAAGCAACCAATGTAATGTAATGTAACCTGCTACTTCCATCCCACTTTTTTGTCCTCTTCTTTTAAAACCAGAAGACTATGTCCATCTGTATATGCAGTCTACGATTTTTAAACTAAATACAATACTTTGTTGTCAACTTTCTACCTGTATACTTGCGTGTTTTGACTGATTTGAGTTTTGCTAAAAAGCCAGTTTTTTGTTTCCCCATCATGTTCTCTGCAGAGCCACCCTCTGCCCCTGTGAATCTGACGGCGCAGCATCACAACGACTCCGCGCTGATCATGTTGTGGGAGCCTCCTCTTGACTGGGGAGGCAGACAGGAACTGACATATCACGTTAAGTGTGAGGAGGCAGCAGAGACTGGCAGTCGGTGGCAGTTGTGTGGGGACCGCGTTGATTTCCTGCCAGATTCATCAGAGCTGACCAGCACATCGGTCAGCATCATAGGAGTAAACCCACACCATGACTACAGACTGTCTGTGCAAGCTTGGAATGATATATCCAGCCTGCAGGGGGCGCAGCAAGCATCTACTGCCACTTTAACCATTCATAAATGTAGGTACAATTTAGCTACTGCGGTCTTTCTTGATAATAATAATAATAATGTAGGCTAATAAACTGCCTTTCAGGGTATTCAAGGCTACATTATGGAGTTGGTTTAAAAATTAACCAAGGACAGAAAATAATTATATGCAGATTAGGTTATTAAAAGTGTTTGGAGCAGCCAACTACAGGAAGAGGACGATCACAACGAGGAGTTAATTTGATGACATCCAGATTTTTATTTTATGTTTATAGTAGACAAGAACTCACGGGGAGATTTGAATACAATGTTTGGCGATGAGATAAAGCTGTGTGTCTTCGGCATAGCGGTGAACATGTTAGAATTAGTCATTTTATTACGCACAAGCTGGGTGCAGGAGCAGTGGGCAACACTTGTCTGCACCCGGGGGAGCAACTGGGCATTTGGTGTCTTGAACCAACGACCTTCCGGTTATGAGCCCAATTCCTCTTCCTCTTATTATAGAATAGAAACGGTGTGGGCAGATTAATTGACCAAGCACTGTAGATGCTGAAAAGGAGAGGGGTCCAAGCACAGAGCCTTGGGGTTCACCTTGGTTCACTGGGGATTGGATGGAGCTATGGCCTCCATAGGTTTTTTTTTGAAGAGCTATGAGTGGAGCCAAAGTATTTTTGATCAGTGGTTGAGAGAGAAGATGTGGAAGATTTAGATGGAGGATAAGAATTTTTATTTTGGCAAAATCAGCGGCTATGAAGAGGTCATTGGTGATTTTGATTAGAGCAAAAACCATGCTATGGTGAGTTCTGAAGCCAGACTAGAAGAGAGGTTCATGGTTGAACATACCCATACTTGTGCACATGTGCCAGCCAAACAAATCATGTTATGCAAATACTCCAGCACAGGCATTAGTCAATCAAATCAGGATTACGTGTTTTTGCTCAAACAGTACAAGAAGAAAGAGTTTGGTAGTTCACTTTGGGTTTATAATTACACGTTATCTTTTCATCTATTCTTTATTTAAAATATGAATAAACGCTGCTTTGACACTTTGAGACCATCACTAGTACAAGCATTTTTAAAGTGAATATTTTTGTTTCTTACAGGGAAACGTCCCATCGTGGTGATCACTGTGGGTCCAGGATTAAACATCTCAGAGGAGAAACTATCACCAGCTCGTGTGCACGACAAACGCCCCTTCCTTTGGCTGACAGTCGGTGTTTTATTGGGTAGCATTCTGCTCATGGTTGTAATCTCCATTGCGGTGTGTGCCCGGCGCCAAAAGCACACCAGACTGCGGTAAAAGCATCTTCAACCTCTGCTTCTTTGACCTATAATGGTTCAAATCTATGTTACGTCAGTGTGATTCATCACATTTGCATTTGTTGAAAGTTGGTTCCTGGACAAACTCCTCTGAAGGTGCATTTGTGCTTGTAAGTCATCCTATTCAGCTGCATGTTTCCTCCTGTAGTAACACTGTGAGAGTATCACCACAAACTGGACCCACTGGTTTGTTATTTATTTCAACACACACTCCTGAGTACACATGGTAGGAGGGCGGAGGAAATATGTTCGGAGAAAGGAATGAAAAAACAGTTGCATTCTTTGAAAAGAACACCTCATTAATCCCAGGAATAACCAAGATGCAATTTCACAACTCAGTTCATTTCAGTGTGGATTTATGGCAAATTCAACACATAAATACCTGCTTCTTCTGTTTTACTTTTAGTAATAAAATGAAAATTGTCATTGTGTCACAGCTCAGACGAAGACCTAGAGCTTGTGCCAGTGACTGCTGAACATTCCTACCGACGTCCACAGGTGGAGGAGGCCACAGCTCAGCAGACTGATGGTAAGGGTCAATATTTCATTTTCATTCATACCTGACCTTCAAAAGACACCAGCTCGATCATTGACTCAGCCAAGAATGTATTTATATAGCACTTTTCAACAAATCACATGCCATTCAACGTACTCTGAGATAACTGGCCTTGGATGAAATATTGCCAGTGAAGCCTGAGTTTAATGACACTGCGTGGGTTATTCCTCATGTAGTTATGTCTGGAAAGTGAATCCGTTGCTTTACTTCTACGTTTCAGGGGTGGAGGAGGCGGCCCACGTGTTGGAGGGGCTTGGTGGAAGCCTGTTGGCCAATCTGAAGGAGGTTCTGGTGGATAGAAACAAGCTGACCCTGGGGAAGGAGCTCGGCAAAGGTTGGTGTCTGATTTCTTCTCAGTCATTCTGGCTTTTGGCTTCATGACACACGTGTTCAGATTTGCCCTCACATTTTTCTTGTGATAAATGGGCTGAGTCTTCTTACCTTCTTCTACAGGACAGTTTGGTTTAGTCTATGAAGGCCTTTATACTCCACAGGAAGGTGAAGACATGAAGGTCGCCGTGAAGACCATGAAAGGTTTGCACGCGCACAACAGCCCGCACTTGTTATCCACATACTCCACCGTCCTTGTCTTACTGTGGTCAAATGTCTCTGCCGTGCTTAGTTGGCATCCACTGCCAGGGGGACCTGCATGAGGTCCTGAGAGAGGCCGAGATCATGAGGAACTTTCATCACGAAAATGTGCTCAGACTAATCGGTAAGCTACTGTTTATTGTCTCTTTACTAATGAAGAACAAAGAAACCGACCCTTTTTTGATCAGTTTGATTCGTTGTCACATATTTTGCAGCACTAAAAAACGTTCGTTTTTGCAGTTACACATGTTAACCACTGGATGGCACAGTGTACAGCATTTCATCGTTTTAAAAAGGTAGTGGCGTGAAAATTGAAATAAGGGAGCGTTGGAGATACACTGGATGATTTTTTTTCGTGTGCCTAGGTGCTGCCACCTACAGTTATCTTTGTGAACTACATTAGCTGGGACCACATGAAAGACATATACTATATTTTGTTACACAGGAGTGACTTTACAAAGAGAGGAGGACTGCCCCCTGCTGGTTCCTCTGGTCTTGCTACCCTACATGAAACACGGGGACCTGCGCCGCTTCCTCGTCGCGACGCGCTACGGTGACATTCCTATGGTGAGACACAGTCACTGCATGCATGTATACAGTGCAGATATATATATATACATATATGTATATATTTATACATATATATGTGTATGTATAATCCAGTTTATTATAACTATTATCACCTTGTTGTTGTGCTTTTAGTGTTGGTTATTCTCTCAAATAACCGTGCAAACATGGAAAAAAAAAATTTATTTGAGGTAGTACAATGCCTCTAGACATTATTTTTGATATATAAAGTCACTGTTTTGAAACATAATTATGAGAAATAACATCGGGGGATTTTTCAGTCAAAGGCAGACCATGTCTAATTTCTCAATTACAATAATATTTATGATATGTCATTGTTTTGAAATAGTTTTAAGTTTAAAACCATGATCATATTATAGATGTTAAGTCATTATTTATATTAAATGTCATTATTGTAAGATATAGTCATTATTTTTGATATATTAAGTCATTATTTTGAGCTTGAAATGTCATTATTTTGAGTTATGAAGTCATTTTTAGTATTATGGCTCAGTACTATGACATATTAAGTCATTTTTTTGTGACAACCACTTATTTTGAGATTTATGTAATTTTTCTGAAGTCATTTTAAAGACTTGAAGATCGTAGAAATGTGCGAACTCACCCCAGAACGTGCAGTTTAATGTTTACAGGAATTTAAAGGATGATAATAATGTCATCAAACTTGAGGACACTTTATAAGATGCTCTCGCACACTTCATCACTTCATTACACACTTTTGTGCTCACCATCTTTAAATGAGTGACTCACACACACATGTCTCTGACCTCTCCTGCAGTTTGTGCCTCATCAGAGTCTCCTGCGCTTCATGATCGACATCGCAGCAGGGATGAACTATCTGAGCTCTCAGGGCTTCCTGCACAGAGACCTGGCTGCACGCAACTGCATGTGAGTCCACCAGAGGGAGACACTGAGAGGGCGACAGCACAGACAGAGGAGGGGGGAGAAGAGGGGGGGGGGGTCATGAAATCAAGGCGTCCTTGTTCACATGTGACTGTGTCTCTGTCCTCGGCTATTGGTATTCACCCATGACTTTTATTTTGCAAGGAAGCTGCATGTGTGTGTGTGTGTGTGTGTGTAAGGATGGACGTATATATATATATATATATATATATATGGGGGAGGGTTGGATGGATCGATGGATGAATATATTAAGAATATAGATAGGGGTGTATGGATGGAAGAATGAATTGTTGGATGAATATATATAAATTTTTTATATATATATACATATATGCATATATATGGGGTGTGTGAATGGGTAAATATATATATACGAATATATATATATATATAGATGGGGGGGTGTATGAATGTATATGCACACACATATAGATATACAGATGGATGGACAGTTCCTTGTTTCCTCTGATCCCATGTCTTGAATCCACAGGTTGGGTGACGACCTCAGAGTGTACGTGGCCGACTTTGGCTTGTCAAAGAAAATCTACAGCAGTAATTACTATCGCCAGAAAGTGACCGTTCGTGTTCCAGTGAAGTGGATGTCGATGGAGAGTCTGTCTGAGTCTGTGTACACGACCAAGAGTGACGTGGTGAGTTCTGTCGCACAGCAATAAACGATGTGTTCATTGTCTGCCTTGAGAGTAAATATAAATACCTGGTCCTCTCAGTGGTCGTTCGGGGTCACCATGTGGGAGATCGTGTCCCGGGGCAGGACTCCTTATCCTGGAGTCAGCAACCACGAGCTGCTGGACGTGCTGCTGTCTGGACACAGGCTAAAACCTCCTAAGGAGTGTGACCACAAACTGTGAGCTTCTTTAATCTTATGTTAGTGGGCGGAGCCACAAAATCAGTCCGTCTCTTCTTTATGTCTCGTACAAATGACATCCTGCATAGTCATAGTGTCCTTTCACCTCCTGTCAAGTGGCTAAAACATGTTTTTATGACTTGTTGTAATCGTTGGCAGCCATGTTTTCCTTCAGAGCAACACTAGTTCCTAATAAAGGATTCAGGATCTGCACAGGACAACAATACAACACAGAGTGACAGACAGACAGGGCATATGGGGAAACAGGGGTTATTCCTTTATAGTTACACTATGTACACATCCTAACTCTATCTCCTGCCTCATCTCACACCAAACACAGTTATGAAGCCATGACGAGCTGCTGGGAAAAGGAGCCCGACCGGAGGCCTGGCTTCGCAGAACTGGGCGAGACACTGAAAGGTCTTCTGTCTGAGCTGCCGGTCCTGGAGGCCAGCCAGGAGGCCAGCTACATCAACCAGGGCCTGGAGGCGGCTGCTGCTGCTGCTGCTGCTGCTGTCGTCTATCTGGAGCCACAGGCAGACTCTGGAGGAAGATGTGAAAATGTCTACCTGCCTTCACCTGTGGCTGCTGTAGCAGCCAGAGATGACGGTGCGGAGGAAGAGGACGGATACTTGCGACATACTCACTCAATCACTGAAGAAAAAGATGAACTGTGATATATATACTTTCTTGCTGCTGGATGGCCTTTTCTGCCTGGAAACTGAAGTTTCTCCCTGCACCAAACTCCATAGAGAAAATCCGTGATTTTAGCTGGCGGAGACACTAGCACTGCTGGTCTGCTGCTGCCTCATTTGGCAGGTTTGTGTCACTTAGGTAAATCCAATTGAAGAATTTCAAACACAGAAGTCACAAAGTACCACATTTGAACTGACTAATGAAAGCGGCAGTGGATTAGCAACTCCTTTGTGCAGTCATGTAAAATCGCTGATTTTCTCTATAGACTTTGGTGTAGGGAGTGAGCAATTTGAACATTTTTGGACTAATGTTCATTTATTTACTAATCTACTTTGATTTCAAACCCTGCCTTTCTTTCTTGAGGTTATTTGTTAATTTTTATAGATAATAAAATCATATTATATTTTATCATGTATATATTTCAAAATGTTTTCAGACCAAATTCCAGAATTCTTGCTGTTATATTGACCAATGAAAAATACCGTGCGAGACACATTTTTGCAGTGTTATGTCAGCCATTGTTTTCCTGTCTCTTTCCTGGCTTTGTTTGTGGACGATTAGTCAGAAAATTGTAATTGTGATATTGATTATAGGCATTTATGATTTAAATATTTGTTAAACTGCCAGTAAGTGGTTGCCTTTTTTACATGTTGGTTTGTTTCTGTTTTTTCAATCTTAATATGACATGGAACTGCAGTTGGTTCATGACCATTGCTAATGTAAACGCTTAAACTAATGCCGTCTTCACAGATCCTTCATTCACAAAAATGTCTTTAGAACCCAAACTACCCAAACAGAAGTAAGTGTGTATTAATGTTTTATATTTTCTATTTTTATATGTATAAATTATATTTTATGTATTCATTATTTTTACATTTCATAATAAACTACAAATACCAGTATTGCAGTGCTTTTCATTTTATTGGAAGATGCGTTCAATGTCCACTGTCGTGCTCGTTTTTTCCCATCACTTATGTGACATTTGAGGTTTCAGAGCGTGTCACGTTGTCAATAAAACTACAAAATGAGATTTCATGCACAAAAAGATTACAAAAGTAAATTTTCTATTATCTCATTCTCAAAATTAAGCCAAGAACAACATGAATTCAGCCCGGTGATATGTCGGAGTGTCGTTTCTCCGTCGAAATGTGTTCGTCCCTAAACGCACCGTGTGGCGCAACCGGAAATCGAATTGTGAAATCGCTTAACCGACATTTAAGTCGAGCACTTGTGATTAAAGTCAGTGCGACTTCAGCTAAAAATCAAGACGTACATTCGGTTTTACTCTCACGATCATAAAGTTACGTGGTTTACGTTTTCACAAGAGGGGGATCCGGTTTATGCTACGTGTTGACGTTTAGTCTGAACCTTTTTTGTATAACTTTATTGAAAAGAATTAAGATGAACAAACGCTAAAATACAACACGAGAAGGAAAAATGTAGGATGGTACTTTTTTTAAAAAAGGAAATCACCTTGAAACCCGATGAAACTGGGGGACTTTATTGATCTCACACTGGGGAAAATCGACACGTTGCAGTGTAAAGTTCAGATAAAGGAAGAAGAAAATAAGAAAACAATGTATAGTACATAGGCACCACAGTAAGGTATAGAACAGGGATATCAAATGTATTTCGGCCACATGTATACGCAAATAAATAATGCAGATACATTTGTGTTGGCACATATTAAACACACATTCTTATACATTAAATAGCAGCATTCTGCACATAAAGAAATACACCAACAAGTCGTAGGCTGAAGCTCAAGCTTATTTGACCTACCCTAAGTACTTTTTTCTTAAAACAAGAAAAACACTCATCTCCAGACAATGTTAAGTTTGAAAAATGAAGTACTTAATTAAAACCCATAACTGATTATATATTAACTGAATATAATAATTCCATTTGGCAATTGAAATTAAAACACAATGTGATATTTAATATATATAATAAATGTAACCTAATATATTATAAGGGGGGGTTATAAAAAAGTAGATACTTTTGGGAGAATATCATTCTTTTGAGAACTTAACACTTTTATATGACATTTACCATACACAATCAATATGTTTACGTCTTCATTTAAAGCGCTGCCTTTCATGTTCGAAGTACACAGCGAGATTCATACGTGTAATATTGACATTTAGCGTAAATGTCCACGATAAATCGCTTTTCCTGAACGTGCCTCTGTAGTGCCACGTCACCCCACGTCACTACCGCACCTGCGCGGCCATCTTGAGCCCCTCGTAAGCAACGGCCACAGAGAAGCAGAGAAAAAAGGCACTGAAATACACCAAGCTAACCGGACCAAGCTGGGATATGTTCGCTGGAAATCGAGGATTTATGAAACTGTAAAGGTCGAATACAGAGGAACGAGCAGGAAACGGCAACACCGACGGTTCAACAGTCATCTTAAGTGCCTCGGATACCCGGACATTCAAGTATTTTCTCGTTTTTTTGCCGGAGTAGGAAGGAAGAGTCGAGTCACCGACAGTCAGAAAAAAAACACACAACCGGAGTGAAACCATGAATCCCGAATAGTGAGTTTTTTTTCTACATCCAAACGCTTCGTTGCGACGCCATTTCCGATGTGTTGTGGAAGCATATTTAAAATGTTTGCGGTTAATGGCGTAACCCTGTCCAAACAGTGTTAGCTTAATTGCTCTGTCGTTATTGGCAAACATTAGCTAGCTAGCTGGCCGTGAAACAGGGCGCGGACAGCTTCTTCTTTAATGTGTCACTCGCGGACGTGTTTTCACGAGACGTCAGCTGATTGCTCGCTCGTGCCTCGGTGTGTCGGCGCTGACAAGCGACCTTTTCACGGCATCGACGAACGAACGAACAAACGAACGATCCACCGTATATGTGTGTGTGTAACCGGAAAAAGCGTCCACGACACCGTTTTAACTCTCAAATAACGAAATGGGAACGTTTAGCTTTGCTCGAACAATAAGAGAACACGAAGTAGTCGAGTGACATATGTGAGATGGTTGACCTATAACCTCGATATACAGGCCAGCCTGTTGTTTTTAAATATCGAATTTATCGCGTATCATTATTTAAAAAAATCCACTAATATTAAGGTGATCGTGTGCAAAGTCTATAATGGAGATAATATGAATCACATGTAAATATTTCATGTGATTTACTTGAAAATGTTGTTCATCTGGCCTACATGAAGTCCTAGTGTTTTATTTTGTGCCACAAGGGGGAGCCTTACTGTCGGTTGTCTTGCCAAAGCTCCGCCCCTCAAAACATGCGTGTTTTTTGTTGTTTGTTTTGTCGAACATCAAATTTGCACACCTTTTTATGCTAATATTAAGTAACTTAAGTAAATTTGTTACTCTATCTGTAAATGTTCGGAAAATGCTAAACACCAGCTGTTCGCTTGTGTCTTGGTGTGTTGGCTCTGACAAGCGACCCTTTCACTGCGTTGTCGAACAAATGATCTAGCATGTGTGTGTGGACCCAGGAAAATCGCCCACATTGAGCGTCAACACAGTTTTAACTCCAAATATCAAAATGGGAACGTTTAGGTTTGCTCGAACAATAAGAGAACATAAAGTGACGTATGTGAGATGGTTGACCTTTAACCTTGATATACAGGCAAGCCTGTTGTTTTTACAGTCACACATTCTCGATTTTAATAAATCGACCCTTCCAGTCATTCTTGTCTGTTTTCTCCCCAAAGCTCTGTCCCCTGAAACATCTTAATTTGTGTGGGGGATTTGAACTAACATACAATTAATGCAGTGTTTTTCATAACATTGCTAAATCTGCACCTATTTATCTGTAAAATATCTTTAAAAATCGAACTAATGTGCTACTTATGTTTTTAGTTTATGAACTATATGAAGACAGACATAATGTATGTAGTTTTAGAGTTAAAAGCAGGTTTTTACAATTATTGAGATACTATTGTGATAATATTGTGATATTTTGGTCAGGATAGTTGTGAATTTTATTACTTTCTTATGCCTACATCAGACACAGTTTATCTACCAACATGTAGCGTGTTAGCTCCAACTTTACTCATGAACACAGAGTTGACTATTTGCATGATTTATAGATTAGCCAACACTAAGTGTGTACAGCTGTGGTTGGTGCCATGTTGAAATGTGGTCACTGGCCATTTTCGTGGAGGCATATTTTAAAAAACCGAAATATTTAAATTAGCTTCAGTGTAAACATCCGCTTCCATGTCTAGCTTAGCTTGTCTCCGTTGCAGAGCACGTTGGGGCTGAGGTCAGATGATACGGCAAGTTAGCAGATGTTTGACGGCTGAAGTTAAAGGACACCCACCCGTCTGTCACTGAATCCCTCTGTTGGTGGTGAAAAGCAGCAGCGAGTGTCCTGCTGTAACCGACCACTGAGGCCTTTTCTTCCGAATCCACATTTTAACCCTGTCTGACCAGCTTAGCTAACACCCCACTCCCTTGGCAGATAATCTTTGTTTACCTGTGTGTTTACACATGCTGTATGAACTTCTCTCTGCTTAAATAGGACTTATTACAGCCCTGCCTCTCTGCACTGTATCATCGTAGACATAGTGATTACACTGGATCTGAGGCGATTATCCACCGGGGTCCTGTACTGCTTTTTTATGAAGGTGTAACTAATAGATTTAGAAGTAATTTGCTAATCCTTTATAGACCAGTTTAGTAATTATTAAGCACACAGATTGGTCTTGGTTCTTCTCTAACGCATCATGTGATGAAGGATGTCTCTGGACTACAATATAATTAAGATCTTACATCTACAGCTTTTGTTGTTGGAAAGCCCCTTCCTAACTGAGTATTTTAGCAGTGCTGTTATGAATGGACTAGGGCTGCATCTAATGATTTTACTTTCATAATCCATTATTTTATGGATTCATTGATAAGTTGCCTTGCAAATTAGAAGTTTACGGTCATAGAAGGGGAGAGAAACAAAGGGATATTTACATTCAAGCAGCTGAAATTATAAAACTCAAGTTTATTTATTTAATAGAAAACCTCTCCAAATGGTCAAATAAGTTAGTGAGTAATATAGTAGTCGATTATTAACCTGTTAGCCAGTCAATGTTGCTAAGGATTTATGACCTATTTGCATTCATTAACCATACTCATTAGGGCTGTAACGATGAATTGATTACATTAATTGACAACTATTTTGAAAAGCGACTAACCCTTTTTAATAGTATAATCCAATCTTTCTGATTTTTCAACTGCCTCTTTCAACTGGATTATTTGCTCCGTATAACAAAGAAATCATTAATAATTGAATAGTTTACGAGACATTCGAGAGCATCACCGTTTCCAGGTTAGGTAAACACCGATCAGCATTTTCTGACATTTTACGGACTGAAACAAGTACTCAATTAATGGAGAACGTTGTTGACAGATTAATCAATTATGAAAATAATTGTCATTATTATTGAATAATAATTGATTCACATAGTCTCAGTATTTAGTTGTTGTTTCTGTACATGCTGTGGTTCCTCATCCACATGCCCGAAAACATAAAAGTTCTTGAAAAGCTAAACATTTGCGATTTCTAGTGAAGTTTTAATCTTTGTAATTGTCAATGTTTAATTTTACAACACAGTTACAGCCACTAAAGCTGCTCTCTGTATGACCTGTTGTCTGATCAGACCCTCAGTTTTTACACCACTGTAAGACATGTTGAAATGAGAACTGGGCTGATTGCAACACTGCCTCCTCCTCTGCTGCTGCTGCTTCCAGCATTAGTGACATAATGTCAGGTGATCGAGTGTCTGCTTGTGATACACGTCAAGTCTCAGTTTCCTTTGACACAAGAATAGCGGCGGAGCATTGGCTAATTCTCTGGAGCGGCCTGTGCCATGTATGACATTCCTTGTGAGGTTGTTTTCCTTTCAGTCAGTGGATCTTGTGGCGAGTGGGAGAGGTTTACTTCTGGGTCTTTGGGAAGAATCTGTACTAACAAGCAACAAAGTCTGACATGGCAAAATGTTAGATTTGATTGTGAAATCATTTCGCTTTATTTTACACAGTTAATATAATATAACATGTGCGAAAATTGTGGAAAATGTCTATCACTGTCTTACCCAAGTGAGGGTATAGGCGTCAGGTATAGGCTTGCTTAATAAGACAAAGGCCTGAAAGCCAGCTCTCATTCCAGGGCCAGATTAACCTGCTGGAGCTGCCTTAGGGCACAAATCAGCTGCTTACTCTCCCATTGTTTATTATACCAGACTTATATGAGGCACCAGAAACTGCTGCGTGGTAATTAGCATCACCGTAATTGCCTCCCGCTCTTGGGCATAGTCTATAATATGATATGTGATGTCACAGGGTCATAAGGTACAAGTGAAAGTGAAATAGTTTCCTCCCTTTTTAAAAAAAAAAAAAAATCCATTTTCATTTTGTCTCTCAGAAGGAGACAAAGCAGAAACGACTCCATAGATTTATTGAAAATGTTGATTATTATAGTTGCAACATTGATGTTTCTTTTGAATAAAACCCTAAATGAGCATGATACTGTCTAACCAGTGCTGCTCTCTGTCGACCATGTGCTCTGTATCACATGCTTATCCACTTAACTGTGCAACACATACACGTCAGTGAAGTAACTTATGTAAATCTGTTTAACAGTTTTCCCCATCCTCAAAATGATGATGGTTCAAACCAAAGCTAATACTTTTTAAGCATTTCTTTGTTATATGAAGCAGGAAAACCAAAAAAAATCACATTTATTTTAATTATTAAACAAAATATATATTTAATATCTTTGTTTTTGTAATACTTTCTTACTATTTAATATTTTTTTTTTAAAAAGTCTGCTGATGTGATGCCACAAATTTCCCCCGCTAATGTCACCTTATCTTTTTGACCCTCATGCAATGTCACAAAAACAGGCATATCTGTTGTTCTCTGAAGTGTTTAAACACGGCCGAGCTAACCGCTAAGTCCAGACAACCTGTAATTAATGAATACATTTAATTTGCGTTGTCTCAAACCAGTTGACAAACACTAAACCTGAGGCTTTGGAGTCTCTTAAAGGTGAACTGGACAACGTTTTGAAGTAAACTTGCCATTGTGGTGTTAAAAGGGGTCACTATTAGTATTTATATTAGTTCTCTGTGAGCTTTTCTCTCACTATGCGACAGTGAGACTCTTATACACTTGTGTTATTCTCTCTCCAGAACAATATAGAAAATATAGTTTACTTGGTATCTGCCATGTTTTTCGCACACAACATAAAAACAACATCTCCATCGGTGTCCCTACTGGCGCCTAACTACCCCTGCCCTCTTTAATTTGTTTTTATTCTTAACTAATCCCACAAAATACTTACTAAATACAGTACATTCTACAAATATTGGATATGTTTTGAAGCCACAGAGCAGCATTGTTGTCCATAACTATAGCAATCGCATGAGTGAGCCTCCCAAGTCCCGACTGCACTGCTCTTCCTTTGTTACCAGGTCACACACTGTTTATTTTGACTAAATCCCACACACACTAATTAGAATGCCATAGTTGACTGTGAAACATGTGTATTGTTTAGGTTTCAGCCTGGTTTGTGTCGAGAAGACTTGCAGTGAGTTTTTAAAATGTCTGCCCCCTTTTGACCTTTGCTGTTTTGTTTTCCCAGTGATTATCTGTTCAAGCTCCTCCTCATCGGAGACTCTGGAGTAGGGAAGTCGTGTCTTCTGCTGCGTTTCGCAGTGAGTAGTCGCACACTTTTCACACATGTTCCACTTGTTGCTCGCGGCTGATCCGTCCTCCGTGGTTTTAACTCGCCCTGATCCCGTTCCTTTTCCTCCCCCGCTCGTCTCACAGGATGACACCTACACGGAGAGCTACATCAGCACCATCGGCGTGGACTTCAAGATCCGCACCATTGAGCTGGACGGCAAAACCATCAAACTGCAGATTGTAAGTATATACGCCCATAAATACCGACTAAATTGTTGTTAATCTTCTAATTTGGACGCTGTGGTTTTGACAGATTTGTAGTTTTTGCATCCTGTCAAGTTCATGAAAAACATTCAAATTATGACGATTTGTTTTTTTGTTGGCCTCTGTCGTAAATGTCATGTCAGCACATGCAAAAATATGAAATTAAAAATACAAATATGCTATATGACCTAATAAACATAACCAAACCTGACCTCAATTAGGATTTCAGTCTCACAGGTCGGGCTGGTTTTTCACATGCTTCAATACATGCACATGCAAACTTCTCTTTGGCTCCGACACGACACATTCGGACCAATCAGTAATTGGATCCAGTTTAAGTTGAGGGAAAAATGCCTTCACTTCTCTCATTCTCTCATTCGACATTATTGTTTGTTAAGCTGCTGTTTTATTCACACATAAAAAAAAAAGCTCCCTGAACTCAGTCCACCTGTGGTTTCCTGTTGTTATTTTATCATCATCATCATCATCAACGCACCTGGTGTTCTTTTTTAATTTTTTATTTAATGTAATAAACCTGTGACCTGCAGCTCCTGACAACCTGTAATGTTTGGTGTTATATGGTTTTCCACGTGTTTAGAACTCTATTCACCGGCTTTGATATTTCACATACGTTATATAAAAAGTGTACACTCTCTCCTCCTTTTCTGCTCACTCTGACCTCTTACAAAAAGACCCAAAATATCCTTAAAAGAAATACAAACAGTAGTACAAACACTACTAAAGTCATGTCCCGAGGAACCCTTTTAGGAACGTTTGAACTTCAGGGACAAAGGTCTAAATGAAGTAATGGGGGTTTTCCTGTACCCTTCAAAAAGTTCCTACTAAATTCCAGATTAACTACTTTTTAAATTTCTAATCCTGCAGGAATTAGAAGTTGTTATGCAACATATATTTGATTTAACCTCAGAAATGACTCCATGTGATTCACTGGACCAGACATCAGAAAAAGTGACTCATAATTCCCATACTATTCAAAAGGAAAACCACCACATTTTACAAAAACGCTTCACTAAGCACAGTCTGCCGAAATATGGGCTGTTTATTTCAGCTTTACGAGAGCAGAATATTTATTATATTGCATATATCATTACTTCTTATTTCATCACGAATAAAACTAAAATTAAATATTCCCTTGCAAGAGACATGGCACAGTCACATTATTAGCAAATTTTCAACAAAATCAATATTAAGTGCAATCAGGCAAAGAAAAACAAACATCTATAGCTATATGCTTCTGCCTCTTTGAAAGAGCCTTCAATTTAATTTAATTTAATTTTGGATTGTTCCACTCAAAGGGAGCCATGTATTGCCGCAGTGTGGCTAAGTGAGGAATGTCTCAGCACAAATGTTTTCATCAGTTTAGGGGTTTAAAAACAGTGGTTCCCAGACCTTTTATGTCCAAGACCCCCACTCCAATCCGAACCCCTGTCCACGCACAGGCACCAAAACAGTAAAGTGAATAATTACAAACGTTTATGTGCAACATAAGCAGCAGTTGTAGATTTTAGTTGCTATTCTCAGTGTATATCGGCTTCGATAAAATCCAAAAAAATTGTTTGGTCAAAGAAGTTCAGTAAATTTAGTTGATACCAAGTTCTGATGATCCAAAGGAGTGAATAATTGGGATTTTCTATGCACAAATATAATTTTAATAACCTCAGAGCAGACAAAAATCCCCTCCATGATACCCCAGGTTGGGAACCATTGCTTTAAGACACTCTAGGTTATCATATTGGTACTGGACAGGAAAGCACAGTTTTCCACTGCACGTTACTGTAGAACACGGGGTTTGATTTCATGGTTCCCTGTGATGAACAGATGTCTAACCACTCCTCTCTCTTTCAGTGGGACACTGCAGGTCAGGAGAGGTTCCGCACCATCACCTCCAGTTACTACCGTGGAGCCCACGGCATCATAGTCGTATACGATGTGACGGATCAGGTGAGTTGCCCGTTGCGCAGCCAGACAAACAGACTTGTCGACCCCGTTGTCCTAGCGTTTAGCATGGCCATAGCATTCAAAGGCATGTGAAATGTGAGCAGCACCATAACAGCAAACATGTGAGACTCAGCAGATCAGCAACGCTGCGTCACATGTCCAGTGTGGCCGAGGCGTTGCGTCATTGGTCAGTCGGTCACGTGACAGTTGGGTCATTTGCTCTTTCAAAATAGATTGGATTGAATGGCTTGTTATTAGTCACCGTGGGGCACGACAGGCTGGGTTTGACAATTAGAGCAAACATTAAAAATACCTACAAACCTTGGGTTCTTTTAATAGAAGAGAGTCAACATGCGAGCTGAGCCTGACCACACAGTAGGTGACTTTAAAGCAAATGAGCTTCTTTTAACTTTGACTGATAAGTTACAGAGACAACAGTTTATATTGTTCACTATTGGTATTGTGTGGATACTGTTCAAAATCAGTGCATAGGATGTCAAAAAATCTCCCAGGTTATGAAGAGAGACGTGTACCACCATAGTCATGTGACCAATGTCAATGTTGGCTACGTATGTGGACTTATTTTATGATAGAATTAGAAAAAAAGGTAGAACACATTAGTGTAATTTAAAAAAAAAAAAAAAAAAAAAAAAACAGATATTCAAGGCTGTGATGACCAAATGTTCACATCTTGCTGTTTGTTGTGGTCGCCGCGCTCACGCCTGCCCTTGTTCCCACCACGCAGGAGTCCTATAACAACGTCAAGCAGTGGCTTCAGGAAATCGACCGTTACGCCAGCGAAAATGTCAACAAGCTCCTGGTGGGCAACAAGTGTGACCTGACCACCAAGAAAGTGGTGGACTACACAACAGCGAAGGTATGTGTGTTTGCGGGGGGGAAAATGTCAATGGAAAAGTATCAACGTGGCCAGACTTTTGAACATTTTAGACAATTTTCAAGCAGCAGAAATTGTGGACTGTGCAAACACTGTAAGAGTTTGGATGCATTTGAGTGCAACAACTGATCATGTGGTGTAACTCATTCATTCCCGAAGACTGAAGAAGGGTCATGAGATATTTTGTAAGAAATTAGCAGTTATTTTCTTTTGCTGGACCACGCTGTAACTACTTCAGACAGTCGGATGCTTCTAGGTCAGTGGTCTTAGTTTGGACAGTAAGGGGCCTTTTATGATGATATTTCACATAATTCCAAAATAAGTGTTTGTTATATGGAACGATAAATAGTTCACAATATAAACGCATTTATGATGCAAAATTAATCTATTAATGAAAAAAAAAACATACAGAATACCTCATAACCTTGTTATTACATGGCAGGCCGCATGTATTTGATTGGCAGGGCTGAGTTTGAGACCTCTGTTGTAGGCAGTATATTTTGATTTTTAACTCAAATTTCGCTTAAAGTGATGTTGAAACAAAATGTGAATGTTCTGTCACTTTAAGGACTAAACCAACACTTACATTTGAAAAGGGAGATTGCGGTTCGACAGTGATAAACGACTTCCGCTTGCATGTTTTGGTAGACGACACCACAGCCGTGTCATTGAAGTTCTTAAAACCCCATGTCCTCTCTCCTTCTCCTGGCAGGAGTTTGCCGACTCTTTGGCCATCCCCTTCCTGGAGACGAGTGCCAAGAACGCCACTAATGTAGAGCAGGCTTTCATGACCATGGCCGCAGAGATCAAGAAGCGCATGGGCCCCGGGGCCACCGCCGGCAGCGACAAACCCAACCTAAAAATCGAGAGCACTCCCGTCAGGCAGTCCGGAGGGGGCTGCTGTTAAAGGACCCCACCCTCCACCTCCACCATCTCCACACCTGACATCTACCATTCTTCTCCTTCTGTGTCACCCCCCCTCCCCACCTCCCACGACCACCATCACCACCTTCATCTCTGCCATTCCCACACCCCCACCATTCCACCATGACAACCCTGTAACCCACACCCAGCTCTCTGACCCCTCCTCTCTGCCCGGTCGGCTGAGGCAAACGGAGGACTTGGACTGTTGACGTGCGTTTAGATCAGAGGAGAGAATTGGAAGTTTGTGAGGGTTAATTTGGGCCTGTAACGCTCATCAAATCCCAGAGAGAAGAAGAAGAAGACGAGCGGTGAGTGAGTGAGGGAGCGACAAAACCAGACACTGAGGCAACTTCAACTTTCTGCCAGGAGAACAGACAGAAAACAGAGACGGTAGAAGATTGATATTGATTCAGAGTGGAGTGAAGGCAGAGGAAGATTTTCCAGATACCACACGCACATACATACATACTTACATACGTACACACACTCACACATGCGAGCACACACACACACACACACGCAAGGCATAGTGGGATGGGGTGAGGAAGCCTTTTGGTCAAACTCGTTTTCCCTCACTGTGTCTATTTTTGCAGATTTCACCTTAAAGACCGAATCATACTTTCCTCGTCCACGAGTCCGTAGAGGTCCACCTGATGTAAATGTCATCTGTCCACATCCGCGATAGTCATGCGTTTTAAAAAAAATAAGTAAATAAATAAATGAATGTGACTGCGCAGAGACGGTGCGTGTCGACAACGCGCACCGCCAGGTTGGACGTTTCTGTGGAATAGACTAGAATAGAGTAGAAGATCAGTTTATGCACGTGTGAAACTCCACATCACCGGGAACCGTCATTTTATTATGTATAGAACTGTTAGCATGTACGCTTAAACATGCGCGCGCCCGACTCTCCGCGGACTCGGAGCGCGGAAAGTACGCAGAGGCCTTTTATTCCTCCAGCTCCCCCTAGTGTCCATTCCCAGCCCCAGACTTTTTAGCTTATCAATCGACTTCTCAACCCCACACACACACACACACACAAACACAGCTCTGTACACAGCGTGACGTGCTCACTGCTAACAGTGACTCATCGTTTTTGCCATTTACAGTAAAAGTGATTTTTTGGACGACAGGACCCTCACGCGGAATCGAACCAGCTGTACAGACTTTAGCTGTAGCCTCGTGTACGAGAGAGTTCCCGCGTTCAGCTCGTTCCTCTGACTGATCCCACTATTCAGCAGGAACAGAACCGTCTTATTTCCCCCTTTAGCCTCCGAGTTTGTGACTAAGAATTCTTTCTATGAAGCAGATTTGTTTTCTTAGTAGTTTTTTTTTTTTTTCCTCTCAAACTGGAACCACAGCTACTCGCGTCTTTTTGTTGACACAGTATGCAATGACGCCGTCGCTACAATTTAAAAACAAAAAAAACCACGCTCTGTCCTCGAGTCGTAGAGCTGCGCCGCGTGGCCAAAATCTCAATTAAAAAAAAACCCGTTTAAAATCGGCCACTATCGCAATAACTAGATGGTTAAATATTGACTTTAGTCCTTAGTGAAAGTTGAAGGAGCCAATTTATGGTTTTAAAACTATTTATATACAGAATAAAAGTCACATGTCTGAGGTAAAAAAAACATTTAATAGCAGTTAATGTGTTGTGTCTCAAAGTGTCTGCACCCGTGCTTAAACTATCAGTATATTTTAGGGCTGCAATCAACATAATTGTAATGAGTCTGCTTTTCAAATTGTTTTGTCCATGAATGATCATCTCTTTGTTTCCTGGAGCAGAGAAACCAGAAAATATTTAAAACTGATTGATTGTCCGAAATCGTCTTATTATTGCAGCCTTAACACATATTGGACCTTTGTAATATTGATAGCCCTCCCACGCCATGATTGACAGATACCAATAAAAAAAAAAAAAGTGTGACTCGCCTTCAGGACTGAAACGGGACTTTTTTTTTTTAGACTTTTATTTTTTAAGCATAACGAGGCTTTTTAGTGCTTAATCGCTACAGGAAAAAACCACGGTTAAAATGATAAACGCATGATGAGACAAAAGATGTGATCGTACGCGAGACGGCGACAGTTTGACAGAAGTGTTGCAGGAGGTGGAAGAGGAGCGCTGTGGATGATCTTTATGTCGTCAAAGCTTTGCTTTTTCTTCCTCTCAGTTCGCTCTCGCAGGAGCGATAACGTCACGCGTAGAGAGAGAGAGAGAGAGAGAGAGAGAAAGAAAGAAATGTGACAAAGTCCTGTAACATTTAGCACAGTGACCTGCTGGAACGACACTAATATTTACAGTCAGAGGGCAGAGACCATTGAACACACATGACGTGTATTCACACAAGTGGTTATGTGTGTGTGTGTGTGTGTGTGAGTGTGTGAGAAGGGGGCGGGGCTCTGAGTTAGACATTCTGTCAAATGAAAACAATGGGGCAATATCCTGCATTGATCTTATAATAACTGTTTTATCATTGTTGTAATTTTTTTTTTTTTAAAGTCTTGTGTGTTTTTTTGTTTTGTTTTTTTTCTTCCCGACCGACACTCACTGGACGATGGAGACGGACTCGTGCTCACGCTCCAGGTGTCGTGTTTTTACGATGTGGGTTGACACGTGGCGCGCGTGGGCGTGTCTGTCGGATTAGAGGGTGGGAGGGGCTAACGGGTCGACGACAACTCGAGCTGCTCTTCCTTCCTTCCCCTGCAGATTGGGACCCGTTTGTCAAACATAGATCTCGTCAGGTGTGGACACGTGTGTCTCTTTATGTCCTCGATCAGTTCTGCTTCCTCATTAGTTTGCTCCACTTTGTGCCTCTTGTGTAGATTCTTTTTTTTTCTTTTTGTTACTTTACTTTTTTAATGATTTGAATTTTGATCATAATTAGGTCAACATTTTACACCTGCTCTGTTCTGCACACACTCACAGTTGAGTCAGAGAGCGCGTTTGCACACCGGGATAAAGCTGTTGCTTTTTAATGAAGTTTAAACCCCGCTTTCTGTCCCCCGCTCCTGCAGAAATCAACTCGGACCGACTTATTTCTCCCCCCCCCCGATGCTGTACAGTGGTCTCACAAACACTAATGCCTTTGAAATTCACCTTCGGTTGTTTAGATAAATAGATGTTATTTGTTGTGTCCATAGATCGTATAAAACCCAGATCCAGCCTTTTAACCAGGCTCTGATGAAACAAAACTCATATCTGTCATACTTAATCACGATTAACTCACGTTTCCACCACATTCTATGGAATAAGTTGGAAAAATAAGAATAGAATTAGAAGCTAATTTCCCCATAGACTATTGGAGTCGGCCTCACTTTTCAAACCAGAGAACTATGTCCATTTCTTCTATACTGTCTCCAATTGTGTCTCAACTCGAGGCTCCGCCTTCTTCAGAGGTAGCATTTTCATGGACGGTTGCATGTCCCAAAGATTGTTTTGCTTGGTGAGGCTTGAGTTAAGATACGTGGACACTGGGCGAGACTCCAAACAATCCAGTTCTTCTAAAGTCAGGCTTCTTCACTGAGTTCTTCACCATAAAGTCTTGGAGAAAACCAGTAAGTAAACCCCTGATGAGCGACTAAAAGTTCTGAAAACGATGCTACGTCACACTTTTGGCACCAAAATGAACCAAATGAAGAGCAGAAAAAAAAATTTTCACTTGATGACAACTAAATTTTTTCCTGCGACTCGAACGATCATCCTGGAACGTCTCTTCCAGAACTTTAACCGCTCGGCTCTCATTGCGCAACCAGGCTTTTAAGGACTGTGACGTAACAACTTGCTTAGAGTGAGTCGGAAACGTTATTTCTGCTAAAAGTAAACCAGTTGCGCAAATGACTTCTTCTAACTGAAAGGAGCGACTTGGGAACCGGGAGATGAAAGTTCTGGAGGTAGATGGTAAAGAAAGACGTTTAGGAAACCACCAGTAAATCCCACTGTACAGCTACAAATCATGACCGCCAACGGTTGCCATAGTAACGCAGGTATAAGGCTGTTAGTGTGTGTGTGTGTGTGTGTGTGGGGTATTCCAGGGAAACGGGAGGAATGTATGTGAGGAAAAAGCCTCCTGCTCTGCTTCTCTCCATGAAACCTGATCTGACGTACTCTTGCTTTTTACCCTGTTTCAAAAAAGAACTGGAAAACATGGTGGCGTTGTTGTTGTTATCATTACTATTATTATTATTATTATTATTATTATTATTATAGATGCTTTTAAGTAATAAATATACTGTTCTAGAGTGGAGTTTGGCTCTTGTTGTAATCTGTGGTTTGGTCGTTCACAGGAGGGAGATGCACTTTGGCTGTAGTTGTAGGTTCAGGGACTGACTGGTCTTGGGTTTTCCGCTGTGACCGGATATGAACTCCCAAGTCTCCTCGCCGGCCGACCGTGTCGCTGCACCTTGACGAGTTCCTTAAGCTCCTCCTCCTCCTCCACGCTTGGCTGCTTGTCCCGGGCTCAGGTACAGCGCCACCTTGAGCCGCTGAGAAATTTCAACAACCCTTTCCGCTTTATCATGTCCAGTGCGACCACTAGGGGTCACACTAGTTTTGACGGTGCAGGAATTTCATATATCGTTTGGCCGATATATGAAACGTCTCGTTCTGGCCACAAACAAAAATAATTAGGGAATAAAATTAGGGAGTAAAATATTTACCTTTTTAAAGAATCTAAAAAAAAAAAGGAGGACTAGTTTTAATCGTGAAAAATAAACATGAACCTCTAATAAAAACGGTTGACGATTAATGTGTGTGTGTGTGTGTAAGGTTGTGCGTTAACATTCCTCAGATTTTTTTGGACACTTGTTGGAATCCACACCTGTCTCACTTGAGTTGATGCAGAACAAGCAGGTCTCTCTCTCTCTCTCTCTCTCACACACACACACACACACACACACACATATATATATATATATATATATATATATATATAAATATATACATATACAGAATAATTAGAGCTTCAGTGACTGAGTTCCTTTTTTTTTTTTTTCGTTTTTCCTCCTTTCCCCGACGTCTGATATTCTAATGATTTTAATGTGTTCATTGAAGTCTATACTGTGTCGTCTCGTCTATGGACGTGTGAGGGTCACATGGATGGGTGGGGTGGGCAGGGGGGCGGGGCTGGGCCGGGAGGGGGTGAGGCTTTTGCTTATGAATGTGATTCTGATTTTAAAGATGCTTGACTGTTTTTGTTTTTTTCTCCCCTCCTTTTTTCTTTCGGTTTTTCTCTTTTTTCTTTTGTATTCTATTCTTTGGGGTTTGTTTGTTTGTTTGTTTGTCATTTGCACACTTGTTCAACGCTGTTCAATGGCTTCATAAAGGCACTCACTTCTAGGTGTTTGTTAATAAAAAAAAAGGACTGGGCAGGAGCTCACCTGTCACTCACCTTCTGTCCTCTTGTTTGGCTCTCTGATTACCTTTCATTTCAGATAACACCTCGTTTCTTTGGCTTTTTAAGGTGGAGCGAAGGATATTTACGTGCGTTAGAAACAATTGGATTGCCTAAATATACGGATATAACACAAATAAGTAGGCTTACACTTAAAGAAGTGTTAGTAAGTGAAAGCCAAAACCAGGAAAAGCCATCACAGATACCTTTTATCACAATATGCTGATACCCACAACAAAACAATATCATAATATATAGACATAATATCGATATTTTGCCTGGCCTCACCACACGTGTGTCTGCGTAAGTCCGCGATGTCATAAGAACACGTTTGCTGTTTTTATCTCACTGTCACATGATCTTTTCTGACAGGAACCCGTTCATTTGTGTCTCTCCCACACCAAAGTCCATAGAGAAAATCCTCCATTTTTACCTCACAGCGCACAGGAGTTGTTGACCCTCTGCTGCCTCCGTTGGTAAGTTCACATGTATTCACGCGTCTTATTTTGTGACTTTGGCTTCATTCAGGTTAAAACTCGGTGACACCAGGCGACCAAACGAGGCGGCACGCGGTCAGCAGCCCCTGTGCCCCGTGAGCTAAAAACACTGATTTTCTCAATGGAATTTGAATTTTCTCAATCGCAGATTTGAGTAGGAGTAGATTTTATTAAGTTTATTTATTTCAGTACTTCTCACTACTACACTGAACTATGCATTTTAAGAAGGAGGACAAATGTGACTCTAGGAATGCATGGTAAGCACATTTCACAGAGCTGCAGAGGAAACAATGAGATGGAAACAGAGTGATTAAAGCAGCTGAGTGTTTAATTCAATATTTAACATTTGATGTTTAATTACCTTCTGTTTAATTTCATTTTCTTCCCGCAGTAGAAACTCATCTGCGACGACATGATACAGTGTGTCAACATGTGTGCGTTATATTATGAAGTTTACTAAGACACTTTTGTCTCATTTTGGACGCTTTAATATGCTATATCATAGCGTATTACTCCTTACTGTACTGCACTACAGATGTATCTGGTATACAAGGTCATTTTAGTCAGATGTTGGACGTCAAATCGTGATTAAACTGTCATCATATGTAGTGACTCACTTTTCTTCTTTTTTTTTTTTTTCCATGAACGGACACAAAGTGAAGACTCTTGACTGTGAGTCAGCCTCGAAAACAACTGTGTTTCCACAAATGCGACTCAGCAGAAACGTAGATTAGACACTTCCTGTTCCTGTCCGGTAAACATGCGTCACTTGTGAAATGTGCACAAAGGAAAAAGAAGAAAAGAAAGGAGTTTAAAGGTTATTTTGTGTTTGTTTTCAATTCAAATGGAAATTTGACGCAACACAATCCCCAGTTGTAAGAAAGTCACGATTCATGCTGTGAAACAATTCATATCTCTACTATCTCTGCCTTTAGCACGAGAGCAGAGGTCAAACCCGCGGCCCGCCAACTTAAAAAAAATTATTTTCATAATCCATTAATCTGTCGATTATTTTCTCGTTTGGTGTTCAGAATATCAGAAAACCTTAAAAAATGTTGATGGTGTTTGTCAAACCTGGAAATGATGATGTTCTCAAATGTCTTGTTTTGTCCATGAACCAAAATGATTAACTTTTAATGATTTCGTTTGTTATCCAGAGCAAAGAAATGAAGAAAATATTCACATTTAAGAAGCTTAAACAATCGGAAATCTTGTTTTAATCATGAAAAAAGCTTCAAACCGATTATTCCATTATCAAAATAGTTGTTGATTCATTTAGTAATCGATTTATAATCAATTCATAGATTAATCGTTTCAGCTCTAATTAAGATTAATTTTGCGCTTTTATTTTGAAATGTTTAACTCATACTTCTCACCCTCACTGAACATTCCTTTTTTGACCTCTCAACCTCCTGACAAGGTCATTTGAGTTTGAGTCACATGTGGTAATCCCCGTTTTCCATCTTTTAACACAACATTGAAAGTATGTAATCTCATAACTCTGACTTTAATCTCTAATCCTCTTCTGTAAGACTGTAAATATTTGACATTCATGTCGACGATGTAGAGAAATAAATCATAACATAAACGTGAATATGAATATGAAATGTAACGTATATGGGATTTCTTGTTCGGTGACCGGGGGACATACTTCGTCCGTGTTCTCTCCACAGGAAGTGGACACGGTGTCCTGTTTCCTGTGGCGTCTGTCAGTCACACAGTGGACGTCTTTAACTTGTCCCTGTGGATCTTTAATTAATCACGCACACACACACACACACACTGAGCAGATGATGCGCAGGTTGACCTCTAACATCCTCACACTGTGTGGAGGACATGGACACGTCTGAGAAGACAGAGGCAGGGACAGTAGATGATGATGATGACAAAGATGAGCTGTCTGTTGTATTTCTGACGCTGATGTTGTTGTTGCTGAACATCTGTGATGTGAGGACGATATGATACAGTGTGTCAGCATGTGTACGTTATATTAAGACATTTTTGTCTCATTTTGGACACTTTAATATACTTCATCATAGCATGTTACTCCTTACTGTACTAAGATGTACTGCACTCACCATGTATTTGGAATACTAGGTCGTTTTAGTGAGATGTTGGACGACCTTTTTGTACTATGATATATTTGTCTCACTTTGGACACGTCACTATAAAACGACATTTCTCTCTCATATTGGACGACTTACTATAAAAATGACTTCTGTCTCATTTTGGACACCTGAAAAATGACATTTCTGTCTCATTTTGGACACTTTCCTATACTATGACATTTTGTCTCATTTTGGACACCTTGCTATAAAAGGACACATGAAAAATGACATTTCTGTCATTTTGGACGCCTTACTCTACTGTGTCCTAGTATATTATTCCTTACTATATTAAGGTGTACTACACACATTTAGTATACTATGCTGTTTAGGGGACATTTTGGACACCTGACTAAAATAATATCTTTTGTCTCATTTTGGATGCCTCATGATACTATGTAATTTTGTCTCATTTTATGTACTTCATATACCATATACATTTTGGACGTTTTTCTTTACCATGATATTTTTGTCTCATTTTGGACTCCTTACTATGTTGTTTTGGGGACAAAGAATAAGGTAAAGTGATTTCAGTGGATTTGAGGACAATTTTAAGAGTTTAAAGCAGACTTATTGTTTTGTTTTTACAATAATCACAATCAATAATTGTGTCAACTTTGGTACTTTAGTCAAGATAACCATGTCATAAAATGTCCACACTGTTTCATCTCTGTCTGCCACATCAGATAATGTAGCAGACACAAGTTTGTGTCTCAGGTGATGTCCTCTCTCTGTCTCTGTCTCTGTCTCTATCTCTGTCTTTGTCTCTCTCCTGGCAGAGAGTCATAGAGTTGCAGGTGACCTTGAGTTATTTTTAGCACAGCAAACCTGGAGCAGGGCTCGAGAGGACTGTGGAGTCTGCAGCTTCACCACTGCGTATTTATTACTGCATGTGTAGCACAGTGACAAATGGACGGTTCGCATTTCTGCCACAAGATGTCACTGTGGCCATTCAAGTACTCGCCGTGGAGCCGCAAAGCAGCGATAACGGCGCGAGACGAAACGAGAGGTGGGGAAAACACAAACCAGGAAGTGGAGACCGACTCACCTGCTTCTTCAAACAGGTACAAATGTTATTTCTGTGCAAAAACAATGAAATAAATGCTCACTAAATTAGCATTGTTGAATAATAAAACGACCTCTGTGATAACTTAAAGGTATAGTGTGTAAAAGTAAGGTGAAATTATTGTCAAGATAAAATAATTACAACTTCCCCCCAAATTTATTTACATCAGGAGCCGGGTCAGCTCTCCGCCATTTTGGACCAACATGTTTTTACAGTAGCCCACAATGGACAAACTAAACATCATGCTAACTGAATGCTACATAGGTTTTAGGTTTAAACATGAAACTTCCCCAATAGGTGTTGCGAAACTGTACACTGTATTTATTTAATTACTCTTATGCAATGTCAGAGCCCTCATGAATCTTCTTTATACAAATCTCCCCCGTAAGAAAAATCATATTTTAGACTTATTTCTAAAACTACATTCTAGCCTTTATACTTGAAAAAATGGTATTTGGAGTAGAATTGTGTGACCCTTTATTTACGTCTTCAAATTGCATCTTCTTATCCTTTTTTTCTGTGGCAACCCAGACTTTTGCGCCACCTACTGCCGATCTCATTCATTTCTAGGGGTGGGGATCGCCGGTGACACCACAATACTAATAATAATAGTATAATAGTATTTGCAAAATCATATATTGCGCAATAAACTCACACAAGAGATCTATTGAGAGTGCGCAATAGGCACCATCCTGTGGACAGAAATGTTTTTTTAAGCTAATCCACAAAAAGTTTAATGTTTATTTAAATGTTTACTAAAAAATTGGTAGTTGCCGATATATCACCACGAAAAATTTTTTCGTTATTGAGAGAGATGGATGGAAACCAACCAAGTTCAAGTCAATCTGCAGTACATATGACACCATTATAAGCAGCCCAGCCACTAAAACACTGAGGCTAAGCCAACAAATAACGACTGAAGACTTTTTCATTTCAACACAGTTTATTTACATCTCCTCCATACACCTCATAGTCCATGTGAAGCCTTGGCATCTGCTGTCAGTTCAAAACATCAACAGTCCTTTCACTGTACTCGTCTTCATCTCATCCTTTGAATGTTCAGATGTGCGTTCAGACTTTGTTCTGTCTCACTCCTGTCCAGTCCAACGTCTTCCGTCTGTCCTGCTCAGAGGGCTGTACTACGAAGCCTGCTCACCAGAGCCGGGCTTTCTTTGAGTGAGCTGGCTCGACAAATACTGAAGCCTCAGCCAGAGATAACTAGCATCCCCAACAGTGGTTTTCAACATACTTTGTCAATCCAGGATTTTTTTTGTTTCTCCAGTGCTCAAAGGGGGCTATTGACTCTATAGAGCTCCGGACCAAGCGCGACTCAGTTTGCTCACACCGTCATGTTGGCAGGAAAAGGGTCAGAGCCCGGAGCGGACATTATTCTAGATCTGCAGTGTTACGACATCTTTAACTTTCCCTCATTCTGCTCCACAGAACACGTACACGTCGCAGTAAAAGCATGTTAAACAATCACGTTTTTTAAGTTAATTAGCCTTGGAGTTTGTAATGACGCTGAAGTTGGTATCCAGATTTGCAGCTTAAGAGGAAACTTAAGGGAAAATTAACAACAAACTGCGAATCTGGATGCTAACGTCAGTGTCATGATTCGCGACCAGTACCTGGTATGAAGTGATCACTTTATAAGCGGAATGCGTTGCCTGTTCCTGGTTTTAATCACTCTGTCTTCTACACTCGCTTTGAATGTCCTTGGGAACTTTGTTTATACGGTAAAATGTTCTTCCGCCTGTCCCCGATTGTTTTGTCATCCCGGCTTGAAACATCTGTCCACCATCTTCATTTCCTATGAAAAAAGCCGGTGAAGAAACGAGATGCCTGCTTTATTTGCTGCCAATTATCAACAGTACGTCGTATGTCTGTGAACGTGAACAGCGCCGCTTCCTGCCAAAATGGCGTGGTTTTGATTCTGAGTGTTGCATCATGGGATTGCGTGATGTCAGCTTCCGGAGCTCTATTTTCACAAACAAATGGACTGATTTCCTACTTCAGGTCTTTAACAGTGTAGCGTAAGAACAGTAGCAGCTCTGTGAATCATCTAAATTAATCAAATACGTTATATTTTGCTGTTAAAAAATATTTCAAATCAAATTCATTTTGACAGATGAGTGAATCAGTGAATAATCAACATTACAGACTTTAACGATCTACGTCCCTCTTACATCCGAGCAGTAAAAATGAGAAAGGTTTCGAAACAACTGCCAGCATTAAATTAAAGATGGTTCAATGCGTCGGCTCTTTCAGAAGGAACAGGTAGATCCATCCATTTTAAAGAGCAACAGGTCGAGTTAGTGCAATGGGAGGGAGACAATTAATCGTTTTATTTTTGACGTAGTGATTCTGTCACTCATTAACGTTACACTAAGGCACATGGAAGAGGAGATGACAATGATCTGCGTCAGTGAGCTGAATCTGAGAGGAAGAAGTACGACCAAGGTCGTGATAAACGCATATTTTTGCATCTCGTATGTTTTTTCCTAGCTCCTAAATCCATTGGATCTCACAAGAATGTTTGAAACGATGTCCAAGGAGGCTGATAAGTGAAAGTGTCGCACCGTTTTGTAGCCGATTTCAAACTGGAACTCTGCAAAAGCTTGCAAGTAGCCAGGTTAAAAGAGAGCCACCTTCGTAATACGGAAAACTCTGGCTTTAGACTCAACATACCTCGCTAAGCCATTAAGCTCGCTTCGTAGTACAGCACTCTGGGCTTCAGTCGACGGGGCCTTGGAAGATGAGTTTGATGTGGCCCTGCTCTCCTGTCAACCAGGTACCACAGAAGGGGCAGGCAGCGTGAAAGGCATGGGTGCCATGTGGTAACGGGATCTGGCTCCACCCCACCACTGTCTTTTCTGAGCAAACATGACCACAGGGGCAGAAAGCGTGAGTGGGCGGCCCGGCGTCCAGGTACAATCCTCCCTCACAGCCCAGCCACAGTGGCACGTAGGGGCCCACTCGCCGGCACATGGGACACTCTCTCTCCCCGGTGCCAGCCGGTGCTGTGCCCCCGGGTCCGGCGGGACCCTTCTCCTTGCGGTAGCCCCAGTTGTGGTAACCGTGCACGTGGCCACAGTTGACGTAGACCCACGGCTGCTTCTTGTCTACGATCTCGCGCTGGGCCAGGCTCGGGAAGGCCAGAGTGTTGAAGCCCACCGGACATTGTGGTCGGGCGGCGTTCAGCTCCTGGCGCAGGGACTCCAGCTGTTTGAGGGTCGGGGTGTGGCGCAGTCCGGCAGGGGTTCTCCACAGCAGGGTCGCCCCACACAGATCAATCAGAGAACCGTCCTGTAGGGTATTGGACTCATTTTCAACCTTGAGAGAAAAACAGGAGAAAGGAAAGGAACATCAGTTTCCATCGCTGTCATCATCAAGAATAGGTGCGGGCCGATGACTGGATTTAAGGTATACCACGGTATTAAAAAGTCACAGTATCAAATCAGTCATATCGTGATTGAGGTATAAATTGTTTTTAGTGACTCGTCAAAAATAGATTGGGAATCACTCAGGTTGTGTGCAAATGGAAGTAGTGTTACGGTTTCCTGAGTGGAGTCAATTAGGAAGCAAGAATATATTGAATAGCCACTAGGGGGCGATTCTGCTGGTTGCAAAAAGAAGGACATTTGAATGGAAGTCTACGGGAAAATGAGCTTCTATTCCTCCTTTGATATATAACGCCAGTAAACATTTTCCTGAGGAATTAATGGTCTCATTTGCTGGTTTCAGGCTTTCTTCAGGAGAACATGATGTTGATTTTGTAAATTATGCGCCCTTTAAGTGGAAAATAGGAGCCTGGTTGCAGGTGGTGCCATGTTCAGTCAAATGACAAATTTGAGGTGTGAAAATGGGAGGTTTTTTTGCCACATCTTCGTCATTTCACAGAAATCTCTGCAGGTTCAACTTCTTGGGTCAAATCAAGGTCAGTAGTCTGAAGCCTTGCGGCCATATTAAAGCGCAGGATTTGTTTTCCCACTGAACTCTCGCTTTCTTACCAGCTTGCCTCTCTGCTGGGCTGAGCGCGTTTCCCTCAGGGCAAAAACGTTGCCGCATACCGAGATTTCCCTCCAGACGCCCGGTGCCGGCTCAGACACAAACTCCCCCGCCGGGTGCATCACCAGCACGCCGTTAGTGGTCAGTCCGTCCATCAAGCCGTCCGACGTCCTCCATTTGGCAGCCCGCTCCTGAGAGAATACCCCACACACAAACACAGAGTAGGAAGACGTAAAGGTTAGAGGAGTGCTGGGGGAGGGAGGTGCAGAGGGATACAGTGGAGGTGGATGTCAGAGGTGGCAAAAAAAAAAAACAGCCAACGCTGCGTTTGTTCTGCTGCTAAATTTAGCTCAGTGCAGACTGGCTACTGTACTGACTAATATGCAGAGAGGCAACCTCAGCTAAGAATAAACCCATCGTGAAGAAAAAGAAAGGACATACTATTCATATGAAATGAGCTCACGTGGAGTAAATCTACAGGATTAGTCGAAATGTTTCAGAATTATTATTATAAAGGGTAAGGATACTTCACTGTGAAACCAGGACTGAGGCTGCTGCTGCTACTAATGATTACTTTCATAATTTCATAATTATTTTCTTGATTAATCAAATACTTTTTTGGTCCACGAAAATGTTGATTAAAGTTTCCCAAAGTTTCCTCAAAATGATGATTTCCCACCAATTTAAAAAATGATGTATTTGTTGTACAGAGCAAATAAACCAGAAAACTATTCACATTCAAGACGCTGAAAACTCGGAGAACTTGTTTTAAAAACAACAAAAGTGTCACATATATGAATATGAAATATTAGTAGAATCATCACAGTGACTTATCTCCAACAGAGCATGTTAAGCTTATTTTTTTTGCCCCTGCGAAATGCTTTTTCAGTTGGATTTTGTTGAAGTGAACTTTCATCTTGACAGTTCAAGATGATTTGAGATGAATATTTAATCCCAAATGCACGAGCATAACAGTTTAAAGACGGGTTGATGTGCAAGTAAATAATGAATTTCAGTGAAATTGAAACTTAAACACATCTGTGTTTGTTCCAGAAACAACAACACGTGATCCTGGAGACTCTGAGGCTGGAACACATGTTATTGCACACGTATGTACCGTGATCACTAATGGGTTATGTAACCACATGTCCCTCTGGGAGCTTCAGACCATAACGCGACATCCAGAGGCAATGCATCAAGGCCACTTATGAGACATTACATCACCACACACAGGTTTGTGCAGCTCTCATTTTAAGCACTCTGCGTTCAATTGGTCAGCCCGAAAAACAAATCATCATCCATCATCTTAACCATAACCAGTTAATGCCTAACCCTTCACCAGTTCCTCAGAAATAAGGTTCTGCCTCATTAGGACCAGGTTTTTGTCCCCTTGAGGACTTCTGGTCCTGACAAGGTCAGTGTTTATGCCAGAAACGGTCCCTAAGGACAAGAACACACACACACACACACACGTGTGCAGAACACGACTCTGTTCTCTCACGTTTCCTCCAGCCAGGTCACATGTACTGACACCCAACATCGCGGCTATGATGTCACCCGTGGGAGGCACAGCCACGTCCCTGCTGTCACTACTATGGTTGCCATGGTTACCACGGGTGCTTGTGTCGTTTACCAGCAGCAGCAGCAGCAGCAGCATCAGCAGCAGCAGCAGCAGGCTGAGCACTCACCCCCAGGAAGATGTTCTTGGAGGAGTCGAAGCCGGCGGCGTAGATGCGGGCCGTGTAGGGAGCGCTGCGTTCACACATGATGCGACATGCGTAGCGGGAGATGGTGCTCTGCGCCGACTGTCCTCCACCGCCGCCCTCCCCCGCTGCACCCCCGCCCTGACTGCTGCCGCTGCCTGCTGTGTCCGTCACCACAAAGTCGATCATGCTCTCTGTGGACCGGCCAATCTGAGAAAGGAATGGAACAAGGAAACGGTTAAATCAGAGATGAACAGCAGGCCAAGTCTTGAGTCTGTAGAGCCATCTTCATACTGCAGTTAAATTAGATTTTTTTTTTTTTTTTTGTCAAATTATGCATTTTACAGGCAGGCTGTCACCACTGGTAGCAAGAAATCTAATTGGATTTGGATCGATCACTCAGTGTTGGTGCTTCTGTGCGTTCAGCTTCTTAAATGTGAATATAATCTGGTTTCTTTGCTCCGTTATGAGAGTAAAGTGAACATCTCTGTTTGAGTATAAGGTCCACTGTGAGAGAGTATATTGGCAGAAATAGAATGTATGTTTGTATAAGTGTATAAATGCTCTTAAATACAAAATGATTTGCTTTTCCTCACCTTAGAATAAGCCTTTTATGTGTGCCATCTTGCACTGCTGTGATTCTACAGCAGCGCAAACAAACAATTTAGCCAGAGCGTGAAGTTCATGTTGTGAAGAGGAAGCGTATTACATAAACTTAGAGGAACAACATCTCTTCTAGTCCTCCAGGAGTCCTCTGATTATAAAACACTTATCAATCCTATTTAAAGTAGTCTTATGGTGTCAATGACCATGACCATAAACAGTGCAGACAGATTTTGACTCTGTCTTTTTGTGGACAGTAATATACTGTAATTGGGTGAATTAGCATGTACAGATTGGACTCGAGGCGTGCTGATTGGGTCTCTTGGAGGAACCAGCTTCACAGCATCTCTGTTTTATGAAGAGAGGATGAGGTGTCTGGAAAACAACTTGAGCTGCCGACAGCAGACACGTCTGACTCATCCTCTCATATATTTTATCTCCTCCGTCTTTTGTCTTCCCTCCTGGCTGATGTGAAGTTCCCTTGTTCGTTCCCTCCCTCTGATGTCCTCACTGCCCCCTCTCTCTCTCTCTCTCTCTCTCCCTCTCTCTCTCTCATGACACTGCATTCTCGAGTCGTCTGACAAATCCACTGACAGATTACCTCTGCACTCCCTGATTGGTGCCTGTGTTATTTTGTTGACTCTACAGGGCGGACACATTCAGCTACTGTTTGAGTACAAACAAAAATCTGACACACGCCTCAAAGGAATAGCCCTTTACAATTTGGAATGCAAGAAAAACGATGCTTGAGAAGGGAAGATTTACAGAGTTTGTTTGCCCTTCGGTTTAACACTCAAGACGCCCAGAGGTTGAAGTGACTTTTCAACAAATCTAGCAACTCTCTGGCCAAAACTGAGCTACTTTCCAAGGAAGAAAGTCTAGAAGACTTGAACTTCGTCCATTCAGCACGAGCGGAGAGCTAGTCTGGCGGTAGACTAGTGTTGTGCGGATCATTGTACAAATAGCAATACTTCCAATACCAAATGTGTCACTTTTAGCATCGATTCTCATACTTAAATATCAATATTATCAATATTCTGAACTAATTTGGGTAATTTCCAGCACAGTAGGAAGTTACTACGCTATTCAGGAGCAGTGGGAAGCACTTATCTGCACCCAGGGTGCAATGGTGGATTGGGTACCTTGCTCAGGGGGCACCCCAGCCCTTGGCCCGTCGTGGGATTGAACCAGCGTCCTCTTATGAGTATGAGACTGACATGCTGCCAACTACACCAATGAGGCTTTAACTCCACCAACGACGAGGCTTGTTCCGAAAACAGCAACAACGCCGCGTGTGGACTCTGCTGAAGCACCGCGATGTTCTGTGGCAACACCGCTAACCTTGTCACAAATATGCTGATCAGGGAATGATGTGATCTGGCAACGCCCAGCTACTTTCCAGTGGAAGTAGTCTGTGTTTTCTAGAGGTCATTAGGGGCTCAGTTTTTGCACCTTTAAACTTTACACTTTTACAGAGTTGACATTGCCTGTGTGTGTGTGTGTGGACACTGACCTGGAACATGTCTGTGTTGGTGTCATGCGTGTACTCCACAATGACAGAGTGGCTCCGTGACAGTGTGTAGGAGATGCTGTGCTGGCTTTTGTTGCTGAGTGCCTGCCAAAGGAAAAACACATTATCCGGGTCACATGACAAGGAGAGTTGAAGGTCTATCCTCCAGGAAAATGTAAATGTACCCAGAGGACATTTCCTATTCCAGAGGAACAACCCTCCTGACTAATGTCATTCATAATTCAGGCTTATTGTTATGATGGAGAGAGACCGTAATGTTCAGGTATGGTGCGACAGATCTGTACTTACACCTGTGGGTGTAGTATTTCGGCATCACCTGACATAAACCTTAACAACCAATGCCGAGGTCAGACTACACGATACTTTGGCCTGTTACGAGCCATAAATTTGTGTCGTGACATGGCCGACTGTGCTCACCTTTGACACCAGAGGCGTCGAGACGTTGTGGATAACATCAGGTTTGACCCCATTGGCCTTGGGTCTCTTGTAAAGGGCCAGACGACTTCTTCTGCGACCCTTGTCCCCGTTGGCCAGCGACCCATTGTGTCTGTGAAGCACAGGAACAAGCTTGACTCAAGTGCAGCTTCAGTTAATTTCAAGTATCATCATTAATTGACGTTATATAATGGCACATTTGTCCAACTGGTCCAACCACGTTTTACTCTGCTGACTACACAGCTGTCCACACTGTGTGTGTGTTCATCAACTCACTTTTATTAGATAGTCTTCCAGTACATATATGTGACTTAAAAAAATAATTGTGTCAGTTCGACTAAAACCAGACTTAGTCCCAGTAAAATGGTACTAAATCGAATTCCTCATAGTCAGCCTAGCACATCCAGATAATGCACATTGGGAATCAAATTACTGTGGCATTTTAACTCTGAGTCGGACCAGAGTTGGACTCCAGATAGCCTGGGTTCTTGGTACAGGCGCAATCTTGGTCAATACCAGGTTATAAAAGAAGCTGGTACATCGAAGAATAAAACGTGACTAATTTTATGCTATGAGTATTTAAAAGTTTATAAAACGTAGGAAAACTCGGGATGGCGCTCACCATGTTAAAACAACGCCTAATACTAACAAGCTGAAACTGGGTGTACCACCACCTAGTGTAGTGGAGGCAGACGCATTAAAAATTAAAAATTTCCCGCCAGCTACAATCTTAGCTTGACAATAAACAGCAGCCAAAATCAGTTTGCTACATCAAGTATAGATAATGATAATAAGAATTGATTTGATGTCACTTAAACACAAACCTCCAGAGACAAAAGTAGTCATGAGCTGACATAGTATGCATAAATGAGTAGAATCACACAGGGACCTCACCCTAAGACGATGAGCTCGCCGTACTTGACGGGCTCCTTGTCCTCGGGGAAGACTCCGTCGTGGGGTTGCGAGCTTGTGCTCAGAGGAGGCGAGGTCTGGCTCTTGTTGCAGGACGGGCGCAGCTCCAGAGATGGGGGGGGACACAGCGCCTCTGAGCTTCCCTCTAAAACCATGCCCACCGGCCACAACTGGGGCTCGCTGCTGAGGAGGCGAGGACAAGAGGGAGGAGGAAGAGGCAGGACATTTGTGTTAGAGAAATAACAAACTTGACTTCAATTTGACCCCTTTAATTACCCTAAATGCAGGTATATGTGGTTGAATGTGACCAACTCCTGCAGCGTAGACTGTGTGGCCAGCTTCAGTTTTTTTGTGACGTTGGCTCTTCTGGTAATTATTATCCTGTTTTTGCAGCTGAAGTGCTTTTCTATTTGCTGACCCGAGGCCTTTTCCGGAGCAGCTGTCCCTTCCTAATACGATGGAGCACAAGTGATCAAGCGCTTTTCCACTAAGGCCGATAAACTGATACCTGCTGCATCCATAAACCCGGCTAACACTTTGTGACGCATGTGATGAGCCCCAGCCATTTCACTCATGGGGGTAAATGACACCTTTTCTGGCTGCTGCCGAGTGACACGGAGCCCACGAAGATGCAAAGAATATCCGAAAAACAAGAGATTATGTCCTCGTCATAGGCTCTTTACAGTTTACTACAACCGCCAATGGTGAAACTGCCTGATCTGTGAGACTTAAAGAGTGGCAGCCACCAAACAGAGAAGTGGAGCAGCTTCACTGCTGCGGCAGAAGCTTTATTACTCTGCATTTCACTGCCTTCAATTACGCCCATGTCAAATGAAAGGCAAATGTAGCAAATGAAAGCCAATTCCTTTATCTATCATAGCCGTCAAAGAGATATCAAAGCGTCCATGGAAGCTTTTATCAAAAGACAAAACAGAACAAAACTGTTAATAAATTACATTGTAACAAGTGTCAAATCTTGCATCAGCCACCAGGCCTAACCCTGAACTAAACTAACTTAACTCTGGCTCCTACAGTAGGAAATCCTTAATACAGTAAAACAAAATGTCCAATTCTGAGTAGAAACGACCTGATCTGATACTCGGCATTGGCTTAGCCGGCTGTCAATCACACTGGTGTCCACTCATATACTAAATTTAATTTTATGAAATTGGCATCATGTTTTCTCAAAGAAGAAAGTTTGTAGAAGCTTGTTTTCCTATAGACTGACATTCATTTTGCATCCAACAGTGTCGCCCCCTGGTGGCTATTCAATATATCTTAACTTTCAGAAGACTACGTCCACTTTTCCCATGACACGTCACACAAAGACGCAATAAAGTGATGCGGCATATCAATGTTTTGAGTCGCCGCGTTTTAATATTCGCTTTACAAGTCAAACAAAGCTCAGTCCCCGAGTCTGCACGCAGGTTCTGTAAGCCTGCTCTTAGCACTCAAGCCTATTATTAATCAAAAGTGGGCGAGACCACCTACACGGTGGAAAATCTCGCAATGCGGGAGCATAACAAAGACCTACAACCAGCTTTGTTCTCCCTTTGAGCACATTAGATAATCATCAGGGGAGCGTAAACATAATAACACCGAAAACACGCGGCTCTCCTCCACCTCCTCCTTCCTTCTTTCGGCCCTTTTTTAGGCCCTTTTACATCATCCTCGTCATGCACATAAGAGAACCGCACAGTCATTATAGTTAGACCTGATTGAGTTTGAGCCATCAACGGAGACCTGATGAGGAGGAAATCCTCCTCATAATGAGATGACAGATTGCAGTGGGCAGATTCAGGCAGCCAGTGGCCATTTCATTAGCCCGGCTCTCTGTTGCCCTGACTGGATATTGAGCGGTGGTAGTGATGTAGAGGTGGAGGCAGAGTGGACTCCAGGGAGGAGGCAGCATGGGCTGAAGTAAATGAGAGCGATGAGAGGAAGACGGAGGGGGGGGGGGATGGAAGAGGAGGTGAGCGAGGTTTGTGGGGAATTTCCTCTAGTGGAAATTTGTTTTATAAGAGCAAACATTTGACCGTATTTTTCTTTGATACCGTATCAAACAATTTATAGTCCGCAAATATGTATCACCAAACCTAACCTTACCAAACCTTTCTCTTACCACTGCGAGTTTTAAGTCACACTAAAAGAGTCGGTTGCAATTAGGGACCACATTTAATCTAGAATAGAGTTAAAATTAAGTATTTTAGTGTTAAAAAATGACATTTAACTCTCTTGCCAAGTGTCTTTAAGTCTTTTAAGTGTAAAACTTGCACTAAAACAGTCACATTTAAATCTATTCCAGGGGGTATTTGTTGTTGTTTGGAATTGGTGTAAAATTGACTTTATTTTAGGCCTCTGACTTTGGTACAATTTGAATTTCTTTCATTTTAAATGAGGACAAAAATCGGTCTTGAATCGTCTGATATTTAAACCACTAATTATTGCAATTTGAAAATCATAGATAGATAGATAGATAGATAGATAGATAGATAGATAGATAGATAAGTAATGCAAGACCTTTCTTTGACCTGAGGCTGAGAAACTTACAGAAAACTCCTTCTGCGTTAATCTGCCCAACACTTCATCAAACTGTAGCTGCTGCTGCTTTTGCTGTTGCATAAATCCTACACTAAAGTAAAAAAACAGGCCTCAACAAGGTCACAGCTGGTGAAAGTGGCCAGAAAAACCACTCACATCTAATGTTGTATTAAAAAATGTTGTATTGTATAAAGAAAAAAGGTCAGATTCTGATAAATAACAGAATAGATGTAGTGTCATATATCTTGTCCCTCGTCCCTCACCTTCCATACACTACATGAAGCTGTTTTTATGTTTTTCAAATGTATATACATAGATGAGCAGAGACGTTGATGACGATGATGAAGATCCTGCCTGTCTGAACACGTGTAGGGAAGTCCATAAATATTTTGTGTAGCAAACAATGACGCCCTCGTCTCTTGTACTTTTTTAGACTCTCCACTGTGGATGATCTCACCGAGCTAATGTGTCCACGAGGACGACGGAGGAAATCAGAGCAAAAGAGGCGTGGCCGCCACGGGTGAGTGAATGGATGCAGATGAGGAGGAGGAGGAGAAGTGGGTTTGAAGGGCACGAAGAGGGTGAATGAGAGAGGTACAGAAATGAGAGAGAGAGGGGTGCTGCAGGTCTGTGTGGAGAGAGAGAGAGAAAAAAGAAACACACTAAAGCCTGGTGTGTGAGGATGAAGATGAGAGGAGGGAAACGAGGAAGAGGGACGAGAGGTGGAGTGTGTGTGTGTGCGCGTTAGAGAGACTGTGTCAGCAAGCGCATGTGCAAAAATGGCGGGCTTTGGCAGGGTGATGGATTGCCTGTTCTGTGCCACGCATTTTCTAATCAACCCACAGCCACATCCTGGGGGTGGAGAGAGAGCGAGAGAGAGTGTAAGAGAGAGATGGGTGGGGGGTAGGGGGGGTGAGGGTGTGAAACAAAGAAATACTGTCTGACAAAGGAAGACAAAGGGAGGAGAGAATAGTAAAGGGAAACATGAAGGGGAGGCAGTCACAGGGTCTGTGGTAGAAACAGTACGTCGTGATGATGATGATGATGATGATGAACGCACTCTTACACTGTATTACACAACGCCAGCAGCCCGCCAACACCACGCAACACAACACACTGCACCACTGTACTGTCACTGTAAAGCATCACAGGTGATAACACAGTATAACACAACATGGTAAATGGTCCCTATTAATAAATAAAGGCGGGGAATCACAGGGCAACTATATACGATAGGCGATACGATACTCGATACATGGACCGCGATACCAATAATATCACAACGATACTGTCATAATCAATCACACAGCGTAATGTCACGATATCTTGTCTAACTGAAGAAAACTAATTATGGATTGACTATCTGTCAACTGGGATTGGCACCACCAGCGTCCCTCATGTGGAGGATAAAGTGGTAGAAAATGGTCGGATGACTGGTTTTACACCGACTTGATTATCAATAAATAACGAACAAAGCACAGTACATTTTACAGAAAGGTTGGCGACCTTTAACCTTGTTGACATACAGATACTGATCTCAACCTGTGTGATGGTATTTTCAGTGGCACAGCTTAACCTGAAAGTAAAATGCACTCACTGATCCCATCTTTTTCAATTAAAACAATTTGAATTTTTTTGGAACTTTGATTTTGGACTGATGCTTAAACAAATAAACAATTTAAGGATGTGACCTGGGCTCCAGGAGAACAATATTCATTTGTTTAAATAGGTGACACATACATTTGCAAAGTCATTATTTAAATTCAGGCCACATTTATGTAAAAGCAGAGTGGCAAACAAGCAAACTTGTTCTTATTGGACATTTTTTGGACACAATTCTATGTTTTCTGGCTTCCCTCGCTGTCTCTCCCAGCTCTCTCCCTCTCTCTCTCTCTTTAACGCCTACTCCAGGAGAAGTTTGAGTGTGTGGGAGAGGAAGGAAGAAAGAAGGGAAAAAAGAAAGAGGAAGAGTCAAAACTCTCTTCCTGAAACAAATGAGCAGAGCTAAATATACTGAGGCTGACAGATGAACTCTGCAGTGAATTATGGACGAATTAATTTCCTTTAGAATTGATTTAAGATCCTTTTTATTCACACATGGAACTTTTAATAATAGACGGCGCTCCTTTGTTACGTCTCGGATCTTTCAGGTCGCACCCAGGTGGAATCCTCTCTGCTGTCTGCTGATGCTGGTTTTCTTTTTACGCTTCCCAAAGTAGCTCACGAACCAAAACCTTTGCACCAAAATAGTGGAAAAACCTGCTCAGCGACATCTGACATGCACTTTCTGTTGATCATTTTTAAAAAAACCTAAAAAAAAAAACCTTGTTATCCAGACAAGTGTTTGGCTGATACTAGATGAATTTGCCTTTTCTTTTCTGCCTTTTTAAGTTTTAAAATACTTTTTTGCCCTTTTATTTTAATGTTTAATCCCTAAGCTTCTATATCTTCTGTATTGTATCAGACCGAAATAAATGATTCGTAATCACAATATTTGATATTTCCCCCCAAATTGTTCAGTCCTATTTCTTGTTTATGTGTGAAAGGGGCTACATCAATCAAATATTAATAATAATAGGGATTATAATTATAGTAGTATATACACATCTACTCCTATACTCTTATTTAACATTTCTGTGCCACTTTTTAACTCGTTGCTTTTATTGTCGTCTTTCTCCAATAAGTCCTGTTTCTTGGATCCTGAATCCTGGATTCTGATACCGTTTGCTTTGAAAGCTTCAGAGGAAAAAAAACGTTATGTAACAACTAAAACTGTGCAAATTATACAGGCCAGAATTATGAAGAGTCCAGTTTCCCTCCCCCACTACCAAATCCAGCCTCTCCTCTTTCCTTTCCTACCCCCATTTTCTCTTTCAGCTCACTGTTGGTTTCATTTCAATTTATTCTTTTTAGAAAAATTCTTGTATGTCGTCTTCTAATAATAATAATAACACTGAGAGGTGTAATGCTGCCGTCCACGGTTCAACTCTTGAGCACAGAAGTTCAAAGACCCCCCATCGCAGATCAAAGTCCTTCTTCTAAATGAGTGTCTGTTGCTTTATATTCTTGCATGTAGACCAGTTGCAAGAAGAAACGCTAAAATGTCAAGGTGACAATTCTTCTCTGTATTGAAAATTGAGTTTAAGGACAGACATGAAAGCCCTGTAGATCAGCCAACTGTTGCGGTTCTCTCTTGAATTTACCACAATACATTTGGACAGGCTGCACGTCTTCAAGAAGCTAACAACCTCCTCACATTCACAACAAATAACTGATTGTATAATGACTGTTTCAAGGCTTTGATTTGTTTATTAGGAAACTTTGATTTGACTGTTCTCAAACTTTGACTGATCTGAAGCTGTGGTTTCTATGAAGATTTGATTTGACTGTTCTGAATATTTGAATGACTGATCTGAAGCGTTGAATGTTCGAAGCTTTTGAATGTTCTGACTGTTCTGAAGCTTTGATTTGACTGTTCTGAAGCAGATTTTTCTGAAAAAAAAAAGCACAAACATTCTGATCAATTTAAAGATGATTATTTCTGTTGATTATTCATTGGCAACAGGGACAAAATACTTGAAGTTGATTGCTGTCCGTTAACGTCTGTGTTGAGCTTCATACTTTATGTACAAATCCAGGTGTGTGCCGGGACGTTGCACTGAATTTTTGGGTGCCTCAAACCTCTGATTTAATCCCGAAGTTTCTCCCCTTGATAATATATCAGTGTGTGTGTGTGTGTGTGTGTGTGTGTGTGTGTGTGGCTGCTGCTGCTGCACTTTGATAGAGTGTGTGTCCTGCAGTCCTGTCTGCTCCTAAATAGCCCTGCTGTCTGGGACGCAATGAGGCGAAATGAGGGAAAAGAGTAAGAACGAACGAGAATGTGAAATGGGTGACAAGAAGCAGTCAACACACAGCCAGGGCGGCAACGATTAATCGGCTATTACTCTTTTTTTTTATATAATTAAACCACATTCTCTGATTTTCTAGCTTCTTAAATGTGAATATTTTCTGGTGTCTTTGCTCCATATAACGAAAAAATAATTCAAACTGATTCATTTTGGTTTGAGGACAAAATGAGACATTTGAGAACATCATGATTTCAAGGTGTTTCCCAACAGTTTCCGACATTCTATGAAACAAACAATTCATCAATGAGTCGAGAAAATAATCGACACACTGTACACACAGCTGCGAGAGGAGTTTCTGAAGGTCACTATCAGGATTTTAGAAACACTGATTTAACTACTTAGGTTCAGGGCTGAATAATTCATCGTATTCAAATGTAACTTGAAATTTAGAAAAAAGCAAATCACAAAAGCTGTAGTTTAGGACATTATGCCGTTCATCTGACTTTAGGTTTATAAATTAAGGACTATTTTCTTAAGTAAATAAACACATTTCATGAGTGATTCCTATCAACAACTTTTATCTGTGTTATTTTTATTCTCTCCTCTGAGTTACTGCAGCCTCACCTCCTCTCACTTTGACCCCATAACAGGTGGGCTGGTTGCTGAGTTAGTGTTACCTCATTGTGTGTCCACACAACGGTCGCTTGTTTAAAGCTTTGGTTATTTGGGAGTTTGTGATCGTCACATATTTTGTTTGAGAAACACTAATGCACCGTGATGGTCGGGGGTGGATGTAACATTGGATGCTCAGAATTCAGTAAGCTCTTTAGAAAATACAACATTCTTTTATATAAAAAATATGAGTGATTTTTAGACACATGGCATTGGAACAGGGTAATACACCTGAATTCAACGACTAAGGCCTTACCCACATGGAAACAGAAATGACCCTGTACGATCTTGTGTAAACAAACAAGCATCATTTCCACACAAAACCCCCCAAAACTACTCTTAATGATGTAGTATATGCCAGGCCTGTATGCGGCGCTTTAGTGCAGAAATTCACCATAACTGGAGAAGACGCAAAGTAGGCGCATATGACACGTGTGCTGTGTACAAACTTTTTAAAAACAATAAAGGTTTATTCATTAACAGGGGTGGGTCAAAATATCAATTTTAAAGAAGAACGAAAGAAGAGGGAGTTTAATAGCGGGATAATGGTGGAGAAAGCTACGTTAAAAGAGGCTCCATCCACGTTCAATACTTACACTTTATGCACTGTGTTCTCTATGTTCTCAACGTTTTGTTTTCTTTTGTTAGACAGATATTGTGACGTATTGCGATATGATTGTCTCGCGATATATTGATTATCACAGCATTCATGTATCGTGATACTATCGGTATCATGGACCATGTATCGCGCATTGTGTATCGTGAGGTACCCTGTGATTCCCGCCCCTATTCGTTAAAGTACATTACAGTACAGTCACAGAAACAGAAACAGGGCGGGACTAAAGAAAGAAAATAAAAGCGAACAGATCAAATGATCACAAGAAGGGAAAGACGACTAGGATGAAGATAAGCTCCAGAGAGTGGTGGGGCTGTGACATCTTAATTTTCCCAGTCAAGTAGCATATTAGTTGTATTCAGGAAAGATTTTTGAGATTTTACCGATCCTTTCAGTGCTCCCAAAAACGCCGGTTCTGTGTGGATAAAAATCCAATACGATAAAAAACTTCAGTGGTGTGGCCTAGTATGGTGCGTATAGTTTTACAGTGTATCTGACAGGATTAAGAGCTCAGAAAACTTTAAGGAGCATCTATTTTCTGACAAACAGCCTTCACTGTGCAGATAATTCCCTTCTACTCCACCATACTGCTAACTCTGCTCCACACACACTCACTCAGTGTCGCCCACTCACTATACACACACAACTCATACATGACTAAATATATCTACTCCCTTTGTCTGAGAATAATGAAGTTATAATTTACCCGTGAGCATCAGTTCTGTACCTTACTGCCCACATGAGCACCTGTGCTTCTGGTTATGTATTAAAAATGGGGAAGAACACTTGGAAACATCTATTGACACCATTATACAGTATGTCCAGAAAAGTTAGCTTGAGGCTGCTACAAAAAACAAACACATACCAACAAAAATATAGTACATAAGGGCTGGAAACAAAGATTATTTGAAGAATGGCTGAAATAATATGTAGCTCAAAAAGATATGTTATAGTTCTCAGACTACAAAGATACAATTTAAGGGCAAACAAAGGCCAATAATAAAATTAATATTACAATAATTTTCTGTTGGAAAATGTCGATCAGTGTTTACCAAACGGAAATGATGATGTTCTCAAATATCTTGTTTTGCCCACAAACCAAAATGATTTTTTAATGATTTCTTTCTTATATTGAGCAAATAAACCAGAAAATTAATCAATTATCAAAATAGTTGATGATTCATTTTATTAATCAATTAATAATCGATTCCTCGGTTAGCTGCTGCCGCTATAACAGAGGAATGAATAACTACAAAAGCCGATCATATTAACCTGCATTAGAACCGTTTTAATGTACCACTTGGGAAATAATAATAATTATGAAAACCATAACCTCAATTCCAAGAAAATTACATCAAAATCTGTTTTGAAGTGGAAAACAGGTAATAATAATGAAAGCTCTAAAAACTGAGCGGCTACCACCTGAACTCTAGCTGCTCTGTGCTATGCTACTCTATTATTGATGCTAAATTTATAGGCTTCATAACAACTTAAACAAATGATACTGCAGCGTTTGCTGCTACTACAGTAATACTGATAGTGTGATCGTGAAAGTGATAGTATCAGTGACATACTGTTGCTGCAGCCACAAATAAAGAGGCTGCTGTGGCTACAATCACAAAATAAGTGCTAGCTGCTAAAGTAGCACCGTGTCGCACCATTAGGTTTCCCAGAGCAGAACTTAGCTGCCAGTTTATGGCTATTTTAAGGTTCCTGGTGGGATATATGGACTTAAAGAAAACATAAAATAAGCCATGAAGAGAAAACACTCACTGTAAAAGCGCAGCGTGCAGGGGTGCCTTTAACGTTAGCATGCTAAAACTGCACTGTCACAGAGGAGCTACTGGATGTTAGTTTCATCGAATTGCACTGGATTTAAATGTACAGCAAACATTAGCTAAAAAAAAATTTCAATTTGAAACAAAACAATTAAACTGCAAATGTACTGTGTGTCAAATATGTAATATAATTTGTGATGTCTTTAGTTTGACTGGTTTAAAGTTGGGTTTAATGGTTTGGCAACACCATCAATTTTGTAAATCCCAATAAAGCTATTTAAATTTAACTTAAAATGGAATTAAAATTGCAATATCTGTCTCTATATCTCTCAGGAAAATACAACATTGATTGGTATAGGTCTAGTGAAGGGACAGTATGCGATATTATTGCTTAGCATGATCACAAGCACGTACAACAAGTTATTCGTGGTGACTTTCTATTATCGTGTTAATTGTGAATGAAGAAAAACATCAATATTTCAAGCGAGTGACTTGAAAATCCTGTCCAAGTCACCAGTGTACAGTGCTTGTGATCTATTTCTTAATGTCTTCCTCATTTACTCATTTATTCATTCATCATAATTTTTATTTATTTTTCCCTAGAAAAATATGATCAACCGTAAGTGCAGACAGAACACTGCACCCGTTTAAAGTTATTTTCACAATTATTTTGGTTTATATAGGTTTTTAATTAAATAGGTGTTCCGTGACTTCGATGGGTGATGTATGATTCTGATTTTTTCTTTTTTTTTTCCCTCTATCTGATAAAATATAAGGGTGCCATGATAATAAATTATACACAAAATGAGTTCACTTAAACAAGTCTTAAAGAATACTTGTCGTCTGTTTCTCCAATCTGCATTTTGTGTCTGCACTGCAGTGCTCTTATATGCAATATTCTGACAAAAAAATATATAACTAAACTAAATATTAAAAACAAGAAATCAAGTTTTGGATGGAAAAGTTTGACTGACTCAGCAGCAGTACATTACATTTCATAATACACCATAAATCATATCACGTGTGTGTGTTGGCATAGTTTTTCTTTAAAGTTTGTCCAACCATTTTCTTTTTCCCCATAGAGGAAATGTGTAAGTGTTGCCCCACAGACGACGTGTCAGTCACATTCATCACTTCAGCTTTTCGTGTAGACAGATCTGCACATGAAATATAAATGAACTGCATCACTGTGCATTAATAACGGAGACGGTGAGCGGCACTGACTTTACACATTCTGCAGCCACATTTAGTATTTACAGCGCGCACACACATACACATCATCCTCATCATCATCATCAGCAGCACTGTCATGTCATTTACCAGCAAGCTACAAATAATATGACTCATTACTCAGCAAAGTACAACAAACACTGCTCGACGGACGCATATGATGACTATTCTTATTTTCTGATATTGATCTTGTTTTTCTCACCTTTTAATGCCTGGACACTTCTTATCTTATGCCTATAGGGACAACATACATGTATGTAAATTGGCCTATATGTCTATAATCTGGCATATTTACATTTACCTGCTGTACATTAATCCACCACTCAAATAAACAAATATATCTCCTGGAGTCGTGAAGCATCTCGAAGTGAAAAAAATATAGTTTTATTTTTTATTTTTCATATCTTCTGCATGATTCAAACATGGCCTCTCTCTCTCTCACTCCCTCTCTCTTTCCTCTTTATTATTCCTTCCTTCTCTGTGCGTGCAGATTGCAGCGGATTGCGTTTTCCCATGCAGGGCCACCCCTTCTCCTCTAAAGACGTAATGATGTAGTAACCTGACACACACACACACACACAGGGAGAGAGGGGGAGAGAGAGAGAGAGAGAGAGAGAGGAGTCATAGTAAAAATATAAGGTATGATGAGGAAGAAATAAATAAAAAAAAGGGCTATTACAACCAATTCTTTATGCCAAATGCAGTCGTGCTTGTTGTGCCATTTGTGATGCGCACGCAGGATGGGTTGGTTTGTACACAGGCAGGGGAAAGCACCGCACAGACTACACACCCTCCTTACACACACACACACATATCCCTCCCTCCCACCACCACCACCACACACACACACACACACACACACACACAGCAGTAGCAGTAAATAATAATAATTTTAAAAAAAATACGCACAGCCACTGATGACAACCACATCTTCTTTCATCCTCATCCTAAACGAATCCATGTACCTCATGTCAAAGTGACTTTAAAAACAATCTGCTCTGTTTTCCATCCATAACAAACACATCCATCCCATCATAAACAGGCCTTTACCCGCTGATGTTTGCCGATGGAGGAGGTCCGGGACCGGCTCGGGTCTCTCTCTCTCTGTATGTGTGTGTCTGTGCGTAATTCCTCTCCTCCTTTATTATGGATGGCTTCGGGAGCGCTCAGTCCCCGGAACGCGTTTTTGACGTGTAAAGACGCGAAACGAGAGAAGAGGAGAAGAAAGAGAAGATGAAGAGGAAGAAGAAGAGGAGGAGGAGGAGGAAGCAGGAGCGTTGACTCTCCTCCGCTCAAATCTCATCATCAGCGACTGAGGCGCGTTCATTCCTCCCGACTATAAGAGCAGACGATTCTATATGTCACGCCCACCTCCTCCCTCCCTCCCCTCACACACACACACACACACACACAAAGAGACAGAGATGTTGTTATTATGAGCATGTTTTTTATGTTTGTGTTTTGTTTTCTTTGTCTCATTGAAACGCTTTGTCTCTTTAATCCATACATTGAGAAAAATAAATCCAGGATTTCACAGATGTTTAACTGTAAATAATACAATACTTTACATGAATAAAATACACTATTAAGACATAATAAAAGACTGCTAAATCACATATTGGAAGTTACAGTAAAATACAGTATTTATATGAGGTAATACTGCTAAAATCGTATAGGGCTTAACTGCTGTGAAGTCATGATAAAATACAGTATTTATACAAGAAAAATAATCTATAAAAATATAATACAGCTTTTTATAGAAAATTCACATGAAATTACAGTAAAATATAGTATTTCTACAATAAATAATACCCATAGCTATTGTGAATTTGCAGTAAAATACAGTATTTATTCAGGAAGAATATCCATAACTACTGTGATTACAGTATTTACTGTATACAGGAAAAATATTCATAATGCACTTAAAGTTATAGTAAAATACTGTATACTCATAATTACTGTGAAGTAACAGTAAAACACTATATTTCTACAAGGAAATACTAAAAACCACTGTGAATTTACAGTAAAACACTATTTCTACAAGGAATTACTGCTGTGAAGTAACAGTACTACATTTCTACAGCTACTGAGAATATACAGTATAATTATATCAATTTACAGTTATTTACTATATTGTGAAAATACAGTATCTGGACAGTAATGTGTTGTGAAAGTAATGCGACTGTGGAGGTTTTACAGCTGTATTTACATGTGAAGATTTGTTTTGGAGACGCTTTTAACCGTTAATGGTTCATCATCACATCTGGACCATCATGTCCTGACTCATCTGTTGCTACAGCAACAGGACATGGCTCTTCCTGCACTCCCTCTCTACACACCTGCGCTTTGTTTACCCAATTTTTTTGTGGTTTTGCTCTTCAAATTTTACACCAGCTTTAGGTCACGGTTATGTAAAGCAAATATAAAATGGCTTCGGTAAGTCTAAAGTGATTCAGACTCCTTCTCATCCGCAGTGTTTTCCAGCTCTTTATGGGAAGTCCCGCGAGGGTTTCCAGGTGACATGATGCAATTCCAAAGATTTTTTCTCTCTCTGTCTCTTGTGTTGTTCACAGACTGGTTTCTCCCCTGAAACAAAATTGCCTTGGGAGACACTTCCAGCAGCTAAAGCCCCCGACAACACAACTTCCAGAATCACAAAGCACATCCATCAGGTGTGTGTGGCAATTCTCAGAGGGATATAACGTGTATTGTATTTATTTTTTTTATTTTTGCCTTAGATTAAGACACACTGTTATTATATAATACAATGAAAGAGGAAGGGAATACATCCAGTAGTCATTTTCTGACTTTATGATGTCAAACTTTATTTATTTAGCAGCTTTCACACAAATCAATGCAACTCAAAGTGCTTCACAGGATTAAAATCACAATAAGGAACAACCCTCACTACCACACCCACCCATCAGATTAACACATTAAACATAAAACACAGGCGAGGCATTAAAGCAGGATTAGAGGAAAAATAAATATGTTATGATCATTCATTCAGGTCGTATTGATGGTGCTATAGATGCCTCAAAGATTGTACATTCCCACCGTACATTACATCATTTTCTGACTTAGTGGTGGGTGATGTCACTTCTTAGATGATGTAATTTGATGGGAAGTCATTTCATGATTAATATAAACTTTAGATTGTCGCTCAAAAAATTTTCATATAGGGTTAGCTATTATAGTTTGTTTTTTTTGATTATTAGATTTTTTTAACTGATAGATGTTTGAACATTTGCACAAAGAAGGATAAAATAACTTTGTTTTTATGCTATACATGATCACACAGTGTGTCGATTTGAATTCCCCCGCAATGCCAGATCAATACAAGTACAGCTTATTTTAATACAGCGTGAATGTGTTGACGTTGAATTTTTAATGTTTGTTTGTTTAGAAAATGAACATTGACGAGCAACGGTGAACTCCACAAGATGGCGCTCACCGCCAAAACAGAAGAACACCCACACAAGAAGAAGAAGAAGTGATGACGTAGAAATACAGCGCCTGTGTATTGAGCGCTTCGGCTAGCTACGTTAGCTTTAATTCCGGAGGCTTGTTGACAAGTTCCCAGCTCATGGTGGCGGTTTATTCGGTGTAGATGGTCCAGCGGCGGTGCCGGTGCTCAGGCGTTTGGTTTAGACTGTCAACATGCTGGCGGAAGAGGATTTATCCCCAAACCTTCTGACAGAGGAGACGAGGCGCAGCAATGGCGACTTCGCGGCTCCGGAGGGTTTGTGCTGGCTGTCAGTGGTGTCGTGTCTGCTGCTCGCCTGCTCGTACGTGGGCAGTTTGTACGTGTGGAAGAGTGACCTGCCCAGGTGAGACAAGAACACGGAGGAATGTCGACAAACCGTGTTGGTCTTGCACTTTTCTCGCGCTGTATAATTCATTTAGTCACTTACGTGTTCGTCTTTGACTCTGCATTGGGCTAAAACGCAATCGAAATTGAATTTTAAACCTTTAAAAGCAGGTTATATCGAGAAATATTGCGGTATATACCGTGTAACTAAATATGATGTTTTGTTCCTGAGAGAAACCAGTCATTTTAGAATTCTTCGTGGACAGAAAACAGTTAAAAACACATAAACAGAATGATAAATGAAGAAGCATCTAACGTCCATCCATCCATTATCTACCGCTTTATCCTCCACCGTAGGGTCGCGTGAGGTACTGTGCCAATCTCAGCTGCGATAGCATATTTTTGGAAAAAAATTAAATTGTGTTGGGTTGTCTGTTTGTGCAGTTCCCACCAAAAGTACTGAATCAGTGAGTCCAATATAAGTAAAGTAAATAAAAGTAGCAATATACCTTTGTTATATTAATAGTAGTAATATTTTGTTATTGAATTATTGCTCTTGTCCAACATTAAAGACAGAGAGAACAATTTATGTCTTGATACCACCTTTTTTTTCAAAAAATAATAATTCTTGAATATCTAACAATACTTATAATAGTACAATTATTTACCTCTTTTAAACAACATGGTTCTGAATGATGGAAAATGTAGAAAGTCTGGATCCAGACTGCAGTTCACTTTTTGGCCACCTCTGCTGTGTGTGTGATGATTCTCTCTACCCGTCCATTCTCAGGGATCACCCCACTGTGATTAAGAGACGCTTCACCAGTGTCCTGATCGTGTCGGGCCTGTCCCCTCTCTTCGTGTGGACATGGAGAGAATTCACAGGTGTCAGGGTGAGTCCACTGACCACTGTCTGCATGTTGACGTTTGAAACTGTCATGCGTAACTCTTAAATGCGAGCAGATGTCCATTACATTGACACCATTGTCATCAGCTCCACATGACTCTCTATGCGTTTTCACTGTAGCAGTTTTTGTTGCCGCACTGCACACATGATGATTTATTTTTTTTTTTTTTATATTTTTTATTTTTGTTTTGTGAGAGCATTACAATACAGCAATTACTTTCATTTCAGATAACAAACAATGGTATTTCTGCAACTCACAATTGAAATTTCAGTATACAAAACAGGAAACAAAATACAAAAAGTCAAATAAAAGTATACTTGAGAACTCAAACAAATTGGGAAAGATAGCAAATAAAGAAATGTCCACCAGGGAGTTTTTTTTTTTTTTTTTTTTTTAAATAAATAAATAAAATAAAACAATTCCCACTAGTCGTTAGGCCAAATAAAACATTCAAGAGTAAAGCATAAAAAATAGCATACAGGATCATCCATTCAATACTTCTGCCTGTTCTAAACTAACATATCTTACCCATTTGGACCACAATTCGATAAATATGTTTTTCTGTAGGCGAATGGAGAAGGTAATCTGTTCCATGAGGTAAATGTCACTTACTATACTTATCCACTCCTGTATTGTAGGCGGATCAGGGAGAAGCCAACGCCGTGTCAGTGCCTTTTTACCAGCGGTTATCATAATACGAAATAAATATTCATCAGCTTGCCTGACCTGTGAATCCGAATTTCCTAAAAATAATGTAGAAAACTGCATAGGTAGATTAGTATTAAACATGCTGCCTAATACTTTGTGAAGCTCTGTCCAAAAGGATTTAACCACTGGGCATTCCCAAAAAATATGCCAATGATTGGCTTCCCGGTGTCCGCACAGTCTCCAGCACACAGCTTCACCTCCAGCAAAATGTGCCTTTTGTTTTGGTGTAATGAAAAAGCGTATCAAACACTTCCATCCAAACTCCCGCCATACATGAGAGCTGGTACATTTCCACTGGGATTGGCAAACACTGAGCCAATCCTCCTCAGATATTGTTAGATTACCCTCTCTCTCCCATTTTTCCCTAACATATCCTGTACTGTGTGTTTTTTTTGACAGTAGACCCTTATACATTCTAGAGATGACACCCTTATTCGATTTACTTTGGTAAGCATCAATAAAAATGATCAATATTGGGTCATTAAGATCAGTGTCCTTTCTGATATGTTCAAAGCGGTTACGTACCTGGAGGAATCTAAAAAAATCTGTTCTTTCAAGGTTACAGTCTTCTTTCAACTTTTCAAAGTTTTTAAATTGTCCATTTTCTGTGAGAGAGTAGTATGTCGTTATTCCTTTCAAAATCCATGATTTAAATCCCTTATCAATCGTGTTAGGCCTAAATTCCGGATCATAGGCACACCATTGAATTATCTGTAATTTATTACTTAATTTATACTCGTCTTTTATCATATTCCAGATTTTTAGCTGTGCTTTGATCCATGGGTTCTGTGCCTTGTCTATAAATCTTCCCAGATGTTTGTGCGGTAGTACTGCTTGTATTGGGGGGTCAATCAGAGTGGAGAGTTCGATATCCTTCCATCTGGCTCGAAAGGATGGGTTACACAAATTAATCAGGGGTTTAATCTGAGCTGCATAAAAATAGTCCTTAAAATTAGGTAGTGCCATCCCCCCTTGCTTCTTTGGAAGTTGTAAAGTTTTAAACCTAATCCTGGGTTTTTTACCCTGCCAAATAAATCTGGAAATAATCTTGTCCAGTTCAGAAAATTGTTTTGAGGAAATTTCTACAGGGAGTGCCTGGAATAAGAAGAGATATCGTGGAAGGATATTCATTCTTACAGAATCAATTCTGTGACTGAGACTAAGAAAAGAAACTGAGTTCCATCTATGCATGTCTTCTTTAATTTTTGTTAAGAGGGGGCCATAATTTATCTCTGCCAATGTTCGAATTCTTTTCGGCAGGTTTATTCCTAGATATTTTAATGAATTTTGATCCCATTTAATTTGGAATTTGTCCCTAAATTGCTTTGTGGGTTGGTAGTTGATAGTCAAAATTTGTGTCTTTTGTATATTTAATTTATATCCTGAATAATTACCAAACGTTTCTAGAAAGACCATTAATTTGGGAAGTGAATTAGGAGGGTCACTTAAATAAACCAAGACGTCGTCAGCATATAGCGCCACCTTGTGGTCATCTCCATTAATGCAGATACCTTTAATACTCCGAGTCTGTCTTATCCACTGAGCTAGGGGCTCTATATAGAGTGCAAATAGCAGGGGCGAAATCGGGCATCCCTGTCTCGAACCACGTTCTAGTAAAATAGTATCTGAAAGGTAACCATTTATTTTTATCCGGGCCAGTGGTTTGTTGTATAATGTACGGATCCCTCTAATAAAAACGTTGTCCATGCCAAATCTTTCTAAAACCTTATAAAGGAAAGGCCAACTTACCGAGTCAAAGGCCTTCTCGGCGTCTAGACTAACTAAACAAGCTTCAATATTATTATTTTGGATATGATGTATTAAGTGTAATGATCGCCTGATGTTGTCGTGAGTCTGTCTTTGTGAGATAAATCCGGTCTGATCATTGTGTATTAGTTGAGGAAGAACCTTGTCCAGTCTTCTGGCGAGGATGGTTGTATAAAGCTTGTAGTCAACATTCAGCACCGAGATAGGCCTGTATGAACTACACTCCAATTTACTTTTTCCCTCCTTGAGAATGACGGAAATCACTGCTTCATTCCAAGATGGCGGCATTTTATTATGTTTTAATGTCGTATTACAAGCTTGGAGAAGGATTGGCACCAACTCAGTTTTAAATGCCTTATACCACTCCGAGGAGAAGCCATCTGGGCCAGGTGATTTGTTTGCTTTCAGGGTGGAGATGGCCCTATTCAGCTCTATCTCAGTTATAGGGCCTGTTAATATTCTATTTTGTTCTTCTGATAAAGTAGGCAAATTTAGAGATTTTAAAAAGTTATCAATTTGCTGGTCACCTTCTAATTGGGGTTGTGTATACAGGCATTTGTAGTATTTTCTGAATGTCCTTTGTATTTCTTCTTGTTTATATCGTATAGTCCCACAATCTATGTCCCTTATTTTGTATATAGTGTTGTCTGCTCGTTGCTTTTGCAGTTTTCTCGCCAAGATTTTATGTGATTTTGTTCCTGACTCGTAATAAGTTTGTCTTGTGAATATCATCTTTTTTTCAACTTCCTGTGTGTATATTTTATTTATTTCATCTCTAGTTGCTTTTATTCTAGTTAGTGTTTCTAGTTTTTGTTCTTTTTTATGTTGTGTCTCAAGGTCTTTCAGTTCTTTATTAAGGTCTATCAGTCTTAATTGTTTTTGTTTCTTTTCATAGGAACAGAATGATATTATTCTCCCTCTAACAACAGCTTTTAAAGTATCCCATATCGTAACTGAGTCAACCTCTCCGTTATCATTTTCTTCAAGAAACGTTTTTATTTCTTCTCTCATTTGGGTTTTGAATCTTGGATTATTTAGGATATTTGTGTTCAACCTCCACAAAGTTCTACCCGGATTATCGATAATGTCCACAGTGCAGGAGAGGGGGGCATGGTCAGATAGATCAATACATCCAATATCGCAATCACGTATTCTATGACGATCCTTTTTTAGCACAAAAAAATAATCTATCCTTGAATAAACATCGTGTGGGTGTGAGTAAAAAGTATAGTCCCGGCCTGATGGATAGAAATCCCTCCATAAATCTAATATACCAAGTTCTGTCATTAATGCAATCATTTTCCTATGTAATCGCGTAATAACTGCGCTTTTAGATGAATCCTGTTTCGGATTGAGACGGATATTAAAGTCTCCACCACATATGACGACCCCTGTGCCCTCTATCATCAAATCAAATATGTTTCTATAAAAAGCAAAGTTACTTCCCGGGGGAGCATAAACATTACAAATTGTTATATTTACGTCATTTATTTTGCCTGAAACTACTATGTATCTCCCTTCCTTGTCGGATGTTTCCGAGATCTGTTCAAAGGGTATTTGTTGTGAAATCAAAGTTGCTACGCCTCTCCTGTGACCTGATTTATAAGATGAGAAGTATACCCTTGAAAAACCCATTCTCTTAAGTTTTTCATGTTCCAGTGGGGTGAGGTGTGTCTCTTGTAAGAGCACAATCTGTGCATTCTCCCTTCTCATTTTCGCCAGTATCTGCCTCCTCTTAGCTGGATTTAAAATCCCATTCACATTAAAAGAAATCATTTTAAGGGTTTGCCTATTCATCGTGTACTACTGTGGGCTACATTGATTATCACCCTGCCAAAAATCTCTCCTGGCATCCCTGCAAGTACATTATACCAAACCTATCTTTCCCAAGAAACACGAACAAAAACAATATAACAGTCTGAAACAGAACATCACCGGTGCAATTTGGAACAGTTGCTTCCAATGCTGAGGCTCGTTCCAAAGGAGCCTTGTGGGGCCTTGTAAAGTCAAAGCCCTCATAAGGGAACATCCCACGACGTAGTGGTGGGGCCCTGAAATGCGGCTGCATTTCAGCCAAAGTCCAAGTAAGAAAAAAAAAAAAAATAAAATAAAATAAATCGAGTATGGCTCGCCAAACACGTCCCGTTCATCTGATTAAACAAAGAAAATAGAAGTGTGGGCTATGATTAGACGCGAGCCCAGGCCATATAAAGCAAAACTGTATGGTAGAGTTCTGCATGCATAGCTAAACCAAAGCAAAGTGTATGATACACATTTCACTGTAAAATCAGAGAGCACTTATCTGTAAAGTGTGAGGAAACAATCCATCAGTGACCGACAGTGTCCTAGCGGGGTTGTCTTCTAAACTCCTTGAGTCTGTCTTTAAAACGAGAGTGCTGGTGTTTCGGATGTGCGCTGCCGCTCGCAGCAATAGACTCCTGGTTTCCCACCTGGTCTCCCCTACTGCCTGCCATCTGCCAGGTAGACAGGAGGAGAATCTCCTCTTGGTCCGGTGTGGCTGGGGTCTTCACCACAGTAACCGGAAACCCTCGCGCCGACATATCCCTCGTAGCCTCCGCCGCATTCTGGAACAACCGGGTGCCGTCATCATAAAAAATCCGCATCTTTGCAGGGTAGGGCGTCTGAAACTTTATTTGTTTTTCCTTCAACACCTTTTTGGCCTCGATGTATTCACTGCGTTTCTTTAACACTTCAGGAGGAAAGTCATGGTCAACATAGAAACGAACGTTGTCGTAAAGCACCTTCTTTTTCTGCCACGCTCTCCTTATCACTTCTTCTTTAATCTGCCAGCTGCCAAACCTGACCACTATGGAGCGAGGTTTTGCCTGCGGGCCGGTGGGCTTCGGTGCCAAAGCCCGATGTGCCCGTTCAATCTTAAGGTCTCCGTCAAATGGGAAGTCGAGTGAAGTTTTCAACATGTTATTCAGGAAACCAGCCATGTCAGTGCCCTCTGTGCCTTCGGGTACTCCGTAAATACGCAGGTTGACACGCCGCGCTCGAGCCTCCTGATCAATCAATCTCGCCTCCAAGCTAGCCTGACGCTGTGTCAGCCGTTTGATTAACGTTGTTGTTGCTAGAAGCACGGTCTCCGTTTCATCTATTCTCCCTTCTACTTCGTCCAGTCTGTCATTCGCTCTCTTCAACTCCTGCTTAATGTCAGAGAGTTGCTCCCTGTTATCTCTTCTGAACTCACGAATTTCGTTGAAGATACTTTTAAGGCTAGCATCAGGGATATCGTCTTCCCGTGGGTGTAAATCCGGAGAGCTGCTTCGGCTGAGTCTCGAGTCTGGGTCGTCTTCTGTTGAACCCATGCTTAATCCACTTCTAGTAGTAACCCCTTTCCTCATTCTTTTAAGAAATACCCACCAGGGTTAACAAAATCAAGTTTTTTGGGGTTAATTGGTAAAACCTTCGGGGAGCTAAAAGTTTAGGCTGCCATCCTCTCGAAACCGGAACCGGAACCATGATGATTTATTTTAACAGCAACAGTGTGCTCGTTAAGTGCGACAACTACAAAGAAACTGCCATGAAAAGTCATGTTCAGAAGTGAATTCTGCTGCTCAAAAAACCTCGGTCATTCAGCAGTTTGTCAGGATAAACGCTTCCTGTCCCCACCCACCCCTGCTCTGCTGCTATATACACACAAACACTCCCTCAGTCAGGTCTGCTGGCTTTGCTTGTCAGAGCATTTTCAGATAAAGGAAGAACAAGTAATGTTAAATTGTTTCTGTTCACAAAGACCGATCAACAACACAAACAAAATCACCAAAAAACTGTTGTGTCGTGTGTCATTATTTTTGTTGTTGTTGTTTGTTTTAACCAACTGAACGTGGGTGTATTTGTGTGTCAGACCGACTCATCGTTATTTGCTCTCATGGGAATTCGGTTTGAGGGCCTGATTCCTGCCATCATACTCCCCCTGGTGCTCACTATGGTAAGATACACCTCCTCCACAGTGTTGATCTCAGAGGTTCAATGTCTGGATGTTTAACTAAATACACAATTCAATGTGAAATTGAAAGGGGTTATTTTTTTAGTTGGTCTGGTTTTTATTTTCCTAGTTTTAAACTATTTTCCCAATATTTAGAGGGATTTAAACAAGAAGGAAATGCTGCTGTGGAGTCAGAATTGTTTATTTTGTTCTGTGTGCTGCAGGTCCTGTTTCTGGGCCCCCTTATGCAGATGGCCATGGACTGTCCCTGGACCTTCATGGATGGGATCAGAGTAGCAATTGGTAAGTCACATGTTTTTTGATGCAGTTTCCAACCAAAGCTGAAAAGCTAATTTGTTGGTCATAAACAGGGGTTCCCTTTTCTCTGCCTTGTGAGAGAGAATCATTGATTCTATTGTAATACCATATATGCTTTCACATGACATGATACAATAGGTTAAGAAAAAACCAAAACAGCACAGGAAAATATGTAAAAATTTACTTTAATGCACAGTAAGCAACAAAAAAAAAAACTAAATTTAAATAGCAATACAAACACATCTTTTAAATCAGACTTCTCGGGGAAGGAGAAGTTATACTGTAAGTCATCCTCCAAGAAAGGAGTGGGAACCCTGATAATTTTGCTGCAGTAACTCGTCAAACTATTATGACTCAGCTCTGCCTCTGTCCTCCTGCAGACCCCTACTTCTGGATGCTGTGTTTCAGCGACATGCGCTGGTTGAGAAATCAGGTGGTTGCCCCGTTAACAGAGGAGCTGGTCTTCAGGGCCTGCATGCTCCCCATGTTGGTGCCGTGTGCTGGACCATCTCTGGCCATCTTCACCTGCCCTCTCTTCTTTGGAGTGGGTGAGTGCTGAGTGTAGACTTTTCAAATGAATCTGTTTTTGTTAAGTCTGTATTTTATATTCATATTAACATCAGATTATTAGTTATTCTTGGAATCATTCGTAGAAGCAGCTGTGTCTTACGTCATTTTTCGGTCCCTTAACTAATTTGCTGAATTTTTGCCAACCTTTTAGTTAAGATTTATGTGTGTATGTTTTAAATAACATGCACAAGATCATGTATAATCCTTCATTTTTCAAACACCTCTTGGAAATAACTTGTTTACCAAATCAAATGGCAAATATATATAATATAAATATAATAAAAATCTGCTCTCCGATTTGGGTCACAATAGTTTTAGATGATCTCTTAATAACCTTTGAGTCACACAAATGTGGCTGTAAATGATTAAACTGTTTGATCACCGACGGCTGACGATTTTATGGTGTATTTGATTAAATTTACAGAAACATAAAATGCACTTGTTTTTATTGAATATTAGAGTAAGGCTGCAAAAAATGTATTCATTATTTAATTATTTTCATCTGATTTTAATTTTATGCATATAGCCGATGAGTTGTTTTGCTCAAAAATAGTGACATCCTCAAATTAATCTTAATTTGAAACACACTGTAATCTGTTGATCATTGATCAAAATGGTTGATTTAATTCAGCATTCTATCATGAATTGATTTAACCTTTACTTTTGACTTAACACTTTAAACTGTTGCTTATATGTTGGATCCACATTTATTGCCGCTCTTTAATGCTGTTGTCTTTCAGCTCACTTCCACCATGTGATTGAGTTGCTGAGGTTCAGACAGGGAACACTATCGGGGATCTTCCTGTCTGCAGGTGAGAACCTAAAGTCTTTGTAGCTGTGTCACATGTTCCAACTCAGAGATACAGTCGTAAAAACTAGACGATGATGATGGTCTGTCTTTTGTTTGGTGAACAACAGTGTTCCAGTTCTCCTACACCGCAGTGTTTGGGGCCTACACCGCCTTTATCTTCATCAGAACAGGTGAGCAGCTGTTTTATTATTGACGGTAATTTCATTCAGACCTCACAGAATCATCGAGGAAGTGCAGCCTCAATTCACAGTTCCACTACAGACAAGGAACTTAAAGAGCTTTAAGTGTAAGCTATCTTAAGAATATGTTTTTGTGGCTTTATCTCGTTGTTACACAGCGCTTTCCAACTCTTAAATGAGGTTTGTGTCTCTTTGAAAACCCTGTACTCCATGCACCAAAGTCCACAGGGAAAACTAGCGTTTTTAGCTTCAATTTAAAGGTGTAAAAGTCTGACTAACGGCATGAAAAAAAACACACTTATAAGACTTATAACCTGAGCTATCCCACAGCTGACAGTTACCTCCCTGTGTTGTGTTCCAGGTCACCTGGTGGGCCCAGTCCTCTGCCACTCCTTCTGTAACTACATGGGATTCCCCGCCATCAGCACGGCCATGGAGCATCCGCAACGCCTCTCCGTTCTCTCCTCCTACCTGCTGGGCGTCCTCCTCTTCCTCTTCTTCCTCTTCCCCTTCACTGACCCCTTTTACTACGGTCTGCCCACGCCAGTCTGCACCCTCACCTCCTCCCCCAGCTCCCTCTGCCTCTCCTGATCCCTGCCCGCCTCCCACTCTCAATGAATCAGTCAAAGATGTTTTTCCACGCCAAGTGAAAGTTCAGGCGTGTTCCTGTTTGGGCTGACGGGGTCACGGAGAGGTGAGGAACTCTGTGGCTCGTTTAATCTGTGAACCCTTGCTTTGTCAGGACATTGACGTGACGCCTGAAGCTGGTTTACACAAAATGATTCGGGTGTGCTTCGTGTTGCTGTGCGTGAACCTCGAGAACGGGTCCCGTTGTTGTCGGGCTGTGCTGCCAAACCCGGAAAATTGATTGTAGTGTAGATAAACGCTGAACACTGAAGGACCGTTCCTCCTCAGATCCTCATACACTGGTTAATGTCATCGTGTTGTGATGAAGCATCAGTAGGTACCCTTTTGCATACTTTTCTACTTAATCTGCCTCATCGTATTTTTTGTTGGGTTTTTTTAAGGGATTATTGTGGTTTATTTTTATTTGTTCATAGTTTCAGGCCATCGTTCGGACACTGGTTATAATACAATTCAATTGAAGTGGTCACCGTTATTAGCAAAACTTCAGTTTCAGTATTTGTTGAGCTTGAAGAAATGAGTAAAAAAGTACTGGACGTAAGCAAGGTGTCATTACTGCAGTGGTGTCTCCTGCTTTGTGTTCAGGACAATGTCCAGGAAGGAAGGGGAAAACTTGAAAACTTAAAAAATGTCATACTTGTGTAAGGTGTCCAAAATCTCTCAAAAGTCATAGTATAGTCAAGTGTCCAAAATCCTTCAAAAAATGTCCCTGACACATGTTCTGCTTTGTTGTGCAGTGTTCCGTGAAGTGAAGTTTTTAATTCATAATTCACTGCGTAAACTTGTGTTAAAAAAAAGACACGGTTTAAATATGAACTATGTTCAGTTGTAAAGCCAGGATGAGAAACTTAAAGAGAAACACAAGACAATCAAAAAATAAGCAAGAAAACTGCAGCGTTTTGTGATTTCAACGGCTTGAAAATGTTCAAATGGTCAACAATTTCAGTTCTGTTTTTAGTTGTTACAAAAGCCGCGATTAAATATGTTATGTTAGCGAGCTAATAAGGAAGAGGCAATATTTAGAAGTGTAATTTAGAGGATTTTAACGGGGGGTTATTGTGTGGTGCAGCTGAGCCACCACTGCAGTAAACACACAAATGTGTGGCCAGGTTTGTCCTAACTGTTGTTTTGTGTTTGATGATGATGATGATGATGGCTGAAACTATGACAATACCTTTTTTTGCTTCAGGACTTTTCTTTGGGGGTAAAAAATGCTGGGTTTTCAAATGGAATTGGAGCCATTTTGTTGTTGTTGTTGTTGTGTAAATCTGATTGACGCTGCATTACTGTCATGCTGGGACCAGTTGAATCTGGGTTTGGTTTTCTGCTTCATGCTGTAATTCCTGTAAACCCAGAATTATCCTTCAGCACCTTTTTTGAGTAAAGCCATGTTCGGACGGGGGAAGTGGAGTCATGTCCGAATATGGCTTAAGACGCAGAGATTGTTGCTTTCAGCTGTGGGTCGATCTAGTCAGTCGTCAAACGCAGCGTCGGCTTGAAAGGGCTGAAGGACATGTTGGGGTTCTGGTCCGTCGGGATGTTGAAATAGTCCCTGTTGCATTCACGGTGACGCTTCAGTTGTTTTTCCTCGTGTGAATTTAGACTCTTGAAGGTCTTTTGAGCCGCGTTTAGTTGGTGAAGAGTTTTATTGTTAGTGTTTTTTTTGCCTCTGCATGTTTTAGTGCTGGTAGGTGATGGATTAGCTTGTGATTAACGACTGAAACGGACTCTGTTCAAACGCCATTGAGTGGTTGAGCTCGTCAGCAGTGAAGTACGGGCCGTTTCGGCAAAAACTGTAATTCAGACATTGATCGCTCACTCAGTCTTGCCAAGTTCACTGTGCTTCTAAAGTGACGCAACAAACTGAATTGTAAAAATTGATTTCATGAAATTGGTATCGAGAAAAATACCGCTATCAAAAGTCCAGATGTCAATGTTTAAGATTTATTGGATAATGTTTTTCGAGTTTGACTCATTTGCGCCTTTAAACAGAGTATGTTTTAGTCTTAACAGCTGGATGTTCTTAAATGTTGCGTTGGTAGAACCTTTAAGCTTTGTTGCCATTTGCTATTTTCCACTATTTTGTTTTTCTTATACACACACATATAGATATATTACATTCCCGACATCTTTCTCGTGGGAGGTTAAACCAGTCACACTTTTGCTGTTCAGAGACTCTCCTGAGGTGTAGTTTTAAAAGAACAACACGGGTTCAATCACTGCGTATACTTGCTGCTAGTTTTTTTTTTTTTTTTTACAGAAGCTGGAACTGAAACCAAACCTGTAAATGTTAATCCTCACAGAACAAGACACAGCCTGCAGGTAATAATTATAATGTCGCGCTCAATCAAAAACTAGAAAAATATCATAATACACTGGATTACAGTGTCGTTGGTACAACTTTTTGTCTTAAATTTAACTGAAACCAGCTTCAAAACAACCAAAAAGAGACTGAAAAAGACTTAAACTGACATATTTTCAAGATCTAACGTTGATTGTGTTTGAAGGCAGTCGTATATTTTGTAATGAGGTTCTCTGAATGCATGTCGTGGCTGGCTGTGAAACGACAAAAAAACCCTCGGCAGACTTTTTCTTCACATACGCTTGTAGAAGTTTTAGCGGCGTTGATTTTTCGCACGTTGCCGACAATGCAGAGTGAAAAAGTAAACAAAACACTATAAGCTATTCTCGTACTGTGAAGAAGACAGTGTGCTGTCTGAGACTTCAGCAATAAAATAAACAAACACACACGTGAGCAGGTTACTGAGCAGTAAGGTAGATTGTCTTGGTGGAAGTAAGGATTTATGGTTGTGATGTGAGCTGTGTTTACCTGAGTCTGCCAGCAGAGGGCAGCAGAGTATTTGGTGAGAGGCAGCAACGCTCAGGACTTTTTAGAGGGACAGTGAGACAGTGAGAACTTGCCAGTAAAAAAAAAAAAAGAAAAACAATCTTCACTGGAATCTAAATTGTTTACGCTTTAATTTGAAACTGAGGGCTTTTTTCTAACTGACTGTTTGGTTGATCACTTATTTCACACGTGCACGACCATCAGCAGATCACCTTTAATCTGTGGTAATCTGGTACAGCTCCTCCCTGAGAATTTGGCAAATGGGAGAAATGTATCGCCCAATCTGAATTACCTGCAATCCCTGCAATGTCCACCAGAGGGGCCACTAATAATATGTGCTTACCGTGCACAAGCAGGTCAATAGTTTTGCGTGGATTCTGTTCTTAACCTGAGAGGAGAAGTCATTTTCAAAACAACTGGTTCTGAAAAAAGTGTGTATCTTCTTGGCGACTGTTTCCTGACGCTAACTTCACCTCAGACACGTCTGGACTTTTTTGCGAGACGATCAATCTTTGACTTGTTTTCACTTCAACACTCAACCACCACATACTCGGCCTCAGTCAGTATTTGCAGAGAGAATCGCTGCAGAGTCTATTTTTTGCAAAAAAAAGCGTTGACCTTATTTTACTACACAACGCCCACAGGAAGGATCCTTCTCTTTAAGAGCTTGTGAGTGAACTGGCGTAAAAACAAACTGCGCAGATGTTTCTACTATATTTTGTAATCAGATCTATTTTGGTGACAGGAACAAAGTGTACAGACATGTGCATGTATTTTACGCCCGCGGTGTCAGACGATAGATGGTGGAGGCGGCAGCGCTGATGACCGTGTTTTAGTATGACAATCTTTTACACAAACTTTGGAAACGCTGCAAAAAATATCTATTTGTAAATAAATAAATAAAAACATGTAATTTCATACAAGTTAGTGTTTGTGTGTGTTTTTTGTTGCTACTTCATGTCGTCACTGAAATGTTTCTCCTCTTTTCTTATTGCATGTGGACCAAAGTCCAGAGAGACGATTGATGATTTCACATCATGTCATAGAGACGTCCACTGTTGCGTCCATCAGTAACTTCTAATGTGTTATTTTGTTACGTCAATGTTCAAAATCCTATGTTCAGATTTACCTCATACACGCACTTCAGCTGCGTCCAAAAACATGCTGACATTTTTGTGTCATTTTGGACATGACATTTGACCCCAGGACACAGTGCTTCTGCTGCAGGCACCCGTGGAGCCCCTGTGATGCAGCGTGAGGGATACTATGGACATATTTGGACAACATACTAAATTCTGAAATTTTGTGCGATTTTGGATGCCATACTATAAAACGAAGTGGGACTAAACAAACTAATGAGGACAGAGAAGAGGAGATGGCAGTTCACTAGCAATACTGGCAATACAGCCTCCTAGCAGTAGACATGGAATGGCACATCAGCAGCAAAACTGTGATTTTTTACATCTCTTTCAAAGACCATTTTAAGAAAAATCGAGCACTACCAGTTGTACAACTGAAATGCAAAGGTAAATATTTATTTATTTATAGTGACTGAAGTTATGCCTTAAATTAAGTTTGTACTTATATCTGCTTTAGTGTTATCATATTTTTTTGAAATGTAATTTTTGTTAGTCTGCGTTGCCAGAATATGTCCTGAAATGTGCACTCAATTAAAATGTTATTTTTTGTTTAAAACAGAATCCAGTTGTTTTAATTTGTTTAACGTGTTCTCTGTGCTTACATTTTTTAGGAAAACTATTTATCAGATTAATCAATCTAACAATCGGTGGAATACACGTAGTTAAGTATGTTGCCAAAATCTGCCAAAATAGTCACAGTATAGTATGTCGTCCAAAATCACTCAAAAAAGTCATAGTATAGTATGCAGTCCAAAATGAGACAAAAAAGTCATAGTAAAGTATGTTGTCCAAAATGAGACAAAAAAGTCATAGTATAGTATGTCGTCCAAAATGAGACAAAAAGTCATAGTATAGTATGTCGTCCAAAATTAGAGAAAAAAGTCATAGTATAGTATGTCGTCCAATATCGGCCAAAAATGTCATCGTATAGTATGTCGTCCAAAATTAGACAAAAAAGTCATAGTATAGTATGTCGTCCAAAATGAGACAAAAAAGTCATAGTATAGTATGTCGTCCAAAATCGGCCAAAAATGTCATAGTATAGTATGTCGTCCAAAATCGGCCAAAAATGTCATAGTATAGTATGTCGTCCAAAATTAGACAAAAAAGTCATAGTATAGTGTGTCGTCCAAAGTCACTTAAAAAAAGTCATAGTATAGTATGTCGTCCAAAATTAGACAAAAAAGTCATAGTATAGTATGTCGTCCAAAGTCACTTAAAAAAAGTCATAGTATAGTATGTCGTCCAAAATCGTCCAAAATCGGCCAAAAATGTCATAGTATAGTATGTCGTCCAAATTCGGCCAAAAATGTAATAGTATAGTATGTCGTCCAAAATTAGACAAAAAAGTCATAGTATAGTATGTCGTCCAAAATGAGACAAAAAAGTAATAGTATAGTATGTCGTCCAAAATGAGACAAAAAAGTCATAGTATAGTATGTCGTCCAAAATCGGCCAAAAATGTCATAGTATAGTATGTCGTCCAAAATCAGCCAAAAATGTCATAGTATAGTATGTCGTCCAAAATTAGACAAAAAAGTCATAGTATAGTATGTCGTCCAAAGTCACTTAAAAAAAGTCATAGTATAGTATGTCGTCCAAAATCGGCCAAAAAAGTCATAGTATAGTATGTCGTCCAAAGTCATTTAAAAAAGTCATGGTATAGTATGTCGTCCAAAATTCTACAAAAGAGTCATAGTATAGTATGTCGTCCAAAATTAGACAAAAAAGTCATAGTAAAGTATGTCGTCCAAAGTCATTTAAAAAAGTCATAGTATAGTATGTCGTCCAAAATCGGCCAAAAATGTCATAGTATAGTATGTCGTCCAAAATCGGCCAAAAATGTCATAGTATAGTATGTCGTCCAAAATCGGCCAAAAAAGTCATAGTATAGTATGTCGTCCAAAGTCATTTAAAAAAGTCATGGTATAGTATGTCGTCCAAAATTCTACAAAAGAGTCATAGTATAGTATGTCGTCCAAAATTAGACAAAAAAGTCATAGTAAAGTATGTCGTCCAAAGTCATTTAAAAAAGTCATAGTATAGTATGTCGTCCAAAATCGGCCAAAAATGTCATAGTATAGTATGTCGTCCAAAATCGGCCAAAAATGTCATAGTATAGTATGTTGTCCAAAATGAGACAAAAAAGTCATAGTATAGTATGTCGTCCGAAATCGGCCAAAAATGTCATAGTATAGTATGTCGTCCAAAATTAGACAAAAAAGTCATAGGATAGTATGTCGTCCAAAATCGGCCAAAAATGTCATAGTATAGTATGTCGTCCAAAATCGGCCAAAAATGTCATGGTATAGTATGTCGTCCAAAATTAGACAACGGGGTCATAGTATAGTATGTCGTCCAAAATCAATCAAAAAAGTCATAGGATAGTATGTCGTCCAAAATCGGCCAAAAATGTCATAGTATAGTATGTCGTCCAAAATTAGACAAAAAAGTCATAGTATAGTATGTCGTCCAAAGTCATTTAAAAAAGTCATAGTATAGTATGTCGTCCAAAATTTTACAAAAGAGTCATAGTATAGTATGTTGTCCAAAATGAGACAAAAAAGTCATAGTATAGTATGTCGTCCAAAATTAGACAAAAAAGTCATAGTATAGTATGTCGTCCAAAATCACTCAAAAAAGTCATAGGATAGTATGTCGTCCAAAATCGGCCAAAAATGTCATAGCATAGTATGTCGTCCAAAATGAGACAAAAAAGTCATAGTATAGTATGCAGTCCAAAATGAGACAAAAAAGTCATAGTATAGTATGTCGTCCAAAATTAGACAAAAAAGTCATAGTATAGTATGTCGTCCAAAATCGGCCAAAAATGTCATAGTATAGTATGTCGTCCAAAATTAGACAAAAAAGTCATAGTATATAGTATGTCATCCAAATTCACTCAAAAAAGTCATAGGATAGTATGTCGTCCAAAATGAGACAAAGAAGTCATAGTATAGTATGTCATCCAAAATTTGACAAAAAAGTCATAGTATAGTATGTCGTCCAAAATGAGACAAAAAAGTCATAGTATAGTATGTCGTCCAAAATTTTACAAAAGAGTCATAGTATAGTATGTCGTCCAAAATGAGACAAAAAAGTCATAGTATAGTATGTCGTCCAAAATCGGCCAAAAATGTCATAGTATAGTATGTCGTCCAAAATTAGACAAAAAAGTCATAGTATAGTATGTCGTCCAAAGTCACTCAAAAAAGTCATAGTATAGTATGTCATCCAAAATCGGCCAAAAATGTCATAGTATAGTATGTCGTCCAAAATGAGACAAAAAAGTCATAGTATAGTATGTTGTCCAAAATTTGACAAAAAAGTCATAGTATAGTATGTCGTCCAAAATGAGACAAAAAAGTTATAGTATAGTATGTCGTCCAAAATGAGACAAAAAAGTCATAGGATAGTATGTCGTCCAAAATCGGCCAAAAATGTCATAGTATAGTATGTCGTCCAAAATTAGACAAAAAAGTCATAGTATAGTATGTCGTCCAAAATCACTCAAAAAAGTCATAGGATAGTATGTCGTCCAAAATTGGCCAAAAATGTCATAGGATAGTATGTCGTCCAAAATGAGACAAAAAAGTCATAGTATAGTATGTCGTCCAAAATCGGCCAAAAATGTCATAGTATAGTATGTCGTCCAAAATTAGACAAAAAAGTCATAGGATAGTATGTCGTCCAAAATCGGCCAAAAATGTCATAGTATAGTATGTCGTCCAAAATTAGACAAAAAAGTCATAGTATAGTATGTCGTCCAAAATCACTCAAAAAAGTCATAGGATAGTATGTCGTCCAAAATTGGCCAAAAATGTCATAGTATAGTATGTCGTCCAAAATGAGACAAAAAAGTCATAGTATAGTAGGTCGTCCAAAATCGGCCAAAAATGTCATAGTATAGTATGTCGTCCAAAATTAGACAAAAAAGTCATAGTATAGTATGTCGTCCAAAATCACTCAAAAAAGTCATAGGATAGTATGTCGTCCAAAATGAGACAAAAAAGTCATAGTATAGTATGCAGTCCAAAATGAGACAAAAAAGTCATAGTATAGTATGTCGTCCAAAATGAGACAAAAAAGTCATAGTATAGTATGCAGTCCAAAATGAGACAAAAAAGTCATAGTATAGTATGTCGTCCAAAATCGGCCAAAAATGTCATAGTATAGTATGTCGTCCAAAATGAGACAAAAAAGTCATAGTATAGTATGTCGTCCAAAATTTGACAAAAGAGTCATAGTATAGTATGTCGTCCAAAATGAGACAAAAAAGTCATAGTATAGTATGTTGTCCAAAATTTGACAAAAAAGTCATAGTATAGTATGTCGTCCAAAATGAGACAAAAAAGTCATAGTATAGTATGTCGTCCAAAATGAGACAAAAAAGTCATAGTATAGTATGCAGTCCAAAATGAGACAAAAAAGTCATAGTATAGTATGTCGTCCAAAATTAGACAAAAAAGTCATAGTATAGTATGTCGTCCAAAATCACTCAAAAAAGTCATAGGATAGTATGTCGTCCAAAATGAGACAAAAAAGTCATAGTATAGTATGCAGTCCAAAATTAGACAAAAAAGTCATAGTATAGTATGTCGTCCAAAATGAGACAAAAAAGTCATAGTATAGTATGCAGTCCAAAATGAGACAAAAAAGTCATAGTATAGATTGTCGTCCAAAATCGGCCAAAAATGTCATAGTATAGTATGTCGTCCAAAATGAGACAAAAAAGTCATAGTATAGTATGTCGTCCAAAATCGGCCAAAAATGTCATAGTATAGTATGTCGTCCAAAATGAGACAAAAAAGTCATAGTATAGTATGTCGTCCAAAATTTGACAAAAGAGTCATAGTATAGTATGTCGTCCAAAATCACTCAAAAAAGTCATAGGATAGTATGTCGTCCAAAATCGGCCAAAAAAGTCATAGGATAGTATGTCGTCCAAAATGAGACAAAAAAGTCATAGTATAGTATGTCGTCCAAAATTTGACAAAAGAGTCATAGTATAGTATGTCGTCCAAAATGAGACAAAAAAGTCATAGTATAGTATGTCGTCCAAAATGAGACAAAAAAGTCATAGTATAGTATGCAGTCCAAAATGAGACAAAAAAGTCATAGTATAGTATGTCGTCCAAAATTAGACAAAAAAGTCATAGTATAGTATGTCGTCCAAAATCGGCCAAAAATGTCATAGTATAGTATGTCGTCCAAAATTAGACAAAAAAGTCATAGTATAGTATGTCGTCCAAAATCACTCAAAAAAGTCATAGGATAGTATGTCGTCCAAAATTGGCCAAAAATGTCATAGTATAGTATGTCGTCCAAAATGAGACAAAAAAGTCATAGTATAGTATGTCGTCCAAATCGGCCAAAAATGTCATAGTATAGTATGTCGTCCAAAATTAGACAAAAAAGTCATAGTATAGTATGTCGTCCACAATCACTCAAAAAAGTCATAGGATAGTATGTCGTCCAAAATGAGACAAAAAAGTCATAGTATAGTATGCAGTCCAAAATGAGACAAAAAAGTCATAGTATAGATTGTCGTCCAAAATCGGCCAAAAATGTCATAGTATAGTATGTCGTCCAAAATGAGACAAAAAAGTCATAGTATAGTATGTCGTCCAAAATCGGCCAAAAATGTCATAGTATAGTATGTCGTCCAAAATGAGACAAAAAAGTCATAGTATAGTATGTCGTCCAAAATTTGACAAAAGAGTCATAGTATAGTATGTCGTCCAAAATCACTCAAAAAAGTCATAGGATAGTATGTCGTCCAAAATCGGCCAAAAAAGTCATAGTATAGTATGTCGTCCAAAATGAGACAAAAAAGTCATAGTATAGTATGTCGTCCAAAATTTGACAAAAGAGTCATAGTATAGTATGTCGTCCAAAATGAGACAAAAATGTCATAGTATAGTATGTCGTCCAAAATGAGACATATAAGTCATAGTATAGTATGTCGTCCAAAATCAGCCAAAAATGTCATAGTACAGTATGTCGTCCCAAATCGGCCAAAAATGTCATAGTATAGTATGTCGTCCAAAATTAGACAAAAAAGTCATAGTATAGTATGTCGTCCAAAGTCACTCAAAAAAGTCATAGTATAGTATGTCGTCTAAAATAAGACAAAAAAGTCTTAGTATAGTATGTCGTCCAAAATGAGACAAAAAAGTCATAGTATAGTATGTCGTCCAAAATCGGCCAAAAATGTCATAGTATAGTATGTCGTCCAAAATTAGACAAAAAAGTCATAGTATAGTATGTCGTCCAAAATCACTCAAAAAAGTCATAGGATAGTATGTCGTCCAAAATCGGCCAAAAATGTCATAGTATAGTATGTCATCCAAAATCGGCCAAAAATGTCATAGTATAGTATGTCGTCCAAAATGAGACAAAAAAGTCATAGTATAGTATGTTGTCCAAAATGAGACAAAAAAGTCATAGTATAGTATGTCGTCCAAAATCACTCAAAAATGTCATAGTATAGTATGTCATCCAAAATCGGCCAAAAATGTCATAGTATAGTATGTCGTCCAAAATTAGACAAAAAAGTCATAGTATAGTATGTTGTCCAAAATGAGACAAAAAAGTCATAGTATAGTATGTCGTCCAAAATCACTCAAAAAAGTCATAGTATAGTATGTCGTCCAAAATTTGACAAAAGAGTCATAGTATAGTATGTCGTCCAAAATCACTCAAAAAAGTCATAGGATAGTATGTCGTCCAAAATCGGCCAAAAATGTCATAGTATAGTATGTCGTCCAAAATTTGACAAAAGAGTCATAGTATAGTATGTCGTCCAAAATTTTACAAAAGAGTCATAGTATAGTATGTCGTCCAAAATGAGACAAAAAAGTCATAGTATAGTATGTCGTCCAAAATCGGCCAAAAATGTCATAGTATAGTATGTCGTCCAAAATTAGACAAAAAAGTCATAGTATAGTATGTCGTCCAAAGTCACTCAAAAAAGTCATAGTATAGTATGTCATCCAAAATCGGCCAAAAATGTCATAGTATAGTATGTCGTCCAAAATGAGACAAAAAAGTCATAGTATAGTATGCAGTCCAAAATGAGACAAAAAAGTCATAGTATAGTATGTCGTCCAAAATGAGACAAAAAAGTCATAGTATAGTATGTCGTCCAAAATCGGCCAAAAATGTCATAGTATAGTATGTCGTCCAAAATTAGACAAAAAAGTCATAGTATAGTATGTCGTCCAAAATCACTCAAAAAAGTCATAGGATAGTATGTCGTCCAAAATTGGCCAAAAATGTCATAGTATAGTATGTCGTCCAAAATGAGACAAAAAAGTCATAGTATAGTATGTCGTCCAAAATCGGCCAAAAATGTCATAGTATAGTATGTCGTCCAAAATTAGACAAAAAAGTCATAGTATAGTATGTCGTCCAAAATGAGACAAAAAAGTCATAGTATAGTATGCAGTCCAAAATGAGACAAAAAAGTCATAGTATAGTATGTCGTCCAAAATGAGACAAAAAAGTCATAGTATAGTATGTCGTCCAAAATCGGCCAAAAATGTCATAGTATAGTATGTCGTCCAAAATTAGACAAAAAAGTCATAGTATAGTATGTCGTCCAAAATTTGACAAAAGAGTCATAGTATAGTATGTCGTCCAAAATCACTCAAAAAAGTCATAGGATAGTATGTCGTCCAAAATCGGCCAAAAAAGTCATAGTATAGTATGTCGTCCAAAATCGGCCAAAAATGTCATAGTATAGTATGTCGTCCAAAATGAGACAAAAAAGTCATAGTATAGTATGTCGTCCAAAATTTGACAAAAGAGTCATAGTATAGTATGTCGTCCAAAATCACTCAAAAAAGTCATAGGATAGTATGTCGTCCAAAATCGGCCAAAAAAGTCATAGTATAGTATGTCGTCCAAAATGAGACAAAAAAGTCATAGTATAGTATGTCGTCCAAAATGAGACAAAAAAGTCATAGTATAGTATGTCGTCCAAAATCACTCAAAAATGTCATAGTATAGTATGTCATCCAAAATCGGCTAAAAATGTCATAGTATAGTATGTCGTCCAAAATGAGACAAAAAAGTCATAGTATAGTATGTTGTCCAAAATGAGACAAAAAAGTCATAGTATAGTGTGTCGTCCAAAATCACTCAAAAAAGTCATAGTATAGTATGTCGTCCAAAATTTGACAAAAGAGTCATAGTATAGTATGTCGTCCAAAATCACTCAAAAAAGTCATAGGATAGTATGTCGTCCAAAATCGGCCAAAAATGTCATAGTATAGTATGTCGTCCAAAATCGGCCAAAAATGTCATAGTATAGTATGTCGTCCAAAATTAGACAAAAAAGTCATAGTATAGTATGTTGTCCAAAGTCACTCAAAAAAGTCATAGTATAGTATGTCGTCCAAAATTTTACAAAAGAGTCATAGTATAGTATGTCGTCCAAAATGAGACAAAAAAGTCATAGTATAGTATGTCGTCCAAAATGAGACAAAAAAGTCATAGTATAGTATGTCGTCCAATATCGGCCAAAAATGTCATAGTATAGTATGTCGTCCAAAATGAGACAAAAAAGTCATAGGATAGTATGTCGTCCAAAATCGGCCAAAAATGTCATAGTATAGTATGTCTTCCAAAATCGTCCAAAAATGTCATAGTATAGTATGTCGTCCAAAATTAGACAAAAAAGTCATAGTATAGTATGTTGTCCAAAGTCACTCAAAAAAGTCATAGTATAGTATGTCGTCCAAAATTTTACAAAAGAGTCATAGTATAGTATGTCGTCCAAAATGAGACAAAAAAGTCATAGTATAGTATGTCGTCCAAAATGAGACAAAAAAGTCATAGTATAGTATGTCGTCCAATATCGGCCAAAAATGTCATAGTATAGTATGTCGTCCAAAATTAGACAAAAAAGTCATAGTATAGTATGTCATCCAAAATCACTCAAAAAAGTCATAGGATAGTATGTCGTCCAAAATCGGCCAAAAATGTCATAGTATAGTATGTCGTCCAAAATCTGCCAAAAATGTCATAGTATAGTATGTTGTCCAAAATTAGACAAAAAAGTCATAGTATAGTATGTCGTCCAAAATGAGACAAAAAAGTCATAGTATAGTATGTCGTCCAAAATCGGCCAAAAATGTCATAGTATAGTATGTCGTCCAAAATGAGACAAAAAAGTCATAGTATAGTATGTCGTCCAAAATTTGACAAAAGAGTCATAGTATAGTATGTCGTCCAAAATGAGACAAAAATGTCATAGTATAGTATGTCGTCCAAAATGAGACATATAAGTCATAGGATAGTATGTCGTCCAAAATCGGCCAAAAATGTCATAGTATAGTATGTCGTCCAAAATCGGCCAAAAATGTCATAGTATAGTATGTTGTCCAAAATTAGACAAAAAAGTCATAGTATAGTATGTCGTCCAAAATTAGACAAAAATGTCATAGTATAGTATGTCGTCCAAAATGAGACATATAAGTCATAGTATAGTATGTTGTCCAAAATGAGACAAAAAAGTCATAGTATAGTATGTCGTCCAAAATTTGACAAAAAAGTCATAGTATAGTATGTCGTCCAAAATTAGACAAAAAAGTCATAGTATAGTATGTCGTCCAAAATTAGACAAAAAAGTCATAGTATATAGTATGTCATCCAAATTCACTCAAAAAAGTCATAGGATAGTATGTCGTCCAAAATCGGACAAAAATGTCATAGTATAGTATGTCGTCCAAAATGAGACAAAAAAGTCATAGTATAGTATGTCGTCCAAAATCGGCCAAAAATGTCATAGTATAGTATGTCGTCCAAAATGAGACAAAAAAGTCATAGTATAGTATGTCGTCCAAAATGAGACATATAAGTCATAGTATAGTATGTCGTCCAAAATCGGCCAAAAATGTCATAGTATAGTATGTCGTCCAAAATGAGACAAAAAAGTCATAGTATAGTATGTCGTCCAAAATGAGACAAAAAGTCATAGTATAGTATGTCGTCCAAAAATTGACAAAAAAGTCATAGTATGGTATGTCATCCAAAAATTGACAAATAAGTCAAAGTATAGTATGTCGTTCAAAATGAGACAAAAAAGTCATAGTATAGTATGTCGTCCAAAATGAGACAAAAAAGTCATAGTATAGTATGTCCAAAATCGCTCAAAAGAGTCATAGTATAGTATGTCGTCCAAAATTTGACAAAAATGTCATAGTATAGTATGTCGTCCAAAATGAGACATATAAGTCATAGGATAGTATGTCGTCCAAAATCGGCCAAAAATGTCATAGTATAGTATGTCGTCCAAAATCGGCCAAAAATGTCATAGTATAGTATGTTGTCCAAAATTAGACAAAAAAGTCATAGTATAGTATGTCGTCCAAAATTAGACAAAAATGTCATAGTATAGTATGTCGTCCAAAATGAGACATATAAGTCATAGTATAGTATGTTGTCCAAAATGAGACAAAAAAGTCATAGTATAGTATGTCGTCCAAAATTTGACAAAAAAGTCATAGTATAGTATGTCGTCCAAAATTAGACAAAAAAGTCATAGTATAGTATGTCGTCCAAAATTAGACAAAAAAGTCATAGTATATAGTATGTCATCCAAATTCACTCAAAAAAGTCATAGGATAGTATGTCGTCCAAAATCGGACAAAAATGTCATAGTATAGTATGTCGTCCAAAATGAGACAAAAAAGTCATAGTATAGTATGTCGTCCAAAATCGGCCAAAAATGTCATAGTATAGTATGTCGTCCAAAATGAGACAAAAAAGTCATAGTATAGTATGTCGTCCAAAATGAGACATATAAGTCATAGTATAGTATGTCGTCCAAAATCGGCCAAAAATGTCATAGTATAGTATGTCGTCCAAAATGAGACAAAAAAGTCATAGTATAGTATGTCGTCCAAAATGAGACAAAAAGTCATAGTATAGTATGTCGTCCAAAAATTGACAAAAAAGTCATAGTATGGTATGTCATCCAAAAATTGACAAATAAGTCAAAGTATAGTATGTCGTTCAAAATGAGACAAAAAAGTCATAGTATAGTATGTCGTCCAAAATGAGACAAAAAAGTCATAGTATAGTATGTCCAAAATCGCTCAAAAGAGTCATAGTATAGTATGTCGTCCAAAATTTGACAAAAGAGTCATAGTATAGTATGTCGTCCAAAATCACTCAAAAAAGTCATAGTATAGTATGTCGTCCAAAATGAGACAAAAAAGTCATAGTATAGTAGGTCATCCAAAATGAGACAAAAAAGTCATAGTATAGTATGTCGTCCAAAATGAGACAAAAAAGTCATAGTATAGTATGTCATCCAAAATCACGCAAAAAAGTCATCGTATAGTATGTCGTCCGAAAACACTCAAAAAAGTCACAGTTTAAAATATTCGTCCAAAAAGTGGCCCAAATGTCAGTTTACAATGTTGTGCAAAAATGAGCCAAAATGTCATTAAAATTGTACATGAAAACATTTATGTGCTGAATTTTAGAAAATCTTTTAGATGCTACAGAAAACAAACATATGTACACTTTCATGTCGAGTGCTTGAAACACTGTTGTGTGCACACAAGGTAAAACTCAGCACCACTTCTGGATTAATTTGCTCCCACATGTTTGATTAAGCCACATAATTACGGACTGTTTAATCTGACTGTGTGTGTGTGTGTGTGTGTGTGTGTGTGTGTGTGTGATGGTGCTCTGCAGTGGCTGCATGATGATGATGATGTTGGTGGATGAGTCACCCAGTCTTCACCACGTGACATCATGAATCACTGCACCTCTCCTCCGTGGGCAGAGCTGCAACCATCAGCCCCGCTCCGCTCCTCCTCCTCCTCCTCCTCCCTCCCTCTCCCTCTGCTACTTTTCACCCTCATCACTCTTCTTCTTTCATCTTTTTTTAAATTTTCTAAATCATCTTTTCATTTTGCTTCTATTTCAGTGCGTCTTTGTGCTAATTTTAATCCCGTCTCCTTCGTCTTCTCCTGCTCTTTCCTGACTCATCTCATCGTTCCCTCTCTGTCGTCACGCACACATGCTGAACATCAGTCACACCTTCACACGCCTCTGTGGTTACTGCTTACATTTGTTGCCTCTTAAGGACATTTTTCATGCCATAAACACAGGCCTTGTCAGGACCAGTAGTCCTAATGGAGACCAGAACCTGGTCCTAATGAGGCAGAAGCTCATTTTCTAAGGAACTGGTTAAGTTTAGGGCTAACATTTGCATTGTGAAAAAGCCCTTAAAAGCTTTGAGGACCACACAAGATGTCCTCATATAGATCAGTTACAGACATATACACACACACACGACTGCGCAGCATTTTTACTGAGGACACTCATATGCATTCCCTAGGCTCTGACACTAACCCTTAACTTAAATCTAACCCTTAATCTAATTCTGACCCTAACTCTAAAATCAACCCTGGAAAAAGCCCAGTAAAGTGGTGAGAAACAGACAAAATGTCCTCAAAAATGTAGGTTTATACGTTCTTTGGTGCTCATAAAGATATGAATCCACACTCACACACACACACACACACACCCCACTGAACTCCTGCGTGTTCCTGCGGCGAGAGTCTCAGCTGTGATCAGAACACGGTGCTCGACACTGGATGTGATTTATCCCCTTAGTGACTTATTCATCAGGAAACCACGCTGTTACTGTAGCAGCTGCCCTGTCACTCAAAGTGTGAGTGAGGGAAGGGAAAATGTGACCCCCATCTTCCGGCGTTATAAAGTGACCGCCGGGGGGGGGCCGGCTCCACAGGTTGTGACACAAACGACACCAGCCTTTTTGTTTTTTTCCCTCTTGTGATAAAAATAGTCAACTTTATTCGTTTTTCTTCGCCGCAAACATCCAGCAAATGCATGTTTATTACGATGGTCACAACAAGGTACATCTAGAAAGACAATACTGGCCGCATACATGACTCAAACAATGATTTTACTCTTTGTTTTTTTTTTGTTTTTTACACACCAATGTCATTGTTTCTGTCAACATTAAGGTTGTTGTTTTTTTTTAAATGCTGTTTTTTTTTTTAATCGATGCTCGTACAATAAAAAAAGAGAGGCCATTTAAATGCAAGTATAGAGAAACGTGCAGACACTTGTACTTTCACCTTCAGCCCTGTTGTTTCGAACTCTAACTTTAGTCTCAATCTCATAGAAAACGACAAATCAAAAAGATTACAAAAACTTTTTCTTCCGTCTGTCTCTCTCTCTCTATATTTTTCCTTTTTTTTCCCCGCCGCTGCTCGATTGTCGACACACAGATGCTGAGGTTTGCTCATCGCTTAGCAACAGACGTCCACAAAGGTCAAACAACACCTACAAACGCTACAAGAGCAAAACACTTGCTCCCGGTCCTACTCACATAATTATTGACTACTGATTATCAGTAGTCGTTTAAGAAGAGAAGGAAAATCTCAGCAGATTATTTTTTGTTTGTGTTTTTTTTCGTCGTTGTCGGATCCAAGCGGTGAAATTATGATCGTTTATATATAAACTGTGGTGTTGTTTTTTTTTTTTTTACAAACTGTTCCCATTGTTTCCATAATCTCATCTGCCTCCGCTACAGCCTTTTTTTTCATGGATAATATCAAGTGGTAAGAAAAAAAGAAAACATTGGGTCGGGACCCACAGAAGGGTCACAGGAAGGGATTTTTTGGGCCCCCCGACAAATTTGCCAAATTATTTTGGGTCACATCTTTGAAAAGTGCCCCCCTGTATAGAAAGTGTGGGAAACGCTGATATCGAGCACCATGGCAGGAAATGTCACAGTGACATATGTAAGGCAGCAGACGTCGGTCGCTCTGAGACCGGAAACAACGCCCCACGTACAAATGTAAACAATGTTCCAGCGACGGCTCGGAAAACTATCAAAAAAGAATAATAAAAAAATAGACTTTGAGATGGCGATGAAGAGGAGCATCTGAAGAAAACTTTGATTTAAGGGACACTTAGAATGACTCTCTTTAAAGGAATAGTTCTGGTTGTATGAGGTGCCACTTTTTCATCCTTCTAGCAAATAAAATCTATGCTTCCTTAAATAACCGACATCTAGAGAATATGTTTAGAGGTCAATCGTGTTGTTTTTCAGAATGTACAAAATAAGACATTTGAACTCATTGCATTCTGTGATGTAAAATCGCTGATTTTCTCTATGGGGTTTGGTGTGTGTGTGTGGGGGGGGGTGAAATAATACACCTCATACAACCACACTCAATAAAATCTGATTTACCACTTAATTCGTGAAGAGAAGATTAAGATCTTTTCACGGGATTAAAAAATAACGACATAAAAAGTCAACAGCCTTTAAGCTGCTTTTGTTTCATAAAAGGACCAGCGTGCCTCCACCACTGCAGCCCCCTCTGTAGGTGTCAACTGTATGGAGTTCGGCCGAGGTTTGGCGCCATGGCAACAAGGTAATTGAAGTTATGCAAAGGGATGAGTCATCCAAGCCGTTCCAGTGGTGTTCATGTGGCTTCCACAGCCCCTGCATGAAATATGCTGCTGCTGCTGCCTCATATTTCATCAATAGGAGCTTTGGTGTGAACGTATGAACATACATGATGAGTCTGACTCATGTTATGTTTCATACAAATAATACAAAATTATATATTTGCATAAAATGGATTCATTTTTAAGTCGAGGGTATAACTTTACACTGTCTTTACGTCTACGTATGACCTTGATTAGGATTTACGGCCAAAAGTATGTGGACACTCGATCACAGTCCTCTCCCGTCGTAGCACAGCAACACCCTGGTGCACATTTTCCTATAAATTATTGTTGGGTTTTTTCCAAGTTGAGTGTGTGGGGGGGGGGGAACCTGACCCAAAATGGCTGACAGCATTAGTCCTCAGAAACAACAGCTACATCAGAACGAAGCTAATTCTTCCGCAAACCACGTCATAAAGCCTTGTAACGCAAGGAAAAACTGATTTTAACCACCTAACAAAAGGGTCCCACAATAAAATCTGCACCTGCTTAAGTCCATGATATCGTAAGTATATGTTCCCAGAGTCATCTTGATGTTTATGACTGCCTAAAGGCGAGAGAAAGAGGCAAACACATTCTGAAGATATCATGGACTTAAGCCAAGCTTTTGTTAAATGGCTAAAAATCTGACTTTAGTGAGTCAAAAAACGGAGCAAAAGAAAACAATTGTTACGCTTGTGCCGATTGTTGAATTTGTAGTAAAACAAAATTGGATAACCTGTAAATTCAGTGCTAACAATAGCTAGTTTTTCTGGAAACAAACTCCCTCAGGTTCCTTTTGCCCTTGAGCCCCCTAAAACCCCTCAAAACGCCACTGATGCTTTTAGTTTAAGGTAACATTTGGTGTCCACATACTAATGGTAGTGAAGTATGGTGTGTTTTTTTTTCGTTTTCCCTGCCTGAGATAATCCCACAAATGTTCTTTTTATGCACAGTAAAACTCCATCAGCCGCCGTCACGACCTACGACTCATGGGGACTCTAAAGGTGTTTGTTTTAAAGGTACAGCTAACAACACAGTCACACGTCCTCCTCTATTGGCATTGTACAACGTCCAAATGGAGAATGCGGTCACGTCGGGAGTTTGGATGACGAGTCCTAGCATGATACAAGTCTTTTGCCACGTCATGCTTTTCCAACAGATCATCCACGTTCCTCCTCCTCCTCCTCCCCCTCCTCTGCACTGGAGGAGTGACGATGTATATCTCTCTCATTCCTTTTCCCCTCCAACGTTCCATGTTATCCAGATTACCTCTGGGAATGACCTCGTCCCAATAACAACCAATGAAAACATCAGAAAGAAACCTGTATGAACTAAAAACCAAATACCAGCAAAACTAAATCATAAAGAAACACACTGGGTTTCAGGTCGTCTCTCCTTGTTTTCATTCATCAGGCTCTTTCTCCCTCCTCATCTGTGCTTCAGTCCAGGATCTGTGGTCGGTTCATGAGGATCCTCTGTATGTAATTCTCCAGATCGTCACGGCTGCGGCTGCTGCTGCTGCTGCTGCTGCTGTCGGACAATTTTCCAGCTGTGTAATAATCTTCATTCCTCGTCGCTGCCGGTGCCACGGCTGAGTAATACCTCTGCTTCTGTGGAGGAGAGATGACGGGCATCCTGGGAGGGGAGCGCGGTTTAGCAACGGGCAGAGGCTGAAACGTACGAGGGTACAGACGAAGGTTGTAGCTGCTGTAGTACGGCTTCTGCTGAAACCCCGCAGAGGGAGGGGCTTTCAGTCGGGGCTGGACCCAACTGTGATAGCGACGTTTGGGAGGAAATGAGTCGCCATCGTCCAGAGAATTCCCCAGGAACTTGTTGAGGGTGATGGCAGGTTTGGGGATGTAGTAACGGGGCTTGGGTCTAGGAGAAGGTGAGTAGTAGACGGGGTAGTAGTCTGGGTAGGGCTTCCTTTGGTAGTAGAATGGATAAACGTAGGGGTACGAAGGGTAGCCGGTCCAGACCGACTTGGGTGATTTGCGCCAGAAGTCCTGTTTGATTGACAGCGGCCTCTGAGGTCTGGGCCACAGATTCTGCAGAGAGTTGACAGGTTTGCTCCAACGATCTGGTGATTTCGGTGCCGTCTTGTCGTGGAACCAGGTCTTGAGGAGATTGACGGCAGGAGACGGTTGCTTGGCGTCAGGGAAGTTGTTTTGATTGGTCGAAATCGGAGGCAGTGCAAAGCCGTTTTTGGACGAGAAAGACGACGAGATCGGAGTCAGAGGCTGCTGCCAACGTGAAGAGAGCTCGGGCGGCACGTCCTTCTTCTTCTTCTTCTCCACGTCGCTGATGATGTCCACCACGTCGTCGGCGGGGAGGTGGAGCTTGCTGGAGATCTCGATCAGCTTGTCGATGGTCTGAGGATCGATGTCGTCCCCCTCCATCACTTCCGGATCCTCGTCCGACCTCTTGTCCTCCGCAGCGTTGGACAGTGACGGGCTGTACTTCTTGTTCCCGTTAGTCTGTTTGACCATGTAGCGCAGCAGCATGTCCGAGGCGATGTCCGCCAGCTTCTCCTCCTCCATCTTTGCTCGCTGTGCCTCGGCCGCCTGCCTCCTCATCTCCTCCTGCTCCGCTTTGGCGCGAGCCTCCTCCTCCTCCGGACTCAACATCTCCTCTTCCTTCTCCTCCTCCTCGTCGTCATCGACGTCAGGCTCGTCTTCCTCCATCACATCCTGCTCTGCTGGAGGCTGCTGGGACTGCACTGCGTTATTCTCATAATTAGTGTCCTCAAAGTCATCCATAAAGTTGCCTCCCCTAAACGACGGCACGTTCAACCCTTTCTGCGTCTCCTCCTGCCATTTTAGCTTCTTCTTCGACATGGCGATGTTACCACCTTTATTTATCGGCACAATGTAGTTGTTGTTGCTGTAGCCTCTGCTCTCTCTCTGGTTTTCGGAGTCCACCTTCCTCTTGGTGGCTGTGTCCAAACGAGGAAACTCCTTCATCATGGTCTCCAGACTCTTCAGCTCCTCAGGATTGAGCTGCTCCTCCTCTTCCTCGCCTTGTTCAGTCTTGGCAGTTCCATGCTGGGAAGCGTCACCCTTCCCTTTCTCCGCTCCGCCTTCTGGACTCACCGACTGCTGGACCTGGACCGTCTGACTCGTCGTGCGGCTCGTCACCTTCTCGGTCATCTTCTCCTCCTCCTCCTGAGCTTTCCTCCTCTCCTCTTCCTCCTGCTCCCTCCCCTGTGTGGCCATGAGCAGCTCTAGCTCCTGTCGTCCATCTCTGTGTCGGTCTGCTCCTTCCATCGTTCTCACTTGTCTGTATTCCTCTTCTTTTTTAACCTCCCCACTCTCAGCCTTCATCTCCTCTTCCCCTCTTGCTCCCTGCGATTGATTCAGAGCCTCCAGTAAAACTGCCGCCAGCGTTTTGGGATCCACATCTTTAAAGAGTTCCTCTTCTGCCTCTTCTCTCTCTAATGATCGCGTCTCCTCGTCTGCCGACACCTTCAGCCCAGAGACGGTACCTCTGTCTGGGTTTTTGTCGTCTTCTGAGACACCGACGGACTTTGGGCTGGACACATGGAGGAGAGAAGCTCCTGTGAGGAGGACCAGGAGGGTAAGGACACTTGAGGCATTTTGGGACCCAATCATGGCCACTCCGAGCAGGACACACTGTGAGGAACAAGGAGGGCGGAGTCAGGAATGTCTGCAGGAGAGAGAAAAAGCAAAGATATACATCTTCAGTTTAAGCAACAAAGGAATTCCTAAAGAAGGACATGGACCATGAAGGTCTGGGAAGTCAACGGAATAAATTGTACAATGTTAAGTACAGATTAATATTCAGTGACTGACGCGTAGCTTTTCAAACAATCAGGTGACTGGAAAAAAAAGTTAAAATTATGCCTTTATTTCATAAAATAAAAATCAATCCACACAGCACTGACAGCAGTATGAGTTCTTGTTTGGCCAAAAGGGGAGAAAAAAGTTGAATTGAGCAAAATTCACTTTGATTATCTCCCATCAAGAAGAAATAAACATTTTTCTTTTCCTGATATCTGATGATATTTTGACCAATATTGGCTCATCCCTGGTTTTGCATGTACTTATGATGAATAAAAACACCAAAAAATTGTCTGTTTTACATTCTGTCAAACATGTCAAACATGATCTTTTTTGTCATCATCACATTATGGTATTGTTATGTTGATTTTTTTTTTTCAGGTTCGCTGCGGTTCAGCTGATGAGGTGTGAGCACAGAAGAGAGAGGTGAAATATGCAGCTGTGTGTGTGTGTGTGTGTGTGTGTGCGTGCGTGCGTGCAGGCGCAGCAGTGGCACCACTGCATCATCAGAATGCCATTTTGTTGATGGAGCTCAGCACCAAGGACAGCGACTCCCGCTGCTGCCGTTACTGTCCTTGGTGCTGAAATCTTCAACGCAGACGGTTTATGGTGCAACAAGTGCATCTGAATATAAATCTACATATAAAAAAACAACTTGTTTTTTTTTTTATCTGGATTCAAATTGAATGATGTCTTTCTTTTATTTTAATCAGTTTTGCTCATTTTGTTTATTTAATTTCTCTCAACCAAATTACATTTACTTTTTTTATATATATTCTTAGTTTGTATTCTTAGCTTAGTTAATGTATATAACTGTGCCATTATTATTCTGCTTAGTTATTTGTGGCATTTTATATATAGTATGATTCATTTTTTTTATTTTTAATTATTTATGTAGAAATCTTGCCTCTGGTGTTTCAGTGTATGGTAAATGATTGTGGCTTTATTGTGTTTGCTGTGATGTGTGTTTGTTTGTATAAAAGATGCAATACAAATAAAGTTTGATTTGATTGTATGTGCCTGTTTGTTTGTGTGCGTGTGTTCATTACTATGCATACGACACAATAATTAAAACATGTTAAATATTTAATTTCTGCCGTTGAATAAAGAGATTTATTTAATATGCATGTTAAATATTTAAATGGTGATGGGTTTTTTTTAATGGTGTTTTGAGTGGTGGAGACGTGTTCTGCAGCATCTAACAATGACTGGACCTCCTCCTGCTCCTCCTGCATGCTCGCACCAGTCACCTCCTCACTCCCAGTTCATCCTGCAGCAGCTCTGAGAGCATCAACACCATCAAAGGCAGCAAATGAGCAGCATTAATCATCAGGAGGCAGCGGAGGCAGAATCTGGGTATTTATGGCAACAATTTAAGGTAATTATGATGATGAGGATGATGCTGATGCTGATGAATGACGGCCAGTGGAGGGAACAGTGAGTCTGAGCTCCCACGGGAGACGCAGTTCACGCTCATTTAAACACACAGCTCACGTCTCGCTCACTTTTAAACAGGGAAGGCTGTTGTGATTAATAAAACATACCATACATTATATATCTTTTTTTTTTTTTAAATAACTTACATGAGAGATTTTAATATCAGTGTAAATCCCTAGTCAATTAAAGGTGAAATAAAATAAATAAACTGAGTCGTGAGGAATCCCCCTCCTCCCCCTCTGTCCATTTTACATGTTTGTTGTTGTAAACACATTGAAAAACACCAGTTTACTGCACGGCAACAGTTTAAACGTGTGCACATTTATCACATTTCTGCTCATATCATCAGTCATAATGAGTTCACGAAGTTGTCACTCACTTGTTCAGCGTGAAGAGTCCAGCGCCGCCTCCTCGTCACGTCAGGTCTGCTACAGGTCCTGCTCTCACTCTCTCTCACACACACACAAACGCACACACACAGCTTTTTGTTGTTGTTGTTGTGGTTTGTTTTCTGATATTCGGTGTCACTGCTGTTGTTATTGTTTGGCTCCCTCTCTCTGCTCTCCTCTCTGGGGGGGGATTCCGCCGCGTGTACGTGTCTCGTCTGTTTTCAGGAGCACGGAGAGCGGCTCCCGCTCTCTTATACCTCCCCCTCCCCTCCGTCCCCCCCGGACCACGTGATTCATGCGTCAAACGGCCCCCATTGACGTCACCAGACTGGGTTTTCATTCATAAGATTTTTTTTTTCCTCCTTGTGCAACCCACACCCACGCACCCACTCATCTCCCCTCCCTTTTTTTTTTGCTGGAACCAATTAGCTGCAGTGCTGGAGCTGCTGAATGAACACAAGCTGCTGAATGAATTGGCAGTTTGTGTGTGCCTGTGTGTGTGTGTGTGTGTTTTCTATCTCTTTGGGACATCTCTGGCATAAACACCGACCTTGTCAGGACCAGTAGTCCTCAAAACCAGGACTTAGATTTGAATTGTGGTGAGGGTACAGGTTAGGGTCAGGCATTAACTGGTTATGGTTAAAGCTTTCGAAATCAATGCAGAGTCCTAAGAAGAATAGCTGTACAAATGAGTGTGTGTGTGAGGACACATTTTGGTTCAATCCCATCATTTTGAGGACATTATGACGTGAGGAAACATACAATGTTTGTGAGAACATCTTGATGACAGAGCTTTTTAAAAAGGGACATTTAATGTCAGCACATATTGACATTTCGAGGGCATTTTTACTTGAGAAGATCCGATGCCTTGAGGACATTTTGACCTTTTGATCGCAAAACGTTTCAGCGCTATGAGGACATTTTGATAAGAACCTTCACATTCCTCTTAATGTTGAAACACGTTGAGGACATTTACAACTTTAAAAGGTCTTTTTGATGATTGGTAGCTGCCCGTTTGATCAGTCCGTTTTCCTTGAATAACTATCTTTGGTAAAGTTTGTAGAGATATGAAACCTTCGGCTTCACCTTCCCTTTTTCAGAGGAGTCATGTTCTTAAGTCGTTGAACACATTTCAATCCGTAACTTTCACAAAACACAGAGAACTGGTTTCATGTAGCTTAAAATGTTTTTATTTCTTTATAAAATTACATTCACACATAAGAGTCCCTTTAGCTCCCCCCCCACATGAAGGCTCTTCACAGCTCTGCATCATCATCATCTCCCCCTGCCTCAGAATCAGTCTACACCAAAACCTTCGCTCCGTTTGACATGAATTCATTTACAAACAAGAAAATGACATTTACAACATTCACTGCAAGTCATTGCATAAGAGGAGGTCGATGATTAACGACAGGGAAAGAATGTTGAAGTGGGCGCGTGTGGTTAGTCGTAAGTTAAGTGACCGTAAAAACCCCCACAGTCGACTTATACAGCAACACAGATTTGTTTATTACAGCAGAGGGCAGCATCAAACACCGCGGAGGAGACGCTGTCTGAACGCGCGAGCAGCTGTTGTATCACGGGCGGTGGTTCGAGCGTAAAGAGAATATTAGTGGGTTTCCATTTGCCAGACTTGAGCAGGAAACAGAAAATTCGGCAAAATATCGCAAAGTAAAGTAGGAAAGGAGGTGGAAACGTCATATCTGTGAAAAGGTAAAGGCGAATTCCTGCGATGGACACAGATTTAGCAAATAAAGGATGAGAGTTCGCAACATCCCATAATCCGTTTTGGAAGCAGTGAAATGTAGAGTCCACTCTACTGTTTTCTTTTAGTTCTTCGTTTTGGTTTTTTTGACGTTATCGCACACTATTTTTCAGAGATAAATTTCAACAGCACTCGCTTGTGCTTTCTCTTCTTTTAAAGTGAATACATTTCAATCAATATTATAGGAAGCCGTTTGGTTGCCATGGTTTCCTGCAGCAAATAGGAACAAACGTAAAATATAAATGAGAGTAGATTATAGTCAAAACTGAAACTTAATCATGATTTGAGCTCAATTGTTTTGCTCTCATTATAGAGCTCCGGCAGCGGACGTCACGCAATACCATCATGCAGAAAATGCCATTTTGGCAGAAAGTGACGCTACTCACCACTAAAATAACCGGCAGCAAACAAGTAGATCACGGCACTGAAGTTAGCATCCAAATTCAAGGAAACTTAAGGAAAAACGTTTTCTATTTGACAAAGTGTGGGGCACGATTGCTGTTAAGTAGAGCTGCAACTAACGATTATTTTCATGATCGATTAATCTGTCGATTATTTTCTCGATTAATCGTTTGGTCCATAAAATATCAGAAAACCTTAATAAATGTGGATCGGTGTTCGTCAAACCTGGAAATGATTATGTTCTCAAATGTCTTGTTTTGTCCACAATCTAAAATGATTGACTTTTAATGATTTCAAAGAAATGAAGAAAATATTCACATTTAAGAAGCTGAATCAATCGGAAATCTTTTCTTTTAATCATGAAAAAAGCTTCAAACCGATTCATCGATTATCAAAATAGTCGTCAAATAATTTTGTAATCGATTCGTCAATTAATTGTTTCAGCTCTACTGTTAAGTTCCCCTCAAGTTTCCCCTTAACTAACAACCTGGAAGCTGAAAACCCAGATGCCAACTTCAGCCTTATTTTACATGTAAGCATTTTCCCCGAGTAGGACGTAGGGAAGGAAAGTTTATCAGAAAATTGATTTAGTCGTAATGCTGCAGTTCCATACTCGTGAAAAGCACCAGGGGGCAGTATAAGGATCAGTCCGTCAGGTTCTGCGGTAAATTGCTCGTTCTACGTGGATTTAAAGTGCACGCAGGAAACTCTGACGTCTTGAAACCGGCACCGGTGCCGCTCATTTCTCGGAAGCTTGTTTTCCTGCCAACATGGCGGCGTCAACAAACGTGAGCCGCGTGACGTCTGGAGCTCTAAATGAATGAGTGATAAATCGACGCTTCCGTCGTTAGTGAAAGAGTTAGTGTTGGTTTCCCTGTCACACGTCGTCACACGATCATCAACCGGCAGAAACGCCAGTGTGACAAAATCTGGCTTTAAAATGTTTTATTCTGTCAACAAAATCTTGCGTGCGGCTCAAAACCAACAACAACAAACCAAACACCGTCCTCTGCTGCCCCAAGTGTGGATCCATCCGCCACCAAAAATAGTCCCAACAAATACACGTTATTCCCCCCCCCCCCTCATTTGTTAAAAACTGTAGCATTCGTCTGGTTTTAAGAAATTACAAAGCCCTTTTCTTTTTAAAAATATACACATCTGTGAGCTGCTTTTATGAAAGATTTCCCTGATGGCTGAGATCCACACGCGTGATGAGGGAGAAATGATCCGTGTTGCTGGTTTTGATCACTTTGTGAGAGTTTGTTGAAAACACAGAATCAAACGCCAGATGTCTCGGGTCTTTATTTAGTTTGTCTTCTCGTCTCGCTCCTCACGTTTTAACAATCAGTGTGTCACAAACATTCATGATGAGGTGCGACTGTTGGAGCTGCCTCACTGCGACTGTAACAGCACTTTCAACCGTCGCGTCTCATTCTTAAGTTACTCTCTTTCCTCGTTTGAAATCAAAACACACACATAAATAGAAGTGTAACCCTTTTTTTTTTTTTTCCTCTTTCCCCACGCTTAGCTCACTCACACACACACACACACGCACACACACACACACACGCACACAGAGACACACAGCTTCAGGGCCTGCTGATGTCAGGGTCCATTCTGTTCCCTCATCAGTCCCCAGAGCCACAGATACACAGAGCCAAACGTGTCAGTCCAAAAAGAACGTCCAATCCCAGATTCTGTCCCGTCCCCTCTCATCCAGCCCTCTAACCTTGGTACCTTTAGTCTCTCACAACATGGCTGTCTGCATTTTACGCCAAGCCCATCTCCTCCAACACACTCCTGGGCGACTCGTCCTCCTGCAAAATGGGAGTTAAAAAAATATTCAATATTATTCTAAAATGTGATGTAAATGGAACGCAGCATTTTGTCTACAAGCATGCAGCATATAAACATACCAGGACAACAGTGAGACATTTAGGGGACACATAAACAGGTTTAGGTGAATACGTATACTTCAGGTTTGCTGGTACACTCCCACTATGAGTGGAGTTTTGAGCTTTTAAACAAACAGCAACAGCAAACTGATCCTGTTTGCCTTTGCAAATTAGTTTTTGTAGCAGAATGAAGCGGAATAACTGCCTCGGGCGTCCTCTGTGGAGAAGACGGACCTACAACTCTGCAGCAGACATTACCTCCTGCAGTAGGTCCGATTGTTCGATGGCTTTGAGGACGCTCTTCTTAGACGTGTCCTGGATCTCTCCTCCCATCAGGAACTCGTCGAGGATGAAGTACGCCTTCTCGAAGTTAAAGATGATGTCCAGCTCGCACACCTGCACAAGCAAACGCAACGGTAAAGTCTGTTAAAAAAGGTCCAGATTGTCCAGAAACCCATCAGACCTGCACCAGTCTTCACATTTAAACGTTACCAAACATCAAAAACCCATTGTCCTGCCTGATAAGGTCAACAGCCTTGTCCTCCAAGTCCAGTTATGACAAATGTGACTCAGAGACTCATAAGACTGTGAGGCAACAGTGCTAGTCACTACACCACCATGCGAGCCCAACCTCACTTGTTGTCTTCAGCCATTTTTACTCTTTGGCTTTCGACTCAGTACGGACAATAACATACTTTATTGTCCGTTTTTTTTCTTTTTAGGTTGTATCTTTCTATATTTTTATTAATATCTGATGTAAAGCTGTTTTTAAAGTGCTTTATAGACAAAAGTCGGCTTGTATTGGATTAAAGAACGGTCAAGATTATTGGTGGTTGGAAGATGGACTAGGTTAATACATGTACTGACAGTATGGGACACATTTTAATGTTTTTTTTTCCTTCTTTATATTCTTTAAACAGTGATGCTAATGCAGTTGGCATCAAATTTAATTACAAGGGGTAACAAAATGGCCTTAAATTTGATTTGGAGAAGCCTGATTTGATAAACACGCAGCACTTCCATCGACATCATTGCTTTCTTGGCATGGCCAGGTTTTGGGTGCAGGAGTTTTGGACGGAACAATGACAACCTTGTGTGTGTGTGTGTGTGTGTGTGTGTGTGTGTGTGTGTGTGACGTCAACTACAGCAACACAACGCAGACACTCGAGGAGACGAATCACTTACGCTTCCAAAGTATTTATCGAGCAGCTCTACGAAGCGATGGATGATTTCCAGCGTGATCAGCTCGTTGTCGTGCTCTTCGATTGCACAACAGAAATAAAGGCTGGCGTACCTACATGACACATGAACAGCAATTATCAGTACAGTACATTGTATGATACAAACAAGAAGCTACAGTGAGGTTAGAACAACACATGAGCAGAGAGTCACTAAATAGGGAGAAGAAAAAAAAAGGGATTCAAAATGCAAGGCTTGCAGGAAAAGGGAAAGAGGGGATTTTCTGCTGAACAGCAGAGTTTCTACTACAAGCACAGAGTTTCCTCGCTTCACTTCCACTGCAGGAAATCCCTCAACACACATCACCCGCCTACAGACACACACCCACACACAAACACAGGCTGATGGCGTCTTTGTTTTCTGGTCCACCTCTGCATTCTGCTGCTCACAGTAATGAGCCTTGACTCGCTGCCGTGTTGTCGGATCAGAGAAAATGGAATGCAGGGTCTCACCCTGTCCACCCACCTGAAGATCTACCGCAGCTCAACCCACACACAAACATACACACACACACACAAACAACTTCCACGGCTCTGTCTATATGGAACTTCAGAGAGAAACGAAGGAGGAAGAACAAAACCTGCTGCGTTACTCAAAAACCCAGAAGAAAAGGGCGTTTTCCCCAAGCAGCAACAAGCCACATTTATGCATTCAAATGTCTAAAAATTACAAGATTTTGTTCAGTTGTGTAATTGTATTAGCCAATACTATAAAAATCCTTTTAATGATCCATATGGATGCTAAAATATTGGACTTTTCGCCAATATACCAATATATCAAAATCACTTGGGCCAATTACTGACACTGACATTATATATATGTTACATTACATTACATGTCATTTAGCAGACGCTTTTATCCAAAGCGACTTACAATGGAATCAAGTACAATTAGCCAGGGGTGGAATCGAACTTGCGACCATGATGTCTTTGGTACACAAGGTAGGGTCTTAACCACTGAGCCACTCCACCCCTATATGTACATGTATATGTATATATATACTGTATACATATATATATACACATATATGTATATATACACACACATCTATACGATTTTCCCTAAAGCAAACTGAACTGCAGAGGTCATTTAGTCTCTTCTGAGGTGAAATTTAACATATTTCGCACACTCATTTTGCCGATTCCATCTGTCTGTAAGAACTTGGAAGTGTTCCAAAAATGTAATTGGGAACTTTGAACAGTAGAGGGCAGCGTTGCACCTTTTCGTGTACATCCTGCCTGGAAACTTATTGGAAAAAGATTGAAGTTGAGTTGTCCTCTTTCTTAGATCACATGATGTACATGACCGTGACAGTTTTGTCTTTGTTATGTGGTTACAGTGCACACTGTCATTTTCTAGAAATATAACGTGAACATGTTGTAAAACAAATTCTAGGACTCAGTCCATAACTCTAATATAACTTGATTTTGTTGTTTTTAAAAAGTTTTCCCGTGAACGCGACAACGTTTCACGAAAAGTCTTCATTCACAAGAACCCGCCCCCCCCCACCAGGCCTATGTGTGGCGCTGTTACCGAAATACAACAAAACCAGAGAAGAAGACACCGAGCATGCAGATACAGTACGTTTAAGTAAAACTTTATTTGATTAAGTAAACAAAACAATGTATAGGAGAAGGAGAAGAAGAGATGAAAATGAGCAACAGTAAACGCAAGAGCGACGTGGAATTATGACATCATCACCTAGACTTTTTCCGTGTGGACAGTCTCTGAGGACAAACGTGTGACGTGGCGGTTTTTTTTGTTTTACCTTTTATAGACAATCTTGAGGTCCCTCCATTCGAGGAAGCTGCACATCTTTGGTTTGCGTGCGAGGACGATCTGCATCAGCTCCCTCACCATCTTCTTCTTGTCCCGCTCGGCTGTGGCCGTGTACCATTTCTGCAGGCGCAGCTTCCCCTGCCGGCTGAACAGCAGCATGAAACGCATCTACACACACACACACACAAAAACACCAGGACAAATTTAAGACGAGGCTTTACAAAATAAATATTAAATAAATAAGACAACAGTAAATAGGGCCGAGAAGATTAAAACAAGCTCTCCGTATTTTCTCGCTTCTTCAATGTTATTATGTTTTCTTTTCTGGTGTATTTTGGTTTGTGGACAAAACAAGACATTTGAGAACGTTATCATTGTCATCATTTCTGACATTTTAAGTTAGGGATGAGCCGACATAATTATATGTTGTCCTGATAGTACATAGAAATGGATTTGCAGGAATTTGGCAACACAATACATCTCAATATAACAATATAATACACATCTTTTTTAAGAAAACATCTCATGGTAAAACTAGCATGTGGAAAGGCGGGGAGTTTGGATTTATATGAATAAATTACAGTTCAAACTTCTTGATTATTTACTCAATTAATTCACAAGTTGTTTTGTTTCGTCCATATAATGTCAGAAAATGCAGAAAAAAGTTGACTGGTGTTTCCCAAAAACACAAAGTCATGATGTTCTCAAATATCGCAAACCAAAACCATTCAGTTTCAGAAATTTCTTTGTCACATGGAGCAAAGAAACAAGAAAATATTCACATTTAAGAAGGTGAAAAACCAGAGAAATAAACACTAAAAACTGATTGAACAATTATCAAAACGGTTTGCGATCAATTTCCGCAATCGTTGCAGCCTTTTTAGACTTGTTTGATGAAGTAGTGCTGTACATTCTAGAGCATTCAACTACAGCCTTTAACAAACAGCTGCAGGAAAGGAAAATCTGCTCGCCGTTAACACTGTCGAGCAAACACACAGCTCAAATATGTCGCACACAAAGAGTCACCAGAGACCATCAGACCATCTGTTAACTTCTCTGCAGCCCCGCCTGTTTCTCCAATATGCTCTCTGTCGGTAACCACGCCAAAACTCACACGTGCACACACAGCTGCCAACAAAACAGGTTTCTCACTCTCCATGCGCGCACGCACATCTGTTAACAACTTCCTGTCTACAGTTTGTGACGCATCAATTGGAATTTTTTCTTTATTTTGGGAAGATTCTGCCCACTGATGACGTCACAAAGACCTTGGTTAAAACGTATATATGTTAAATATATATATGTATATATATATATATATATATATTTACGCTTGTTAAGTACTGAATAAACAAAATGTCAGTCAGACCAAGTTTCATCTTGATCTAAACGGCAATTCAAATTAAACACAGGAACTCCCTTTTAACAAGTTGAGACGTGTATATCTCAGCGACATCGTAACAGATCAGAATGAATCTTGTCACGATTATGTAAGATAGTACGATATAAGCAGGTAAAATTGCTTTATTACCCCTCTATGACACTTAACTGAATACATTATAATCACACTGAGGTTGCGGAAACACTGATTTCTGTCATTTTATGATCCAAATTGATTTATCATGAAAACAACCGACAGATTATAATCCACGATATGAAATTAATGGTTTTGCACAAGCACAAACAGCCCTAAAACCCAGTGACTTAGTGCAAGAACAACATCCTTTGTAAACGTCGTTCCACTCGATGCTACAGTATACTGTATGTGTGTGTGTGCTGTTGTTCTGTTATTTCTGTCCGTCATGGTTGTGTGATGATGATCAAAGTGCAAAAACTGCTTTTCATCGTGATGTGCACTTCCTCTGGGTCAATACAGTCGAAAGACAGAAATAGATCAAAAAGCATTTGCTATATCTGGATCTTTCACTAAGTTTCATCGTCAGCCATTGGCTGACCTGATTTTAAATGATCCACATCAGCAGCACATAAAATAAAATGTCAAAAAATGTGTTTCTCAATCCTGTAAATGATGTCTTGTTTTTGTCCACAAACCCAAAATTATTCTGCTGTTATGATTTCTTTGTTATTTGGAGCAAAGAAACCAGAAAATATTCACTTTTAAGAAGCTGAAAAAACTCTGAAATCTTGTTTTAATTCCTTTAAAAAACAATCGAGTATCAAAATAGTGGACTTAAAATCTGTAAAATCAGATATAGATGCTTCACCATGCACAAGCCAGCGAGTGCATTTAGGCCGAGTCATGTTTCAATTGGAGCAGAAAATGTGTCACAGTTACACCGCATTGTGGGGTTGGTTTTTTTAAATGGCTGGTGAGGGCGAGGTGTTTAAACATCGATTTGGAAATGTATTTTTAACAGCTTGGTAATTTAAAAGATGTGAAACAGAATCCATATCAGACTGAGTGTGACATCAGTGTAAACAAGAGCGATATTGAGTCATTCAAACGCGAGCGGAGGCCATTTTACATCCACCATATGGCCACATAATTAAAAAACGGTGCACCAAAGCATTACATTTGAAAATGTGCTGTAAAAGAACATGGGGTGAATTATACCTTTTTGACAAATAAACAGTTCCTGTGCTTAAAAAAACCCAATGATACGGTCTTTATCACAGTGATGAGCTGTGATCAAGTTAAAGGAGGAACACATATAACAGTTATTATCTTCTTCCTTTATTACTGAACAAGAGGAAGTGCTGCACTTTTTATTACACATAAAATTAAGGCTGGGCAGTAGTTTAGTAACAAAATAGATCGTGATACATATTTCTCTGTCCAGGTTAAAATGTTTATATATGTAAAATGCACGCAATTGCTTTAAATGTTTCTGTTTGTAGCGTGTTTTTGTTGTTTTTAATCCGTAAAACCTTAAACATTCATTCAAATGTATGTTATTAATTATGTGAAAGTATTGTGATAATTATAACTTTTATGACTTTTTTTCTTTCTGCTCCAGCTAAAATAATTCATGAAGGGTGTCACATTCCGTCTTAACATGATTGGCTTATCTTTAATTTAGAAGGTTTTTTCTTTACATTCTTCCTCCAGTGAGACACACCACTAACACACAAATACAGAAAAACCTGGTGTTATAAACATGAGTTATCTTATATACACTGAAAATGTATAAATTAAATACTTGCTTACTTACTTATTGACGTTGACCCTCTGCATTAAATGATAATGTTACAATTTAAGCACACATTACAGGTTTTCTGTTATATTTTATATAACATTTACTTTATGCTAATTTACTAAATGTTTTACTAAGCATACAGTTCATACGCTTTAGAGCCCCCAAGCCACCAGGGGGCTCCAAACTGCATGTTCAGCCTCTTGTGAGGAGAATTAAAATGTCCTGTCCTTTTCTGTAACCGTCTCATGTCTCTATCAAATCCCTAATATACTTAAAAAATAAAAGTAGGATATAAATAAAAATAAGCTGTGGTGATAAGCTGCGGCTGGTGCTTTTGTGACATAATTAAGTCAAAATTGTGGGTGACGTACGCCAAGTCCGACAGACAGTTATGATGGGAATGAATGACAGCTACACATCCTGTTCCTGTTAGTGAGGATACTAACGGAAAACAGTGTCATGGCGTCAAAAAGAAATGACCCTAGTGGGGCAGAAGAAAACGAATATATATATATATATACATATATATATATATATATATATACACACACATATATATATACATACATACATATGCGTACATATATATATATATATATATATATATATATATATATATATATATATATATATATATATATATCTCACCAAGTAATTTGGTTATGTTATACAGTTTTATGTTTATAAAAAAATTTAAGTTTAATGCACCCAAATCTTTAATGCACTTATTGTAAGTCACTTTGGATAAAAGCGTCTGCTAAATGACATGTAATGTAATAAGTATTAGTGTTGGTTTGTTTTCATTGTTGCACTTTACAATAGATGGTTTATTGTATTTTTATTCCAGGCAACAACAGTCTATGTTGATTTCTGTTTATCTAGTGAAATTACCAAACAAACAGTAATAGATCCAAAAGAGTCCTGACGGGGGTTGGAGTGTTACATGTAAAATTCATTACTAACAAGTAGCTAACTAGCGAGATACATAGCGTGACATTGTAACCGGTGCAATAACGACAACGCTGAACGTGACACAATACAAAGGACAACAACAGAACAGCTTGTTCTTTTCTTTTTTGTGTTTGTGGCTGTTTCAACAAACAATCAAGCTTTGTATGAGAACAGACTGCAGGTGTTAAAGACACACCAGTTGCAAGGGAGTGACATATTTCTGTCAGCTGACTGTCATGGCTCTAGCTCCGCCCATACCGTATCATACTTTTACTCTGGTAGCCCAAGGTAAGGGTACCAAAACACTGAACAGTTGGGGGCCAGTTACTTTGGTATGACACCTAATGGAAACATCGTAACACACCATAGGGGCCCCCAAACTGCATCATGCATAGGGCCCCCACAAAGCTAGAAATGGCCCTACACATAGCATTAAATCAATATGCAAAATTTTGAGCATATATTAAATGTTTTCACAGCTTATTTTAAGTTCATTTAAGTATAGCAGAACAAACATGCATCTGTACTTTTTTTCAAGGCAATAAAAGAGAGACACCTTATATTTATGTAAATAAATGACATAATGACATGATGACATGGTTGGACAGACAGCAAAGGTATGAAGTTACAGAGTTTTTTAAGACAATAAAAGCACGACACTGAGACAGAGAGAGACACAGCTGCTTCACACCGTTTGGCCTGTTAGCATCCAGGCTAGGCTAACAGAGCCAGGTGAAGGCAGCGCAGGTGAAAACACTTCCTGAAACCGTACACCTTGCTAACATTAGCTTAGCAGCTCGCCCCATGTCCTCTTTTCTTTCTTTTTTTTTAAACCGAGTCAGCGGCGGTGACTTACCATTTTTGTCAGGTTCGTACGGAGCTACTGCGACGTTTCAGACGAACTTATACTTGTGTTGTTGCCCGGTCCGACGTCCACACACTCACTCACACACTCGGCGGCTAACACCGTCGCTCCATGTCAGTGTCAGTGCTGCTCACCAGCAGCAGCAGCAGCAGCAGCGGCAGGAGCTTCCGCCTCTGACTCTGCGCCTGCGCACAAACGCCTGCCATCAAATTCGCCTCAGGTGACATTTCATCTGCTAAAAATATGTTTTTGTGTCACAGGCAGAGGCGGTCCGAGACTTTTTTGGGGGGGTAGGCAAGGGGTTAATTTGGTGGTCTAATAAATGTGTTATTTTATGTTAATTGTTAATTGTCATTTTGGTTGTTTTATTATATGTTTTAGGTCATTTTTGCAACCAGACTGTTGAACTAGCAAATAAAAGAAAAGGTAAGGGGGGGGGAGGGGGCTTTGTCCTTGCACCTGGGGGCCCTAAGCATTTGCCTGGTACACCAGTGTTGTAGGTGCGCCTCTGGTCACAGTTGTGGTTAAACATCCCCGGAGCTCAGGAGGAGACATCTGTGGGGAAAATGATCACGTGACTACGCTTTAATAACACGTGAGAGCGAGAGTTGTAATTTGTTGTCACGCATGGGAACGAGACACATGTTTGTTTTTTACACAGATGTCCCGTAAACACCTCCACGAGCAAATGGAAAAAAAAACGTGGAAACATTTTTGGCCTTGTTTAATTAATCAGCTTCATTTTAAACCATTGCTGCATTAAAACAATCATCATCATATTTTTTATCTTACATTTGTAAGATTACACAGAATGTAGCCATTTTTTTTCACACTAAAATCTGATTAAATGTATGTAAAACAAGTCCTGACGCATTATGAAAGTAAGAATAATGTTTCTTACATTGCACTTTTATACATACTGTATGTTTGTACATGTATCGTACCTGTATTGACAAATATAAACTATATTGTCCATAATTAAAGGAGATATTTCATCTTCATTTACACATTTCTTTACAGCAAAGAGGATTTTCTAGTAAAGGTTACTATGATCCTCTGTGGAAACTTTACATTTGTCCTGAATTTGCCATTTGCCATTTATTTATTTATTCTATGTTGTGGTTAGTTTTTATTTTAACATTTAAAATTAAAAGTCCAAATAAAGGATACATAAGTGTATTTAGAATTTAATTTGGATTAAGTTGAAAAATATCCTTCATGTGTTTTCCACCAGTTCCTTTTTTGTTTGTTTGTGAATTGAAATTACATCTTTTAATTGTTTTCCTCTAAATGTAATTGTCATAAGTACTAGTATTAGTATTATTAGTAGTACTAGTAGTACTAGCATTCGTAGTAGTTGTAGTAGTATTAATACACTCTCTGTTTGGACCCATGGAGACACTAGTAAAGTGTGAAAATATCTCCTATAACATCAGTGTGAATGTCATTGTCATTGTCATTAGGTGTAATTGTAATTTTTCAAAATAAAATGTGTGATTTACCCTCCGTTAACAGGCCTTTATTGTGCGTAAACATGGCTCCGTGTGGATTATTTCATGTCGTTTTTTGAAAGTCGGCGTGATTTCAAGGCTTTGGACACAAGAGGTCAGCGTCGAGACAAAACACCGCGGACGCCACGGTTTTGTAAAAACATAGACTTTTAATATATACAACTACAGCAACAAAATATATAAATGCAACATAACAATACAGAAAATAGAGTTAACACAACTCCCAGAAAGCAGCCGTCATCGTGTCCCTCTGTGTGAAGTGCATCAGTGTCTGTTGTGTCCGACAACAGTAAACTACCTCATCTGTTCACTGTCCTTCATATGTCCACCACAAACGTTCAGACAAATAAATAAACATGTAGAGTCAGTCTGCCCTGTGTCCAATATCCATGTCTTTAGCCCCAGTGTTGAAGAATAATGATTATGATGATGATGATGGTGGTGGTCAGCTGTGAATGAAGGCAGCTCTTCACAGTTACTGCTGCTGCGGCTGGTTGTACTGACCCATGAAGAGAAGAGCACCTGGACACAGCAGGGAAAACACTAAGTCAGAGGACACTGTGGACAAATCGGATTTGTCTTCCTGTTAATGCTACTGTTTTACAACACATGTGGTTGCCACCTGCCATGAAACGAAAAACAAGAAAACCTAACATTCACCTCTATTTGTGTATTTATTTCAAAGGAGTAACTATAGAAAATAAAATCAAATATTGCAGGATTAATTTAAATTAATTTAAAATGTTTTCTGTATTCTTTAAAGACCCATCATGGTCATTTTATGCAACTTTGACTGTAATTCAGCATATGCTGCTATAATCTGCCTGTATGCAGGTAAAGATGTACATTAACCACTGGTTGCAATCTGGCATATTTACATGTTAATGTTCTTTTCTGTTCCTTTTCTAAATAAATAAATGTAGGTTTTTTTTATTAAAAAAAAAAAGATCTACAAAAGAGTGTTACCTGTGTGTTTGTGCTGGATGAGGAAGAGGAAGGGTCGGTCCAGAGTGATCTCCTCCACCGCCATACGTGAAAACATGACAGCAGCTAAGAAAAGGAAAAAAAACAACATTTACAACATTAGCTGAGGCATTCATGTAATTCCCAGACATTAACTGGCCCAAATTAATACTTTAAGTCTTACAATTGAAAGGACCTCTATGACAGATTTAGCGACCTCTAGGGATGTTGATCCATTTTTGCAACACATGGAAGAAGAGCCACTCACATAATAATAAAAATTATTGGCGTAATTTGACAGATCTACCTTACATTTTACAAACTGCACCTTTAAAATATCATACACATGTACATTTATCTAAGACCTAATGCCTGTAGTATGGTGTGAGGACATATTTCGATCCAAACCTATTTTTGAGAGGACAATTTGACCTGGTGAGGACATTTTTAATGTTAAATGTGTGTCTTTGTGTGTCTTTGTGTTGCCCACCTGTTGCTGCTGCTCCCTTAGTTCCTCGCTCGTTCACCTCGATCTTGACTTTCTGCAGGACCTTCGACACACAGAGTCTTTCCTCAGCTGCAGGACGGAAACACAAACACACACAGTGTTATTAATATGTTTGTATATATATAAATATAAATGTGAGGTTTTTAGTGCCATAAATAAAAGAGACTGGATGAATAGTACTTTGTATCAAGTCTCTCTTTATATATACTGTAAGTCATGTGTTGTAGAAAGAGGTGGTTTGTTCAGATTCTTTCCTCAGTCTTGTTTTAATGTTTTTATGTATTCATGCTGAGGTGACACTGAAGGAACAGTCATTCTTTATATTAAGATAAACTTATTCACTACAGAATAATATATATACCGTTTCTTTATTAGTTTCACTAAACAATCAGATGAATGAACTTACTGGTGATGCGCGTGAAGTCGGCACTGGCCAAGTTGAACATGTCTCCGAGACCCATGTTGATGAGCGCAGTCTTCATATTCACCTCCGAGTTCAGAGTAAACCTGAAGAAACACACACAAACACACACACACACACACAATTTAAACGGCTGCCAAACTTAAAGCTCCAGTCTGCAAATTCTGTCGCCAAAACACTGCAAGCGTAGGGTCATGTTTCAGAAAACCGGGGTTAATTCCGTAACCTAAAATTTTGTTACATCAATCATGTTAGCAAGTTCTACAAATTTCAGACTCATTATAATACAGGTTCATGAACGTAATGATTCCATCACAGCCACATCCACACACTGTGTTGTCTCTGTTCCGCTCACCTGGGCATGGCCAGCTGCCTCTTCACTCTCCTCAGCTCTGCTCTCCACTGATGAATCCGCTGCGCGCTCAGATCCGCACCGAGCGCGCTCAGGGGAACCTCGGGTTCGAAGGGGGACACCAGGAGCATGCTCAGTGAGTCGCCCTCGTATGGGACCTCGATGACGTCATAGTCCACTCCGTCAGAAGAGACAAACTCACCTGTTGATTAAGCAGGAATGAGCATTTGCTAATTTAGAAATAATAGGAGTGACAATTTGTTGAATAGCCACCAGGGGGCGAATCCACTGGTTGCAAAAACACTTGATGTATAACGTCAGTAAAGATTTTCTTAAGGAGTTAAAGGTCTCAATCACTTGTTTCAGGTCTTCTTATCACATGTTTGTTTTGCTAAAGGTCTATGGTCAAACAGAGACGAATTATACATTCAGTACCGTAGTTGTAGTAGTTGGTGAGTCTCATCATGTGCACCGGCACTGTGCTGCCGTTGGCACAGTGAAACATCCTCTCCTGGGTCAGTCTGGGGTCAAAGGGGACTTTCCAAAGGGCCTGGAAGTGGAGAGCATTGAGGAGGACCAGGCGGGTCTCATCAGAGAGAGATCCAGATGTCAAGAACTCAGGAATAGCACCTACAGAGGACAGGGCAGCAAAATAAGCCAGAGGAGAGACCCCACAGCTGGTCTTTGGAGAGTTCTTTGTTGACCTGGGTATGAGAGTGTGTACCTGCAGTGTGGTCCGACACCCATGAGTTGATGATGCCGAGTGCCTGGTCTGGTTTGGTAAAGTCCACCTGGTGAGGGTGGGTCTGGAAGGCCTTGGCCAGAGCTCGCCTGAATCCCTTCTCCAGGCTCATCTTCCTCTCCACCATCACCCCGCTGGCGATCTCCACGCCCTCCTCGCTGGACACATCCCGCTGCAGGAGTCTCTGCTGCCGTGACATCCCTCTTTCTGCAGGACCACAAGGACAAGTCCGAGTTAACCCACCACTTTAACCACCAGACTATCAGATCTGTATGTGTACATATGCACATATGCTGACTCACCTTTCAGAGAGAAGCCCATGGCAGAGGTCAAGGCCTTGCGGGTGTTTCCAGCAGCGCCGAGCTGAGCCATGGACAGAACGGAGGCGGCACCGTACGGGGAGAAGGCCATGTTTGTGTCGGCGGAGTCCTGACTCAGCTGCAAGAAGACCTTCAGGCCGAAGTCAGTCTGTTTGTCCTGGAGGGAGCCCAGCGCCGCTCTGCTCAGGGTCAGCAACAGGAACACGTACACACAATGCATCCTGGGAAATAAGGAAGGGAAAAAGAGTTGATGTTGACCAAAGCTCCAAGCTTCCGTGTTTTCTCAGCACATGATTTGTTTTTAAACTTACACACACGAGTTAAATTAACTTTAACAATTAGTTCGGACCATGTTTCTCAAACTGTGGTGCGTGTTCCACCAGTGGTTCGCCAGCTTCCTCTGGTGATACTTAGAGGAAAAACAGGAATACTGTTGTACTGTACCGTATATACCAGGGTATGTGCGTATAAAATGAAACAAATACACCTTATCTCTCGCTCCATCTTAATCTAATTTCACTATACCAGTGTGTGAATCATATGTGAGGAAGAGGAGGATGAAAATGATCTTACTGGGAATAAATCTGCCTCCTGTGAAAAGTCCATAGCTGAGTTAAAACAATGGATAAATATTATTTCACATTAATGAACCGTTGTATCATACCGTATGTTACGGCGTGCACGTACACTTGAATGTAACACATCAAGGTGAAAAGTGAGCGTCTTTTTTTTTTGTCTGACGTCGCCGTGACTCCTTTGCACAAATATGTAAAATGCATCGTTCCTGTGAGTGTCAACAGAGCAGACGCTCGGGAAATACGTTGTCGGTCGTGTTGGGAGGACAAAATGTTTTCACCAAGAGAGGAACTCGCTGAAGTGAGTCACTTTTTATTGTTTCTGTTTCTTATTGCGATGGAAAGTGTGTGTGTGTGTGTGTGTGTGAAGGGGATTGTGTAACGCCGTAGAAGCTTTTTTACCCAACGTTCTTTCACATGTTTTCAATAAAACTGTGAGTAGCAGGAAAGGGGAGAATGTCTCAGTTTCCAGAAAACTGAACATCATAACTCAGAGATGTGGACATTCAGGAAATGATGGTAACTGCGGGTATTTAAAACAGATGTGGACAACTGGTTTAAATTGAATTAACTAAAAAAAACCAACATGTAATAGGATAATAAGCACTTACGGTGCATTAAGATGAGTCATGGTGGATTTACATCATCTGGATAATCTTGAATGGTGCAATTTGTTAATATTTCGTGTGAAATGACTGGAAATTAAATTAAAATATCCCCCAACACAGTCAGCGATTTATTTTGAAGTGCCACAAGGGGGAGCCCTAACTTTACACACTGAAAATGGTTGGCAAACTTGAGTTAAGTTAATTCGAACTAAATTTACGGAGTTATACAAAGACAACTTAGTTTGAATGAACTTCATTCATTCAGGTTTAAGACTGTCAAACATTTTCTTTTTCATTCCAGAGGAATCTGCAGAGGAAAACAACTGTATTTTGGAGACATTTTAAGAGTTTAAAGGCAGATGTTAACAAAAGTATGGCAACAATATTGCAATGTGTGAGTGAGTTTAAGTGTAAGTGTGTGTGTGTGTGTTAACAGGAGAACATTTGTGTGTCAGAAACATTGGTTTTTCCACTGCAGCCATCAATAACATCATTGACACTGAGGCGACAGCACTTTTACGTCGCTGCCACAGCATCATGGAAGTGGAACCACAGTGTGACCTCGACCTCTGACCTCTGAGCAAACAAACACTCGCTCTCATTTATAGACACATAAAAACATCTGTAGCCCAAAACAGAAAACGCTAAACTACAAATAAATCAACCTTTTTAGCGAGTCAAACAATTATGGTAAAAACTATCATGAAAATAGCGTTTTAAAATGAAACATAGACAGTGTTCCAAAATGAGTGTGTGTGCCATAAAAGTACGGTTAATCAGTGTAAAATGCAATAAAAGTGATGCAGCATTTGTACGTAATTATAATAAAAACTTAATGGGGCTCATTTGACCAAATATTTGCGTTAAAAATGACCGCCTTAGTAGTTCTTATGTTGAATGCTCTTGTTTTAGATATAAATACAAAGTAACTGCTCAAAAAATAAATAAAGGAATGAAGGTAAAACCGATGCTTGTTAAACATAAATAAATCGTACATAATTAATGTGGGTTGAATGTGTTTTTCTCTTTTTCTACTAATGTTTACTGATAATATAAGCTGTGTAATTCTTTGACAATGAAATAATGTAAAACCTCCACCAACTCTTTGAGGACAAGACTTTTTTAAACGCATATATTTATATATATACATATATATATAAATTACATGTGCAGATTTAGTGTTAATAAAAAAAGCAAATGCATTTCTTACCTTGTGGTTGGTTGTTTTTGTAGGTCTGTGATGTTTGATGTTTGATGTTTGAGCTTCACTCTCTCTTTTCTGCTGCTGTTAAAGTCTGAACGAGTGAATGAAAGTGTTGCCTTATTATAGTGTAGGAATCACAGGTCCCGCCCCCTCCTACACACACACACACACAATTACAGACGGTGATGTCATCTGACACTGTCTGGGCAAACTTCCTTTTTCACACAACACACACGCACACTCTTCTCTCTCTCACTCTGTCTCTTTTATCCAAAGCATGACACAGCACATGGAAAACTGTTTTCCTGTCTCCACACACACACACACACACACACACACACACACATCTCTGTGGCATGTGTCCTCAGAGGACAGGGAGCCGTCTCCCTGTGGGTTCATTTATCATCTATGCATTAAACTAAGCAGGTTGGCAGGAGTTTTCCTTGCTGCTGCGCCGTCATCCCCCGTCTGTGTTTCCCCACAGGAGGAAACATCGACCAGTCAAGATACGTCTCTCCCTTTGTGGATTTAATGATGTCGAACCTCCTTGTTGTGAAGTCACAGTGACAAAATAAATAAACACTCGATAGTGTCAGTGAAATCACGGGGGAAGTGAATCCTGTTTTCCAGTCACTTTTCGTGACTACACTTGACAAGAATGCCACATTCCATTTAATTAAACAAAACCTCGGATCAAGGATTTCCTTGTATAGATTCACCAGGTCTGTGGCGAGGTCTATAATCACACTAGACAGTGTAGCGATAAGAGAGGGAGGGAGAGAGAGAGGGAGAGAGAGAGGGGGGGGAGGAAACAGGACTCACACTTAATAATTGCTGTGTTTTGTACGCAACTTAAATTGTTTTGTTTTTATTAAATCTCAAAATTGACCTTTTTTTCTATTAAAAGTGCTAATGTGAGACCTTTTTTGAAATGTTTCTAAAAATGTACAGTAAAAAAACTGTATGGATTTGTTGTATGATAGTAGTTATAGATGTCCTGAACACAACCTAATCAGTCCTGTCCAGAATTTATGGAAAGTTTTGTTTCGACTGCATCTCAAAATTTACATTTTTTCTAATAAAAAGTGTTAATGTGGGGCTTTTAGTTTGAAATTTCTCTAAAACTGTGCAGTACAAATGTGTGATTTACAGTATGCTAGTAGCCATAGATGTCCTGAATACAAACTAATTAGTCCTGCCCGGAACGTATGGAAAGTTTTGTTTTTTATTACAGCTCAAAGTTGAGAATTTTTTCAGTTTAAAAAGTGCTAATGGGAGACTTTAAATTTGAAATTTCCCTAAAACTGTACTGTAAAAATGTCTGTTACAGTATGACAGTAGTCATAGATGTCCTGAACACAACCTAAATTTTGTTTTTATTTAATCTCAAATTAAAACATGTTTTATCTGATTTTAAAAGCACCAAGGTGAGAAATTGAAATTTCTCTAAAACGGTATAGTAAACATTTACAGTATGGTAGCAGTGATAGATGTCATGAACACAACTTTTTTTAGTCTTGTCCAGAATGTATAGAGAACTCTCAGACAGAGATACAGTGCTCTCTGGGTTTTATTTTGAAAACCAGATTATTGAAACCCTCATTACATACTGTGCTTTTAAATTCCACTGTATGTTAACTAATGTGTTAGTTAACCACACAATTAGGTCATCACAGAGGGATTCAAATTCTCAATTTGACAGTGTAAACAAAGAGCGCCATCAGCTGCTGAAACCAATATTTGAATCAATTTGTGTAACTGAACTGAACATCTAAAAAGAATAAGTCATATTCATAAATGTGAGCGCACAGTTCTTATTTGCAGAACACAACATGGCAGCTGTTATTGTAGTTAGTAATAACTGTGTGTTTTATGACTGTTTCTGTCACTTTGGATTATATTTCAAAGTCTCAGTATTCGTCTGCCCTCGACGCCATCCCCAGATATTACTTTTTGCCTTTTGTTTCACCGAAAACCAAAACGATCAAACACACCACAGAACTACAAAGAATTCCTGTGGCTTTGTCCACGCAGCCTCCATCCAGATAGATCTGGAAAAATTCTCCTCTGCGTCTACCAGATGCTCGGTGAGTCGTAGGATAAGGAATGTTATGCCGCGAGACACGACCAAATTTGGCGTGTGCATGTGTCACTGCCGAAAACGCAGAGTGACTGTATCAAAGACACGGTGAATCTTAACAGTGTCAGAGTAAGGCTGATGACCTGCTGACCCGGTGGTGAAAGTGATAAGGGTAAAAAAAGGACAGATGAAACTCTTTATTGTGTAAAAGTGGTAAATTTGAGCTGGAGGTGTCGATTCACTTGTGAAATGTTTGCGTAATGGTTAGATGGAAAGTGAATGAGGTCACCGTGGGGAGATTCACCGCTGTGTCCACAGCAAATGGACGAGCGACGATTAAAGCTGAGGTTTTTTGACACTTTGAACAGCTCATGACGCTCTTTATTTACATTGTCAACGTTTCGCCTTCTTACTCTTCTTCTGTGGTGAACCAGACTGTGAACTAACCCCCGATAATCACTTTAAATTTGTAGATCGAAATATGTATATACATTCCATGTATATCATTTTGAAATTTCTGTGAAAATTCGACATTATTTTTTGTTATAAAGATAGTGTTCTATCTGTCTATTTGTCTTTCTAGCTAGATATATAAGCTAGCTAAAATCTATCTATCTATCTATCTATCTATCTATCTATCTATCTATCTATCTATCTATCTATCTATCTATCTATCTATCTATCTATCTATCTATCTATCTATCCATCCATCCATCCATCCATCCATCCATCCATCCATCCATCCATCCATCCATCCATCCATCCATCCATCCATCCATCCATCCATCCATCCATCCATCCATCCATCCATCTATCATCCATCCATCCATCTATCTATCTATCTATCTATCACAAAATCTAACACTGTACGATCACATTTTTATCAAAAACAAACAGAAATTAACAATTTTTCTGATGAATCGTGACAAATTAGACAAAGGGAAATATTCATTTAAATACACAGTACGTCATTTCTGTGTTTCTTACCTGTCCAGATTTCTGCTGGTTGGTCTTTCCAGCTCAATACTCCCTTCTGGAAAGGGTAACCAGAACAAGTACGGCGGGCACAACTCGACTGTCTTTCTGAAGGTTTATTCCACATACACGGTTAAGCAGCAGTCAGTTAGCAGTTAGACAGTTTGTTAGCTACTAACCACAGTCAGTTAGAGAGTCAGTCAGGTTATAAAACCGACAAGTCGTACAGGTTCTGATGATAGATGGATTTACAAAGGCACATACGAAAGCAATACATAACAAAACATGGCTTTGACGATGCACCTTAAAGGCACTTTAAAGGCAACGGTGCTTTGATACCAGTTACAACAATGAACAGATAAATAGAATGAAAGACAAATAGCTTAGCCTGCTAGAAAGTTCTACACCTCCCACTTGGCCTACTGATTCCTAAATCCAAGTAGGCCACAACAACCACAAATTTTGCCTTTCGAAATGGCTACATTGCTGGGTACGAACGCGTTACACACAATTTTACCTTTCAAATGGGTACATAAAGCTACATCGCGGGGTATGAACGTATTACACACACAATTTTTTAACTTTCAAATGGGTACATAAAGCTACATCGCTGGGTACGAACGTATTACACACGATGTGAATGACAGATACAAATGACAAATAAAGGTTTCACATTGTCCTTGATGACGCAGTGACGCCCTTTACCGAAACACACCACCACCTCTCGTGAAGGATGGTGGAGGGGGGGTCTTGATCCTTTTTCTTTCCGAAACACACCACCACCTCTCGTGGAGGATGGTGGAGGGGGGGGTCTTGATCCCTTTTTCCGAAACACACCATCATGTGGTGGGGAATCTATTTCTGTTCCTCCACTGGCAACAGAACCACCAGCCTTCTGACATCTCTGTGAAGGATGGTGGAGGGACGGTTCTCCTTTTCTTTGCCTTTCCCACTTTGTCCACTGGAAACCGGACAACTTTGGCACGTCCTCACATTCACATCTCGTACTACGCCTTTCACATCAGGATGGGCCTCCACAACTCGACCGAGCCTAAACTGGCCTCTCAGTGCATTCTGGTCAGCCAACCACACTAAGTCTCCCACCGTGACGTTCCTTGCGGGTGCGTGCCACTTCTGTCGAACGAAGAGGCCCGGGCCCGCCAGCTGGCTCCACCGCTTCCAGAACTTGTCAACCTCGATCTGGACCGCTCTCAGGCGCACAACGGGGTAAGTCAGGTATTCAAACCTTCGAGAGTCCCCGCTAGGCCCAGCATGGCCAAGCAGAAGTGAGTTGTGAGTGATGACTCCTACAGTCTCGTCTTGTACCTGGATTCTTGCGCCGATTGGTCTTTCGTTTGACAGATTAGCTGCCAGGTAGGGGAGAGTCTGGAACTGCAGTGCTGTCAGGTGACTTTCCACCCCGATGTTGCTCGACGCTCTCCTGAGTGTATGGACTGCTGGGTGAAACACCCACGACCAGTCGGTCCAAGTGGCGGTTGCTTTCTCCTGGACTTGATCCCTGTCGATGTTGCTAAGGAATTCGTAGAGTTCCTTTAAAACTGGCTTGGCGCCCACGAAGTTGGTCCCTTGATCCGACCAAAGTTTTCTTGGGTGGCCCCTGAGAGCCGTGAAGTGCTGGTACGCCTTTAGGAATCCATCCGTCGACAGATCTTCCACAACGTCAGCATGCTTTGCTCTCGAAGCCATGCACCTGAGTACCACACCCCGGACTTTCATCTTTATTCCCCGCCTCACAGTGTCTCTGATGACGTAGCGGGATGACGTAGGGGGATCTTGGAATGCAGTTTCAAGTTCGGTCACTGTCAGTACTACCTCCCACTTTGCTGGAATAGGGGCTCTCCCTATACGAGCAACCCACTTCTTTACAGCCTTTTGGGCATAACTGACCCCTCCACAGAGCTTAGCTAGAGGGTTGTACCTTTTCAGACCCATGAGTGCGGCTCCCCACAGTGTCTCATCTTTCTTGGTCTCAACAGGGATCGATTTTGGCTCCGACTGGAGCCCTGCTAGAGACTTGCTAACTCCATCTGTGAAATTCCGGCCTTCACCACCGGAATTTAACAACTTCTGCGCTTGGGTTCTGGTGAGGGCTGCTGCAAAGTCTTTCTTCTGGAGTTTACTCACTGTCTCTGTAGCATCAGCTGCCACTTTTGTGGCAGATTTCATAGGCCAATCTTCAACTGGACTAGACAGGAACTCGGGACCCTTCTGCCACGCGGAGTTTTCGTCTAGTCGCTCGGGTGAACACCCTCTCGTGATAAGATCAGCGACGTTGACTTCACCTGGGATCCACCACCAATCAGTTACGGGCCCAGCCTTCTGGATCTCTCCGACTCTATCTGCAAAGAATGTTTGAAATCTGTAACTGTCTCGCTGGATGGCTCCCAGCACTGTCTGAATGTCTATGAAGTGATACCACTTTCCCACAGTCAATCTCCCACGCTTCAGTATGTATTCCTTCAGGCGTGCGGCGAAGACAGCCCCACAGATTTCGACTTCGACTGCATCGCCTTTTTGGTTTAAGGGGGTTAACTTGGCCTTTGAGTCCACCAACCGGGTAACTACACCATCTGACGTTTCCCATCGCAGGTACAGTATGGCGTCGTAAGATTCACAGCTTCCGTCAGAGAATGTGATTCCCCAGGGCTTGCCCCTCCAGCCGGAGGGTGTGAGGTTTCTGTGGAACTTGATGCTCCCCAAGCGAGTGTACTCCTTGAACAGCTCGATCGGTTTCCCTCGGAGTTCGTCAGAGAGGGACTCATCCCAAGTGTCCTTAGTGAACTTGCCAGCCTCCTGGGAGGCCTTCCTCACAGGAATCACACCTTTTTGCTCCACAGGTGTTGTTAGATCGTTTGGGTCGTACAATCCAGTGATCTGGCTCAGTAGGACGCGACGAGTTAATGGGTTTGGTGCTTTTACATCCACTTCTCCTTCAGTAAGTAGAGTCATTTGGTCAGGCTTTGCCTCGTCCTTCCTCCCACTTTGACCAGACCGGACCCAGGGTTTGAGGTAGAAGCCCCTTGCTTTCAGGATCTTCTCCACTCCCTCTAGGATCCTCCTCCAGTCGACCGGCTTCTCATGGTAGCTGGGTCTCTCAGAAATGTAAATGGGGATTGGCTCACTGAACTTCAAAAGCTCTACTCTTGTGGGTAATGACTTTTGGCCTTTCAGGAAAGGCGCCAGGAACAATAAGAGCTTCTCGAAATGGTTTCCCTGGAAGGCATAGTTCTTGGGGCTGCTCCCATGCGCAAGCCACTGTGTTAGCATTTTCTCAGAAAGTCTGCTCTCTAAAGGCAGTATCACCAGGTTCTTCTGCTCTTGTTCAGTGAGCTCTGGCTCCAATGAGCTGTGGCTTCTCTTCAGTTCCTTTGTCTGAGCCTCCAAACCTGTCTGGTTTTGAGTTAGCAGTGGTGTGGTTAGCAGGAGTTGGCTGGTGTTGGTAGCCAAGTCCTCCTGTGCTAAGCTCAGTCTTTCTTCTGGTGCCTTAAGGTCTTGATGCAGAGTAGACTCTTCTGACTCTTTCTGGTAGAAGTCAGACTGAAGCTCAGTGAGATTTTCCTGATTTTGCACCAAGGTCTCCTGCAGCTCTGCAGTTTGGGTCTCTTCTGGTGCCTTGAGGTCTTGATGCAGAGTAGACTCTTCTTCTTCTGACTCTTTCTGGTAGAAGTCAGACTGAAGCTCAGTGAGATTCTCCTGACTTTGCGCCAAGGTCCCCTGCAGCTCTGCAGTTTGGGTCCTTTCAGAGCTCAGCAGCTCAGGCATCTTGGCCCTCAGTTTACTCTGCTCCTCTACCTTCTTGACATTGACTTCCGTTACTTTCTGTAACTCTGTCACTTGACCCTTCAGTCTCTTCTGCTCTTCTTCAAAGGACTCTGTGGGACCCGCTTGCGCCTGGATACTCTCCCAGTCAGCCGTCCTGCTCCCAGAAATCTTAGGCAAGCTAATCGGAGTGATCTTTGCTTTGGGTCGGGCCCACTGAGAGCTGTCTTCTCCCCCTGTGACTGTACCAAAGTTGCTGGTGGGCACAGTTCCCCTTTGTCCCATGCTGGTGTTGGTGGGAGCAGTGTGAAACCTCGGTGGTGTACTGGTGAGGGTTGGAGGCTGAGTAAAGCTGACAGTGGGTCCATAGTTAGGTTGTTGAGGCTGTTGAGGAGGTTGATGAGGGGGACTGGTGCCAGCTACGGTGCCCTGCCTAATAGCCGAGTGGGTGCGAACAGGTGGGGTGGTACTAGCACGAGCTACTGGTCGGGTATGCCCATCTCCCTGTTTGTTATCCCGGCAGCATGACCACTCATCCATCAGTTCCTCCTTTTTAATTTCCAATGTTAAAAGGAGTCTCCACTTTTCTTTCCCGTATGGCTGATAGTCTCTCCAAACATGCACAGTGTCTCTGAGTTCGTGGAGTTCTTGATCCAGTCCCTTCCTTCTGGCCTCTTGCTGACACCGCTGTAGTGCGCTTTTCCTGCCGAGTACCTCGGCCTGGTCGAAAGCTAAATTGAACCGTGCCACAAGGGTGCTTATTTCTGGCTCAGCATCCTTAAACCACAACATTTCCATTGTCTCATGGTACCTTTGCCCAATGGCGTCCCTCTTTGTCAGAGTGTCTCTTAACTCACAGTTGTCGTCCGTTGAGTCTATTTGTTCCAGTTCTTCGATATATTCACTGCAGGCGCCGACGAAAGTATCATAGTCGTTTTCCAACCCTGCCAACTCTTGCGTCAATTTTCCTGTGCCTAGACGACCAGCTTTGAAATTAAGGCAGTTTATACGCGTCGTTAGGCTCCGCTGTGCATTTGATCGCTTCCGTTGTAGGTCTTCCAGGTCTGGCTTGTCGTCTGCCATTTTTGTTCTTTGAACTCCGGAATTGGAATTGTTCAAATGATTTGACTCTCTGGTTCGTTGCCAGTGACTTGTTCAAAGGATTCAGTTCTTTGCAAACGACACGTCTTTTTGGCACACGAATGTCAACGCCCCCAACTGTCGACGTCTCAATGTCACAGTCTGTGAGGCTCTTCGCCCAGAAGAGCTCTTTGTTCCTTGTGGAATCCTCACAACCTTATTCACGGCTGCGTTAGCTCTTTGTTCCGGCTTCTCCTCTGTGAGGCTCTTCGCCCAGATGAGCTCTGAATTCCAAGTGCACAACCTTATTCACGGCTGCGTTGGCTCTTCTGTTCCAGCTTCTCCTCCGTGAGGCTCTTCGCCCAGAAGAGCTCTGAATTCCAAGTGCACAACCTTATTCACGGCTGCGTTGGCTCTTCTGTTCCAGCTCTTTAGTAATTCACGACTGATTCGCTTCACCAGCGTCCTGGTGCTCCACGATTGTCGTCCTCCGCTCGGCTGTCCGTACTGCACTGATACGTTGCCAACAACGGTTTTATAACTGTCCAGATTTCTGCTGGTTGGTCTTTCCAGCTCAATACTCCCTTCTGGAAAGGGTAACCAGAACAAGTACGGCGGGCACAACTCGACTGTCTTTCTGAAGGTTTATTCCACATACACGGTTAAGCAGCAGTCAGTTAGCAGTTAGACAGTTTGTTAGCTACTAACCACAGTCAGTTAGAGAGTCAGTCAGGTTATAAAACCGACAAGTCGTACAGGTTCTGATGATAGATGGATTTACAAAGGCACATACGAAAGCAATACATAACAAAACATGGCTTTGACGATGCACCTTAAAGGCACTTTAAAGGCAACGGTGCTTTGATACCAGTTACAACAATGAACAGATAAATAGAATGAAAGACAAATAGCTTAGCCTGCTAGAAAGTTCTACATTACCTTTTGTATACTTTGTATACTTGATACTTTACAATGTTTTCTCGTCATACGTTGACTTATTTCTATCCGCACGTGTCTGACTGGGCGTTTTCGTGTCTGCTTTATCGCGGAAATGAAGCCGCGACCAAAAGAGTCCTCTCTGTTCTGTTGACAGAGACAAAATGAAGGCAAGACACGTGGGCTGCACAAGAAAAAAACAAAACATAAACGCTTACTTAAATGAAAACAAGATGAAAAATTCACCTGTTGTTCAATTAAAACGAAACAAGGCGGCAACCTGCAACAGTGTTTAAGCAGCAGACGCTCTGTCACCGTCTTCGTGTCTGTTTACGGGCCAATTAACACCGTCTGTCACGCGCGCTGCACTTTCATGCTTTGTCTCCACAACAATCTAACACTCTCAGTTTGTGTTTTACAGTCTCTGTTTGAGTGATGTTGCATTTTAACAGCGTCATTAAATCGCATTAAAACAGCTACTTAACTGTCAAGACACTTCATTCCTCACTAATAACCTGACTTAATGTGACAGAGCGTAATGACACGGCCACACCAGCGATGAGTCAATGAGCTCATCAGATACTTATTCCCTGGAACTTGTGTTTCACTGTTTTTATTTTCAATGTCGTGTTTGTTTGGACACTGCTGCCAAAAATACACACATGTATCTTGCCCCCCAAATCCCTGAGGATTTGGTACATTCCATATATGGCGGCTAAAGGAAAAGTGGGCTTGTACCACCCACTCAGTTCTCTGAGTAGGCTTCAGAAACATGGGACAAGTGTTGCCAAGACAACACATAATATTATTCACATGAAAAGTACAGTAGACTAACGTAAACAAAATGTTTGCTTCTGGAAATCTTATCTTTCACTCCTATGATAACCTGTCAAAAGCACAATAAAGCATTAATGGCGCTTTTCCATTTCACAGTTGTTTTTTAGTGTCGTCACTGGAAGAGTCATGAATCGAACCGAACAATGCCGAAGTGTAGATCAGTTAAAAAAACTTAAAAATCAAGCAGTCCAGTGACCGTGTCAGACAGAGGAAGTACTGAACTAGTCTTTTTAATTAACTGATTGTAATGATTCAGTACTCCGAAAATAACTTATGCAGTAAAACGTACAATAAACGGCACTTCTGTAGTATTTGTTTCACAGTAAATCAGACGTACACATGACACACGTGAGCAAAATATCGTGTAGAGTGTTATCGAGTTGATGTCACTCCTAGTTCAGACTTCATAAACCTTCCTTAACTGGCTTTAATACTTCATATTCACATGGTATAAATACTTAAATCCACCTTTGCTACAAGTGTTAAACCATAATACAACTAAAATGAATGAAATATGGCTAAAATATTAAAAATACAACACCATAATATGGATCAAAATGACTTAAAATGTGGCTAAAAAACCCAACCACAACACTATATCATGATGTGATCATTGTAAAATACAAGTATGTTGTTTCACACACTATTCCACTTGCATTTTTAGTCATTTTGAATTTCATAATATAATAGTATTTTTTGCCAGTACACAGCTAATCTTTTGAGTCTTACTGATTATCACATACTTCAATATTAAGTGGTTTCTTAAACTTTCGAATGGTTGGTTCACCTCATTATGGTATGTAATTGGTGATTGTGCTGACCATACCTGCCATTTTCATCACTCAGCCAGAAACCAGGGTCATCTTTCAGGATGATGGATCTACAGGATCCTGAGAGGGACAAAAAAAAGGTTTACTAATTAATAGTTAACTCAATTAACAAAGTACTTAATAACTGCCTTAAATTCAAAGTTCAGATAAAATTAGGAAAACCTAAAATCAGAATCAAATCTCAAATACTTCTAAATATAGAGTATATGTGGAATAAGATGAGCAACAGTGTAAAAGGAGACACGTAAATATTATGACAACAATAAAATCCCAATGAAACTGACTAATCTTTCCCATAAAATCCAAGATAACCTTTGTCAGTATCTGCTGCAGGGGTCAGGAAGTGTGACTCCATCCACCCGTTGATTCACTTCCTGTTTTCAAACCCTTGTTTGACGAGACCTGACATGGTGTCTTTCGGTTTGTTGTTCATCATTACACACAAGCATCTGCAGATGTCATGGAGACATGAACACGAGATACGTTTCATTAGCGCTTCGCAAAGACTCACTAAAAAATGACAACATTCATTCATTTTGATACAATATGGTACTATACAATACAAAATGTTACAATATGATACCATATTAGGGGTCGATACAGTGAAATATCGTGATATTTTGCATGGTAATATTATATTGCATTTGGGTTTTTTTTAACTGCTGTTACTAATAAACATTTTGTGGATTAGCATTGACGTTTCAGGCCACTAGATGGTGCAAAGAGCTCACTCATACATGAGTTTGCAAACACTCTATTGTATCGTGACTTAAATATCGCGATAATATCGCATTGTGGCGTGTGTATACTTTACAATACACTGTAAAAAAATCCTTGTTTAATCAACAAATTAGCGTTAGCCAAATCAATCACTGCTTATCTTTAAAGGAACATTTCATAAAAGTCTAAAGAATTAAATGATGAATGTGTCACAAAATCATATTTCACAACATGAATCATTTGAAATCTACTTAATGCGTTTACTTTGGCACAGATATACACACACAAAAAAAAAAAAAAACTGAGGCCAAATGTATAAACATGGTAAATATGGTAAATATAAAATGAAGTCTGTCTGGAACACTGGTGTAACAAAGTACAAATACTTTGTGACTGTACTTAAGTACAAAATTCCAATATCTGTACTTTACTTTATTTGTATTTCTAGCAAATTTTTCTTTTACTCCACTAAATTTCCTCTAACTATCTTTGTTACTCGTTACTGCCAAATAAAATCAGAAGAAGAAGAGTTGGTCTGTATTTGTATTTATATGGAGCTTTCCTAGTCTTGATGAGCTGCTTTACACTACAGTTTTCACCCATTCACACCTCTTTCATACCCATTCACACGCTGCAACATGGGATAAAGTGTCTTACTCAAGGACACATAGACCAGCAGAGCCAGGATTTGACTTCAACTTCTACCAAAGTCATTTTCTGGTAACATACTCTTACTTTTACTCAGTATCCCTTGAAGGTACTTTACACTCACACCGCAAATAAAAAAGTGTTTTGGAACACCAATTTTCTCATTTCGTAATGTCTTAAGTGCTTGAATCATTTGAACTCAGGAAATAAAGTGACACTAGTAAGCGACTTGTGAAGCTCAGTGACTCCTGTGACTCTTGCCTTCGTGTGTCACTGCTGATTCCACTGATTTTTCACTACAACTGCTCCCAAATGAACAGATACAGTTAAAAAAAAAAACGCCTGATTATTAACATCACAGTGATTATATTGTTACATAATCTATTTTCCACTCCTCTGAGCAGAATCATGCTGAAACAGTTTAGTGTGTGTGTGTGTGTGCATGTGTACATAATAGAACATGATGAGGACAAGCAGTGGAAAAGTCTTTAGCCTCGTGGTTACCAGTGTGTGGTGAGTGTGAGTAAGTGGGTGAGGTTATGGTGAACCAGACCAAAAGTACAGACAAAAGTGCAGTCGAGTCAAGAACACACTTGTTTTAATCAAATCAAGCCTCAACTTAAACTGTTACATAACCTCACCAGTCAAAAACACACACACACACGTGCTCTCCAGATAGATATGAATCTGTATTTGGGCACTGATCTGGACTTTGGCAGAGATTAAGCCTGGATCCACCCTGTGTTTTCTTCATGAAAATGAGTTGAGGAGAATCTGCTTTGTTGTTGTTTTTTATCGTATCAGCTTTTTATCTACACGGTATCAGCGTTTTCGGGAAGCCCAGAGTGATAAAGTCTCAAAAGGGTTGAGATTGTTGTTGTTCATTATAGCATAATAACAATAATAATAATAATAATAATGACCATAATACGACTGCTAAAGATAATAACAGTAGCCTTGAAACCGGATCTAGATACTGCAGTCTGTAAGATGAGGACAGGATATGAGGATAGATATTTTATGTGTTTTTGTTATGATGTTCAAAATAAATATTCATTCATTTATAATATATTAACGTTCTAAGCTAGGATGGCAATAAAGGCTAATTATTTTTAATTATTAAGACACTACAGTGCAGTTATATTTAGTTAAACAGATCCCAAAGAGTGCAGACCAAAATGAATGACAAGCAAGTGTGGGTATTGGCCAAAATAATAACATAATAATAAATAATAACTTTATAATTTTCCTTCCAGTCAGTACGTCCTCATCATGTTCTCTAGTGCACATGTGAGGAATGTGTCTGCATGTGCGCATTCCTCAGGTTGTGGAGGACATTTATACGGTACGTGTGTGTGCCTGTCTGCTGTTCGTGTGTAATAACTCTGCAGCAGTCCTCGTCATTTCTGAAGCACGATCAAGATTTACTGTTACTGCAAACTCCCACGTGCGTGTCCACGTTAATGCCCAACGGTGGACAGGCCTGAGTCTCAGGCCTTGACTGCAGCGCAAATCGGATTTGTAACCAAATACAGATTGTACCTAGCTATTGTCTTCCACTGTGTTATTTGTTTAAAGCGGCTCCAATTAACTTATGTCTCTCGGGATCTACGTTGTTGTTGTTGTTGTTGTTGTTCGAGTGATGCAGAAGATATTTTGCAATCCTATCTGAGTGACCGAGATGTTCAGATGGAAACAGATCTGTAAAAATCCATCCAGAATCGCATTCAAAACCACCTCCAGGTGACAGACAGAAGTTAACTGGAGGCACATTAAGCGATCGAGACAGTGGAAAAAGACCTTTTGCGCCACACCATGTGCTATCGTCCACTTTGTTTATTTTGCTAAGACTATTTGCTTTTCCGGGGCGTGGCCAGTAACTATAAAACTCCACAAGGAACACTACACTAGACTGGACTAGACTGCTGCCATACTAAAGAAGAAAAAGATCAGATTAGATAAACTTACAAATCCGAAAATTGGGCTGCAGTCTAAACAAGGCCTTAGTGCTGAAGGTAGCTAGCAGACAGTGTTGCCAACTTAGCAACTATATTTATTTATCAGTATTCAGGCCCCTTTAGCAACTCTTTTTCAAAAAAGCAACAAATCTAGTGACTTGTTCTGGTGTTATTAGAGACTCTGACGGAAAAGCATGTAACATTTTACTTTTTTTTAAACTTTTTTACTCAACAAACAACTGGTGCTGTGTTGTTTGCTCCCCCACTCATAAAACCCCCCCCCCCAAGAATCAACAAAGGAAAGTTTATTTGTAGTTCTAAACATATTTAGGGTGTTTATTGCTTCCTTTTTTGTGTCTCCCATGACATTATTCCTTATTTAGCATCTTTTAGGATGGCCAGTTGCTAATTTCCTTACTGAGGAGTTGGCAACACTGTTAGCAAGGGGTTAGCAATGGTGTGGCCATTTTTGGGCCACTTTATCTGACAAAAAAACAAACATGATTTGATTTGCTAGCACCCGTGGTGGAATAATTGCACCTATTTTGTTTGTCAGCCATGAAACTAAGCAATGCTAACATATTTGTGAGGCTGTGTTACAGCACAGCTGTGCTTTGAGATAAATGCTAACGTGCATGTGCTAACAGTGTTGTGCTAAAGGTATTTTTCCACATTATTTGTATAAGTGACTTACCTCGACTCCACCCTGCTGCCCCTTCTCACCTGCAGATACGTCTGCTGAGTCACTGTCTCCTTTCACCTCCCATGAGTCATGAGTCAGCACTTTGTGAAATCTTCATCGCCCTGAAACGTTGATAAGTATTTTATGAACTGTGGCGGGGACACGCCAGTCTGTGTCTGGACAAGAAGACAAAACAGATTCAGGAAAACAAAGTGAAGTCTGGTGTAGGTGTCACATCAGGACAAACACAAAGCTGTAGCACGTAACTCCCTGAGGGAGTGTTTGTGTGTATACAGCAGCAGCGCAGGGGCGGGCGGAGACAAAACACACCATTAATCAAACTGCTGAGCAGCAGATCTCACTTCTGAAACTTTTCGTGGACGCTTCTTTTGGGTTTTCAGTCACTTTACAGTGTTGCTCAAAGCATTTCCTGTATGCAGCGTGGGAATGTTGCCGGGGCAACACAAGATGTAAACACAGCTATACGTATACGTAAAATAGTGACATAACAAAATAGTAAAATGGTAAAAACTACATAGAAGAAAGAGTCATGTGAACTCATTTGACAGTAGTTTGAATATAAAAGGCATTTGTTCACGCAGAAATTACGTACTATAGTTTTAAACTCAAATAGTAAAAGTTTATCAGCCTTACATGTGAGGCTTTTGTTTTACCAAACATCCACAGCCAAAGCCTTGCACACACCCACACACACAAACACCTCCCCACAGTGATTCACTTCTTCACTGTACTATGACAAACATGCCCCTTTAACCTCAATCACCTTTCCTCTGCTGCAGCCGTTTCCCATCAGCCCCTGAAAAATGAAGGCTCTGTCCTCCGGAGGGTTGTGAGGACAAGTCAAGGCTTGACCCTGAGCACAGCTGGGGATCTCTTCTGGTAACGTGCAAGCCTTAAAATAGTAATAGAGGTGGAGAGAGAGAGAGAGTGAGAGAAAGACGGGGGTTTATTTCAAATAAGAGGTGCACAGATCCTGTTTATCCATGCTCCTGGTTGTAGGGTATGTGTTAACACAGCACTGCCCAAAACCCACCAACCTTTGTTCAGATGTGCAGAGTGTCGTGGAAAATCTGTGTAGGCTGAAGTTCAGAAAGAACCATTTGTTTTGTTTTTTTTAAAAAAGGTCTTAGTCATTTTTCCCCATGTAGCACTTAACTGAGGAGCAACCCTCTGTGGGTGGGTTTCCATCAAGTCCTAAATGAAAACCCTAGAGCTTTTACTTAAATGGACATATTGTTCCGCTGAAGCCATGGAAGAAGGATGGAAGTAGCAATTAGCCACCAGGGGGCGACGGGGAATGAGTCTACTTCACATTATTACATCAGCACAGGCAGTTCTTCAGTAGAACATGATGTCCATTTTAATAATTATGTTCCCATTTAGAGGGAAAATGGACAGGTGGACTCCAGTGTGATTGGCACCTGGTTTCGTCCAACAAGTGCCTGCCCAGCCTGGTTCCTGGAGGAAAAAAGCGATTTAACATTTCTGCCAGCCATGATACCGCATGAGTATATGTAAAAAAAACCATTGTTTTATAAGTGTTTTATAAAACATTTGAAAAATCTTATGCAAGAGATGGACGAAACCACCATCCAAGGCCAAATTATGTCCTCACCCTGGTGTATTTATATAGATCTTACTGTGTTATGAGGACTTGGCTGAGACACAGTGTGTATTTACTGATTTAGCTTTGTCTCACTTTTTTTGTTTGACTGGAAACTGAAGGTTATGCCACTTTGTAAACCGCTCGCTCCCTGCACCAAACCCCATGGAGAAAATCAATGATTTAACATCACAGCACACAGGAGTTGTTAATCCACTGCCGTCTCCATCCGCACCTTCAAATGTGCTATATTGTAACTAGTGTGTTTAAAATTGTTGATTTTATCAATGGACTTTGGTGTAATGGAAAAAAAAGATAATCTAACGGTGAGATGAAGCCTCAAACATATCACCTCAAATATCTTAGACATGAAAAAAGGTCTAGATTTTATTTGGTGAGCCGATCGTTAAGGGCCTAAAAATCAATTTCTGTCTGTTTCTCATACAACTACACATAGAAAAAACCCCTGAACTCTCGCTTTAACGTAGCTCATTTATTTCACCGTGATGTCATGAAGAAAAACATATGTTCTGAATTGAGAATGTATGTTGGGTTTCTGACTCACGCTGGCGTTGTTTTCTGGCTCCGTTTCACGCCCGTTCAGGGTCTCTGCGCTATAAATAGAAAGTGGACATTTCCAAACAGTGAGTGATCCATCAATAGAAACCTTGTGTGGTTAGAGCGGAGGAAGCTGATGTGGGCCTGGGGTTTGGGATGATTAGTAACAGGAAGTAACTCATGGAAAATGAAAGTTACACACGGCAGGAAAAAATGTGATTGTGAGTGTGAGTGTGTTTTCTATTTTCACATCAATTAGAAATGTCCTATAGATGACAAATTGCAACACTGTAGGGTCACTGGGGTGACTACAGTACGTGAAAGCATTTGCATCTCAGTCACCAGCGCTGACGATAATGGTACAGAGGTAACCTAATAGAACGTGTGGTTCTCTGCTGCTCTAGCTCTTCATTTATAGCTTAACATTCTTTTGTAACTTCACATACGTGCCAACATGATGAGATTGTGTATAAACATTCTGCGGTGGGAATTTCCAAGTATTCCCTAGTCAGAGTTTTGGATTCAACTGGAACACAGCATAATTAACACATACACAAATGGAAACTCAACAGTACAACGTGTACCACGGACTTACTGTGAAACAATTGAGAGACATAAATGCAACATTACACAAAAAGTAGGAGAGTTAGACATTCCAAGTTGGAAATTCTGATTTGGAAGAGGCAATTCCAGTTGACATTTCCGCCTAGGAACTCAGAAATGACTTTCGACAACAACTGGGACGCACCACAAACGCCTGTCATCACCGATGAGCTAACACACTTAGCATTGGCCTTTTTTCCTAATGACCAATCAGATTTAGCCTTTTAGTGTCTGGATTTGCTTGGGGTTTTTTTATACTACAGCTTCAACTAATGACGGTTTTATCCACTAATTGTTTGGTTGTTTGGGCCATAAACTGTCAGAAAACAGAGTGTTTTTTTTTCCAACCAACCAAATACACTCAGTTTTGCTGGTTCATTTATTGTAGAAGAAAGAAATAAGAAAATGTTCTTTTTTTAGGCATTTTCTCGCATTTTCAGTGCTCTAAAACGCTGGGAGTCGAATGGACGACAGGACAATCTGCAGCAGAATTTATGTAATTTATAGACAAAAAGGAGGAACTGTTATAAAACAGAATCTGTACAAAGTTCAACCATCATAACAAAAGACCACATACAGTAAAATGATGTCGGTCTCTAAAGCGGCAGATGTAGAGAGTAATGAGAACACGCCCAGCGGCGTACAGGTTTGCCCACCCTGCCGATCACGGGCAGTTTGTGGGCGTAGGCACGGGGTGGGATGGCCGGTAAGGGCGGAGTCGGGGCAAAGGTGGTCTGGAATGGCCGTCGGCCTTGGCAACGGCGGCCCATTTGGCGACCGCCGATGAGGAAGGTGAACACCGTCGGTCCGGTCTGAGGAGCGGTGAAGCGAGGTTTGGGGAAGACGTCGCGGGTCATTCCTGCCGAGCGCTGGCCGGCACGGGACGAGGAGGATCTGGAGCGCTGGACCGAGGAGGAGGTGGAGGAGCGAGTCAGCGACCTGAGGAGAGAGAAGTCGAGAAGTCAGGGATGATGTTCTCAAACATTTTAGTTTTGACCACAAACCAAAATGATTCAGTTTAAGAAGTTGAAAAAGCGCATTATTTCAGCTGAAACCTCCTCCCTGTGTGAGGTTCGTTTTACCTCGCTGATCCAGTAGCCGCCAGACTGGGCGGCGCCGGATCAGTGCGTGGACTCCCATCATGCCTGGGGCTGATGTTGAGGTTGGCCGTCAGCTGTGGCATCTTGCGGGTGGTGTCAGAGTTGGAAGAGGAGCCGGGGGGCTCCTTCCTGGCGTGACTGAGCTGGGACGGCGTGCAGGGGGAGTAGCCGCCGAGCCCCGGTCCTGTGCTGAACCGGACGGCCAGGCTGTCTCCAAAGAACGAGTAGAGCTCCTTGTACATGGCGGGGAGGGGGACGGGCGTCCACTCCTCCCAGGGACAGCCCGCCCCGCCCGCCTGCAGGTGGCTGGCGATTCCGAGCGTGGCCTCCGACAGAGGCTCTGGAGGGGGGCTGAGTCCAGGAGAGCTCACTCTGTAACCCATAGCACCCACCCCAGAGCCTGGGTGAGCGCTGGAGGTGCCCTCTGCAGGCTGGGACAGGGACAACGCCTTCATCTTCAGCAGGCGCTCCACTGCCACCTACAGGACAGACAGGAGAAACAAATGACGATCGGAGTTTTAGTGATTTCAGTTTCTTCAATGTGTATTTATTTTTTATTTATTTACTCCTCTGTGACAGTAAACTCAATATTTTTAACTTGAAGATGTTGTCTTCAAGATTAAAAAAAATCATCTACATTTCCAGCATTTTACAGATCAAACTATTATCCTAAAATTGCAGTTTGAGGCTGGGGATAGACATGACCCTTGTGATACAGAGTTATTCTGAATTATCCTTCATTTAATTTAAACAACAACGGCAAGGGTCACATTTGAGAGACTGTATGAGCTGCATCACGTTAACTGGCCTCTGCTGCCGCCCATTGGCCCTATTGTGCACTGCACCTTAGGTGATATTAACATCTTAACACAAAGTCAGAGCAATTTATGGACAGTTAACCATTGCTGTGACCCATTCTTCTGAGAATATGAGTATGAGTAAGAGCCTGTCAGTGAATGGGAGCTTTCGGACTTGCCGATCATTTCCTTCCTTTAATTATTGAGAAGATTTTAGATCCAGCACGCTTCTTGATGTTTTTACTGGATGAACGGATTATTTTTCCTTTTCTCCACTTATGTCTCAAGACGACCATCATAGAATTGACCGTCTGAGCCCCACAGTCCCATTTTAGGCCCCTAAAAGTTTGTAAAACTTAAACTTAAAAAGTAGTAGAGCAGCACTGTGATTGGTCAAAGTCTCCTGACAGAGTCTGGAGAGGTCCAGTTCAGATCACTTGATTTACTTTACAATAAAAGGTTATTGTTGAATTATTGATCAACAACGGCATGAATATGTTGCCTACTACAGTTTTAAAACCTGCTTTGAAGACTTATAGTTCCCCAGAGAGTTTCTTTAGTGCCACTTTGAGTGAAAATCAAAAACTGACGTATAAAATACAATCGTTTTTCAATGGTGTGAAAGAGCACTGACCAGAATGGCTCCGTAGACCTTGTGTCCGTCAGCTTTGACCTGAGCGTTGGAGACAGAATAATCGTCCAGCACGGCCTGGAGGTTCGCCCAGTAGGCAGGAAGGTGTGGGAAGAGAACTCTCTCTACAGCCTGCCGATAAAAAACACACAGATTACTTGTATTGTATTGAGGAAATCAGATAAATTTTTTTTTGGCCTGATATATACAAAAGAAATGGGACAGAAAAAAAGTGCTGTTTGATAGTTTCCTCTCATGTCGCCCAACTTTTTATTCTAAATTCAATATTACCTAGAACGCTGGGCGTAAAGCTTACGTTCAAGCTGTAATAACGTGCTCGAAAATAGACCATTAACCCAAAGAGTGACCAAAGAAATCCACTGCTGCAAAAACACCAGAGTCAGGGTGAGTTTGACTGAAGCTGTTTACGTACTTTCCATCCCAAAGCATGAAGCCCCACCACGGCTCCATAGTGGGAGCAGAGTGGTCTCACTGGATCGGACAGAACCTTCTGCAGCGACAGCAGGATCTGATGGTAGAGTCCGCTCACCAGGTCACCGTGAGTCCTGCAGGGGGAAAATACACGTTAGTCACCAGGAGCAAACACGGTAGTAGAAAATGCAACCGTCTGTGACGTTCTCACCAGAAGATGTGGCTGAGGAGCAGCGCGGCGTAGTCTCTGAGGGTCCAGTGGTCGTTGAGCGGGTTGATGGACGCGGCGAGCGGCTCCAGGATGCAGTACATGACGCTGGACACCAGGCTGCGGACGTACGAGCCCAGGTACAGGTAGGGGTTCTGCACCAGGCTCTTCACCATGTGGAGGAGCCGGTTCAGCTGCTCCAAGTCATGACTCACTGACTTCACCTGGACAGAAACACACACGGGAGAAACAGAGAAAAACATAGATGATAGTAGTGATTTAGATTAAGAGGTTCAAGGAAGTTTCCTTTTACTACTACTGTTACAGCTGCTGCTTCTCCTACTGCTGCTACTTCTACTACAGTTACTGCTGCTGCTACTTCTACTACTGTTACTGCTGCTAATCCTTCCACTACTATTACTGCTGCTACTTCTACTACTACTGTTACTGCTGCTACTCCTTCCACTACTACTGCTGCTGCTACTTCTACTACTACTGCTGCTACTGCTGCTTCTGCTGCTTCTACTACTACTGCTGCTGCTGCTACTTCTCCTACTACTACTGTTACAGCTACTGCTACTTCTACTACTGTTATTGCTGCTACTCCTTCCACTACTACTGCTGCTACTTCTACTATTACTGCTGCTTCTGCTGCTTCTACTACTACTGCTGCTGCTGCTGCTGCTACTTTTACTACTACTGTTACTGATGCTACTCCTTCCACTACTACTGTTACAGCTGCTGCTACTTCTACTACTGTTACTGCTGCTACTCCACTACTACTGCTGCTACAACTACTACTGTTACTCCTTCTACTACCACTACTACTGCTGATACTTCTACTACTGTTACTGCTGCTACTCCTTCCACTACTACTGTTGCTACTTGTATTACTTCTGTGACTACTACTACTTCTACTAGTACTAATACTGTTGCTACTTGTATTACTTCTGTGACTACTACTACTTCTACTAGAACTAATACTGCTGCTACTACTACTGCTGCTGCTGCTGCTGCTGCTGCTAAAACTACTGTGGCTGTTGCTGCTGCTACTACTACTACTACTGCTGCTGCTGTTGCTGCTGCTACTATCACTACTATTGCTACGACTGCAACTACTAGGAGCAGGTGTGAAGAACACAGATTAATCAACACGACTGATAATAACGGCACAGGGTCAAGTACCAGGCATCATCAGTAGATGCTTATGATGGTAAAGAGGAACCAGTGCATGTGGAGTACGTACCCCACTGATGACATAAACAAAGTACGGCAGTAAGGCGGCGATCTTGGAGTTGGACTGAAGGTCCAGCAGAGCCACCTGAAACAAAACATGCAAGAGAAACATGTTAAAGAAAAGAACACATTGTTAAGTTGTAAGTCAGTGTGTGTTCAGCAGCAGTTTACCTTCATGAGGTGAGGATCCTCACCCAGGATGGCGCGTGTGATCTGCTGGTAGTACTTTAAGAGGTCGTCTGACAGAGACTGCACCGCAGTGGGAACTGAGAGACAGTAAGGTCAAAACAGTCAGAGGAATTGATTTATGGAATGAATAACGCATTAGTAGGGGCACCATCTATTAACTTTAACATAACATTATCAAATTCTTTAAGCTGACAGAGCATTAAAATCAATGTTATCCCGTTTTTTCAAAGAATAGAGACTCACCAGTTCCCTGAGGCTCCAGGTTGCCCTTCCCATCCAGGTACGACACATTCACTGACATGAAAAAAGAAGAAAACGGGAGAAATTACCTTTAAGACATATACACCATGGATTTTCAGCAGCATATATTATTGAATTGGTTTGTAGTTAGTCCAGCTGGGTGGGTTCTTACCTCGTACCATGGTCTCCGCGCAGGCTTTGGGAATGTTAGTGGCAAGCGCCAACTCCACTAGGTTGACGTCACGATCCTCGACAAAGAAAAGTTCTCCTTCTTTCACTGAACGGAAAGGCAGAGCGTCCTGGGCTCCGTAGCCAGAAACAACCTGGTGAACACAAACACACAGTATTTATAAAATTAACTTTAAGGCAAAGACACCGACAGCACAGACACAAATCAGATTTTAGGAAACATCACGGTGATTTTTAGAGCTTCAGACTCTGACCTCCACGTTGCTCCAGTGCAGGGCTCTGTTGAAGTCCTCCACTGTCAGCTTCCTCCTCTTGGCATGTCTCATGAACTGTGAACTGCTCTGTGTGACACAAAGACAACAGGCCGTCAACTATGTAGTAGGTCAACATTATAGACCACGTAGAGCAACTAAAGCTGGAGTAAAGAATTATGGAGCTAAGGCTTCTTTCCAACTTCTTTTCAGGATTTGTTTAATCCCTATCTTCATTTTCTGCACCAGAAAGTCTCCTTGGCAATAATCCTGGTTCTAGTTTTACACTCAGTGAAGCAGCACTGACCTGTGTCGCCTCCCTCAGGCGATAGCACACGTCCTCGGCGAGTAGAGCGGCCACATCGTCACCCAGCTCCACGCCTGAACTCTCTGCCATGAATTTAACAGACTCTCTGGAAATCTCGGCAAAGCGGCGCTCTTCACGGTCCGCCATGTTCACAGCGAGCACTCACACACTGGCGGTGGGTAATAAAAAATTACACTTGTTAACACTCACATTAATCCTCAAAAACCCAGGCATTTCACATTATCTTGGTCCAGAAAAACACACTTGTATATTTGACACCTATACCAATCGGAGAATGATACTCCATATCAGAATTGTTTAAATAATGACTAAAATGGAATGTATTGAACATCAGAAAAAGATGGAGAAAAATTGGAAGTCCAGTGATTAGATCCTTCTGGACAGAGACTCATAAAGCAGTAAAAAGCATGTTTGACTCTGAGTTGCCTCTTCCGTTTCTCACCTTATTCTCTGGACATTTGATGATCTGTTGAATACAGGTTTGGTATTTTGATATTTGCTTGTAAAAAAACATTTATATTTAATTATATGTATGTTATGGAGGGGATTACATTTTCTCCCCACCACAAGAAAACAGTATTTATCAAGCTATGGACAAATATGTAAAGCCTCTGTGGGCAGGTTTTGTAGAGGCGTCAAACAAATGATGTCATGCCTTGTCCTACTGCTATTTTATTGATTTCAAATAATACGTGATGATCGGCAGACACTCAAATTTATGATATCGGTATCGCGTTACTCTTTTTATTTAAATAAGTAGTATCAACCATTCCTACACCATTTAACTGCTGTTCTGAAGTTTCAGCAAAGATATCATCAAAACCGAATCGTATAAGTTAATCACCTCCATGCCGAATTCACCCCAACACTCAATGTGTTCACTGAACACATCAACTTCTAGTGTGCACATAATATTTTAGCGATAGAAAACCGATAAATCTTCAATTACAACATTTTCCCATAGACATCTGGGGATGTGGGGTCACCTCCTCGCATGCCAACTAAATTACATATGGGCTCTTACTGTGAGTGAAATACACATTTAACACATAATTAATCATAATTAACTTAACTGTTCGGTGTAGTGTGTGAGTATATAGAGTCATTGTTTATATTGAAGATAAAGTAGGAGCTAACTCGCTAGCTACAGCCTACAAACGAGAGTCAAAGCCAACACCGCTGTCTACAACCCTCAGAGATGACGCCATTTAATATATTGTATATTTTCCTATTTTCCGTTGTTTTTTTACCTTGTCAAAGTGAACGGCTGGCGGTTGAATCTCACTCAAGTCAAAGGGAAAGTTTCCATGAGCGTCGCTGCTCTCGACACCAGGTGCACCACAACAGTGTCAAGCTAGCAAACGAGACACCCGCTAAACAGGCAAGGCTAATTTAGCGCAATTTTTAAAAATGTGTATCCATTACGAAAATAAGTCAGTAACGCGTATCTGCAGAACACTGAAACCGTGATTCAAAAAAAGTGAAATTTGATTGATTAAACCCAGTCAAGAGCTGTGTGATCATCCTGCTACATCTCCCACTTTGTGTTATCACACCAGTTCGTCGGTACATTACTGCCACCTGCTGGGCTGGAGTGTGAAGCACTACATTGGTATAGCAAAAATAGCAATAAAATCCTTTTCTAGTTCAGTGAAGCATTTACAATGTGCGTTTTTATGAAGCTTCTAAAAACTCAGGTAAAGTGTAATTATGTAGTGTATTTTATTAAAAAAAACAAAACTAAAACCATTACACATTTATAGTAACTTAACCAGTTTTGGAAAGATACAGCTGATTTAACTGGACTGATTTCTCCTCAAGTACACAAATTATAGCAAATGGTAAAGCTATTAATACTAATCATCTCAAATACCAACTACAAATGAAATAATCAGGATTAGTTCCCTTTATAATCCATAGCTGACCCCCCCCCCCCCATGTTTGAAAGTGCTTTCCTGCCTCATTTAAGTTTATTTATATTACAGGTTATATGATCAAGCCACAGCTATATTTCATGCAGACCATTTTAATTTCCCTCTGAAGTTTGTCGATAGTCCAACTCCAGTATGAAATTTGGTAACAGGAATGACCAAGTACTACAGAAGGATATTAAATAAAATGTTAACGTTCCAATTAAAGTACTGTAATTGAGGAAAAGGCAAAAACGGAACAAAGCAAAATTAGATTAAAATAGTTTTATTCACACAGCTGAGGTCAGACATTTGATTTAATAGGTTCATTTATAAAGTATGTACAATAGTTAAAAAAATATTACTCATAGTTGAACCTGTTGACCAGGAGGTCCAGAACTATTCCATACAACAGAACAGTTCAAGACCTGCTTGACCTGATAAACATACACTCCAGTCGACTGAAATTTTAAAAATTGCGGAGGGGTTAAAAAAAATTCAAGTAAGAAAAATTTAAAGTGTGGTGTTCAGTGCTTGACGTTCCATCTATAACATTCTCCAGTTAGACGGCCCTGTTGTCCCAGATCTCCTGGGCCTTGCTGGTCTCCAGCTGCTGCAGGTGAAGAGCCAGAGGCAGCAGCAGGTCACTCAGGTGCTGGCTGGAGAAGGTGAAGGCGTTGTGGGCGGTAGCTTCTGCGGGCGGTGTGGTGAGGGGAGGCGTTGATGGTGGAGAGGAGGAGGTTGAAGAGGTAGAGCCGAAAATGGATAAAGGAGAAGGTAAACCTGAACTGCCCAGAGATTGCGGAGTGTAAAGGGAGCCTCCTAGACTATGGTCTGAGGTCTTCATCTTGTTGGGGAGGCCATGCTGGAAGCGGCAGCGTGTGCCGTACAGGCAGAAGCCGAAGGCACTGAAGGTGCGGCACAGAGCTCCACGAGGCTTCCACTCCTTGGTGTGTGGTTGGAGTTGAGGGGTTACAGGTGTGGCGGTCTTCTCAACAACGTTAGGAGACTCTGCTCCGCTGCTGCCGTCATCATCACCTTCGCTACCTTCAATGTGCAGGAAGTTGCAGCGAGTGCCAAAGGGACAAACACCAAAAGAGCGGAAGGTGCGGCAGGGAACGTTCCTGCGGCGGCGGATGGTGGGCCTCTGCTCGGTGGCGTTGTGCACAAACAGACAGCGGCTGCCATAGTAGCAGTAGCCGGTAGTGTGGTAGCTGCGACACAGCTCGGTCTTGTACTTGGGGTGGCGGAAGGGAACGTGGAGCTCTTGAAGGCCGTGGGCAAACTGGCAGCGCTCGGCATACTTGCAGAAGCCGGTAGACGAATAGCTGGTGCAGAGCTCGGTCTTGTAGCGGGTGGAGCAGACCCAGGGGATGAGGGGAGGCGAGGAGCACTCTACCAGGGGAAGCAGGGCCTTGGCTAGGGAGAGGCCTGCTCCGTCATTCTCTCCATCGAGTTCCTCGCTGGACAGCAGGTTGTCCACCAGCTCCTCGTCATGGCAGGAAGGCAGGAACAGGTCATCACTGCTGGTCTGGAAGAAGAGTTTATGTTTCAGTTTGAGCGGAGTGCAATAAAACCCTAAAAAGATGGATGTTCTCAGACTTCTCTCCATGCTAAGCTCAATGGGTGTTCCTCTATATACAGTCAAATTCAAGGTACAAGTAATTTGTATCATTTATAAAAAGGTTCCATGGTCCATATTTGGGCTGTAGAAGTGAAGGTCCCTTTTTATATTCCACAATGAAAATAAATGGAATATCAGCTTTATTGACAAAAAACATTTTGGGGATGAAATCCCAACAGTTAATGAAATACTGATAGATAATTAGATTATGCATGTCAGGTATAACCGAGTTTAACTTGGTTTCAGGTTTGAGACACTGGAAGCTACTAACTCTGGGAGAACGTTGGAAAGACAGTCAGGTGTTTGACCTTCCACAGTCAATAACTCCCAATTAAAAATGTAGTTAAACAACCAAAGACACCTCACACGCACCAAAAGAAACTCTCTATCCATTTGTAATATTTAGGTTCATCAAAATTTAAAGTGAAGGGGGGAAACGAGGCAAAAAAATTACTGAAAACAATTTTCAATTTTGGGCCACCTCAAGTCCCTTTCCACCAGGAACCCAATGATGCCTCAAACGGACTATTACTAAACCGTTTCTAGATGACTCACCTCAAACATGGCTGCAAACTGATAAGGAGTAGATGATGAAAAGTGGCTGGCGGTGGTTCCGGACGTGAAAACAGGCTTCAAGACCGGTCCAAAGCACAGAGAGGAGTCGCTCACGTTCAGTCTTAAACTCGGTGTTTAGAGTGCTTCAGAAACGCCACGGACCTGAACACTGCTGCTCTGCTATGGAGTCACAAGCGAAGGAGACTTTTATCCGCGTTTCAGTTTCAAAACTCCACAGCTTTTAAAGAGGATCAGGTGCGCGCGAGCTCTACGTCACACGGGGAGGGGGGCGTGTCCATAATCACGCCCAGGTGCGACAAACGAGCTAATAAGACGACGGGATTTTTGATTTGTGGTTTTTGTAGTTTTATTCAATGTTCTCCACAAAGAAAAGCAAGAATATTTTAATGTGTAATCTGCTGTTTTATATTTGTATTTTTCATTGCTCCAGTGAGTATGATACTTATATATATGTATGTGTGTTTCAGTTGTAGTTGGGAGATTGGTGGTAGTTCAGTCAGTGGTAGGGCGAGTTTTCGTTCAAATAGAAGGTTGTTGGTTCAATTCCTGGCTCTGCTGGTCTGTGTCCTTTGAGCAAGACACTTAACCCCATGTTGAAGCGTGTGAATGGGTGAAAACTGTAATGTAAAGCAGCTCATCAAGACTAGAAAAGCTAATACAGACCATTACCAACTTTTCTTCTTCTGATTTTATTTGGTTGTAACGATGTAACAAAGATAGTTAAAGGAAATGTAGTAGAGTAAAAGTAAAAGTTGCTAGAAATATAAATACAAAGTAAAGTACACATATATGAATTTTGTACTTAAAGGCCTACTAGGATTCTAAAATGACTGCCACTCACATAATTTCCACTACATTTACTGTTTATTGCATTTATGCATTATTTGTGTCAAACATAAAATCAGTGGCTCACATCATACTGTTCAATTTTTTTTTGATCTGTGAACATGTTGCATACAGGTATTACTGAACAGTGGCTAGCCTGGGTTATGTTTGTCCATGGTTTTCTAGACACCCAGTCGACTCGGAGATAAACTCCCAGTTCCGACTAAACGGAGGTATTGTTTTTACAAGTCTAGTGTGTAGGAACAGCTTAGGATGTGACTGCCAACTGTAATTAACGAGAGACTCCTCTGCTTATTCCCGTCTTTCCCAGTTGTCACAGAACTATGGTGGCCTTCTTACTCCAGAAAACATGTCATCAAAACATGAAATGCACCAATGCTGTCGTAGAAACATGGTGGCTGAAAATGGTGCAAAGTTGAACTAAAACATCTGGATCACCCCCTTGTATCTGTCACGGTAAAGGCAAAAATGCACAAGACCAATGGAGCTCAAACTACAAAGTTTATCATAAATGTATGATTTCTGTCGTTCCACACAGCTCTCGTTCAAGAGTTCATGGTTCAGGTAAAAAAGTCAGGTGACCAGTCCATAAAACAGGTGTTTTTAAGAAGTTAGTTTTGCTGCTATATGTACTGTACTGTACTGTATCTTTGGGTCCACATTAGGCTACCTGGTTGTTGTTTTTTTAATGGCAGTGAAACATTGTAAATTTGCAGTCTGGTTAACACATAATAGTCAAGAAGCCGTTATCTGACCACAAAGAAAAAAAAAACTTTATTTCTTTTCTTATCAAGATACATTAAAGGATACAGAGACATTGGAATAAAAAACACTTGAGAAAAAACTTTCAATTGTAGCATGTTTGTCTCTCCATACAAAAATCACAAACCCCCCCCCGTCCCTTTTCAACACTGTCCCTAGTTCAAATGACACCCGCCCTCCCCACCCTACCCAACCCCCCCACCCTATGAAGGAGAGCAATGTTTCACATGTACAGTAGCCTATTAGAGCCATCTCCACAATAATGGAGAAGAATTACACATTTTTGATGTAAAAAAAAGTTTCCAATTACGCCACTTTTCTTTACACAGATTAGTATTTGCTACAAAGTCAACACTTCAGTTTCATTTCTTTTCTTTCTTTTTTTTTCATTGGAGGAAATATTACAAAGCCCACATTGGGACCAGACTTGCTTATAAAACCAGTGTAACCTCACACAGCTGTGGGGGCCGAGGGACACAAAGGAATTATAATTATCCAATTAAGAACTTACTTTTTAGTACTTACCCTTTCATAATAATACAGACATAATGGGGGGGGGGGGACCAAAATAAACAATGCAAATGAAAATCTTGACAGCCAGATTCCGTTTGTGTCGCCGTGATCGAAACCCAATCCCAATCTGACACATACAATCACCTCTGCCCCACATCATCAAACATCTACAGAAATTGATTTAGGCCATCTCAGATGTTTAAGGAATCAATTCCAATCTCAGATTTATTATGCTATTTTAAAAAATTATGGTTTTTGAGGTGTGGTTGTATGAGGTTGACAACATGCACAAATTTCAGCCACTTGACAAAATGCTAATCTACACCAGCTCGAGTCTACAATATCTGAAGAACCCGTTTGACCATGTAATCTCACTGTAAACATACGTTTGTGTCACTTTTTAAGCCGCTCACTGCCCTGCACCAAACTCCATGGAGAAAACCCTCAATTTTACATCTCAGCACACAGGAGATGTTGCTCCACCGGTCACCTCCATCGCTAAATTCACACGTGATATTTTGTGACTGCAGTGTTTGAAGTCCTTTGTGAAGATGGATCCAAGTGGCAAAAAACTTACCAAATGAACAGCAGCAGACCAGCGCCGCGCCTATGTCTCTGCAAGCAAAAAACGCTGATTTTCTCTATGGGCTTTGGTGCAAGAGAAGGGAATGGCTTGCAAACTTAATTTTCCAGTCAGAAAAGTCTGTCAAATAGTGAGATAAAGTGGTGAACACATTCTTATGACATATAAGGAGAGTCCCTGCTTGCAGCCATGTTTCAGTGAGGTCGAGTGTCTATGCATCAGGCTCGTTCAAGTGGGTGCCAACTGTGTGTCAGAACCTCATATAACCACACTGAAAATATTAACCATCTCTTTAATTTTTTTATGCATTTTGGCCCTCATTGTCTTTTGTACACTTACATATTGCTACTTTTTCCTTTCTTCTTTTTTTAAAAACACAATCGTCAAGTGACCAGTAACAAAATTGCGCCAGTTTCATTCAAACCAACCGAGCGGTACACTTTTCAGAAGCGCTCCAGGTTAGCAGTGACCACTCACAATGGACATCGACCTTGTTTCCACACGCTATATGGCTTTACTCAGCAGATTCATACACAGTACCTTAAAGCCACAAGCGTTCTCTCAACATGGCAAGTCACACAGTAACTCAAATCCACACTGACCACAATCGTTTGAATGTCATTTAACACAATAAGATCCTCCCTGCAGACTGTGTGATTAATCCAAGTTTGGGTGAGATGAACAGAGCAGGAATCACAGGACGTCTTGTTTTAAAAACGGACTATTCTTGTCTACAGAAGCCTTGTGGTTGAACAGGAGGCGGTCACGCAGCTTCACTGCATCGTTATTGATCAATTATTCAATAAAAAAGAAAAACCTTTCAAAAAATAATGTAAAAGAAAACGATCTGAGAGATTGAACAACCTCCTCTGGGCCCTCGACATACTTGGAAAAAAAAAAATAAAAATCTGTCCCGTCACAGGAGGTTCTCACCAATCACAGGACAGTTCAGAGAGAGATTGGCGCCTCAATAATTGGCTGTTCTACTACAACTACTCTGCGTACAAGTTCCGTCAGAGGAAAGATTGCTGCTCCAGCAGCGGCAACAACCCTCCAATCTCAAAGAAAGCTACAAAAATAACTGATTCTAAATGAGAGTTGGACAATAAATGCAACTATTGACTTTCACACAGAGAGAAATCGCCACAACACTGAAGCTGCGGCTGAAGAGCGGAACTGAACCTGCTCCTAAGAGCAGGCTTGTGTTTTTTGCTCCCGACTAGGACTGTCACGTTTTAATCCAAAAATTCTAAAAAACAAAAAAACATTTGAGTTCAAAATATACAGCCCAGAAGTGCATACACCACTTTAAGTCATTACTGTAGGGTCCAGAAGAGGGCGCCACGAGTACAGCTTGGCATAAGATCCATTTTGATCAAAAGACGATGATTTGTTGTTTTTTTTATGCAAAAAAAACCTACTTGTACTGAGCAGACCCGTTAGCTTAGCTGTTAGCTCCACCTGAGTGAGGCGTCACAGGCGAGCCGCTCAATAATGATAATAAATAATGACAATGACGACATTTGTTTACCTTCAAAGGAACAGTGTGTCACGTAATAAAAGATTGAACTTGACTTTTGGAAGAAAAAAAAAAAAGTGACAGCCCTAATCTGAGCGTTAGGAGTTACACTCTGAAGCATGGCTCCGTATCAACCTCGACAGTGAAAATGGCCGACAGCCCGTCAGGATTAAAATCTACAACTCAACAAATCAACAGCTTTGCCCCCACACTCTCCCTCCTCACATACTTGCGGACACTGCCGCTCCCTCCCCCCTCCCTCCCTCCCTCCCCCCTTTAACGATGCACATATTTACACAAAGATAGCGACATGGAGGGAAAAAACAGTGTGCTTCATCACCATTGTTTCAGAATGAGAAATTTTTTTTTGATTTAAATTACACATTTAAAAACAAGCTGCTTTTCTATTTGTTTGTTTTAAAAAAGAAAAAAATAGAAAAAAAGAGGGGAAGCAAAAAATGATTCTGGATTAAAATACTACAAAGCCCAAAGTGAGTTTCAGTGTGTGTGTTTGTGTGAAATTGTTTAAAATGTATAGCCTGTAAGTGCTTGTGCATGTGCGTGTGCGTGTGTGTGTGTGTGTGTGTGTGTGTGTCTGAGTCTGTGTGTTTGTGTGAGAGAAAAACAACTTTGGGAATTAACAAAGGACTAAAGAAAAATGACACAGAGAAGAACAAGAGTTAAAACTACTGGTATGGCGCACTGTGCTGCCTGTCGCTGACGGCCTGAGCACAGACCCTCCCCAAATCCCCCACCCACCCACCCCTCTGTCCTTTTAAAAGACTCCCCTGACGTTCTTCCTCCTCCTCTTCAGTCCTCCAGGACGATGGGTTCACTGGTGCTGGAGGGGAGCAGGGGCATGGCCAGGGAGCGAGGGGGAGGCGGCAGCTTGATCCGGACCAGGAGGTGAGGTTTCCTCGCTGCCCTACGCATCTCCGACTGGGTCAGGTGTTTCCTCAGAGCCCTGGGTGAAAATAAAACCCAAATTAGTTTGATGGACCTAAGCAAAGCTCGCGGTTGCACGACAATCACATTCCGATTGCGGGACAGTCGGCCTCTTGAGATGATAAAATGTACCTGGTGTCCTTAGTAGCCACAAACACCACAGGGTTTGGAGCTTCGCCCTGGCTGACCTTCTGCCGCTTAATGACCGACTGGGAGGTGGTCCTCATTCCTGAACTGTACGGCCTCCCATTGGCTGGGAAAGGCATCCCTGAAGCCTGTGAACCAATGAAACGCCGCGACAATTAGTCACTCATGTTTCATTTAAGAAAACTAACTCACAAAAGATCGTCCAGGGCCGTTTTTAATGTCAAATGGAGTGTGATGCAGCCTCAAGAATCAAAGACTTGAGGCTATTTTTTGTTTTGATATGACACCAGCTGTACACTGACATCATAATGATGGTAATGGTAATGAAATAACCAGGTTTACAATGTAAACACACATTGTAACACATGGAAAACATGGCTGTGGCACAGTGGCTCTTCTAAAAGTTCCAGAGGTCCACTTTGCCGATGCTAGGATCAATTTTGACGTTGTAGTCTTGAGACCTCAACATCAGCTAAGTTGCAGTGCAAATGAAAGCCAGTGGGTGGCAGCAGAGGTCAAGTCCATAGCCTGAGCTGTTTAAGGTTAATAAAGCAGCTGTTTTAGTAAATTCCGTGGAGGATATATATGTATAGATATATGTATATTCATTATTCAAAACAAGAATTATAGTATTAGGACTTTAATATCCAGCCTCATCTTGCAGGCTCCTCCAAATGTATTAGTGCCCAATTCACTGTGTTCCAGAGGACGTTTGGAACAGGAATATGGACAAAATGGCTGAAAAACACCCATTTAAATATTAATACCAGGCTTCAACTCAACTGATTGACAAACGAATGGCTTTAAATCTTTTTGACTAATATTTACATATTGAGTTACATGCGATAAATGACTTAATTTGTCGAATTCTAGCTATTTTTCTAGCGATAGTGTCAGAAACCACTGACCCAGGGTTCCCACACCAAATTCAAGGACTTTCCAGGACCAATTTCTTCAAATTCAAGGACGGAATGTGCTGACACAGCTTAAGATGGGAGGGTAAGAGCCATTTCGCCCATGGCGTCCACTTTTATTGATTTGCAGCACGCTCTGCATCTGGACAAATGATTGACCTTGGGACCTTGGTCAAAGTCTTTGTCATTCATTTTTCTTTGATGAGACAACATTTCCCAGACATCACGTCATTTGCTCTCTCTTGCTTCACGTTACTCGCTCATTTTCTTATTTTATTTAACCTTTATTTATACAGGTTATCCCACGAGAGACCTGTCGAGGACAATCATCGTTCTGCACAGAATCTCACGTCAACGGCGGGGGGACACCTGCTAGTACTTACAACTCGACGATTGTTCTGCATAGGCCTACTGTAGTCTACGTAGGTCAAGCAACGCAGGGCATGAAAGACTAGGTAGCGTCGTAACAAACAAGGGAGACATTTACCTCAATATCAACTTCTTTCCTGCACAAAATTCACTTTCAATTGAAAAACGGGCCTTGAAATTTCCTTTTCTAATTATACTCGTGGCAACCCTGTTGACCATTACCCACTGACCAGACTGTCTCACATTGTTTCAGGCCCCACATCCACCCCTTAACTGAAACACAGCTCTTGTATGAAAAGCTGTAAATCCCAGTGTGTATAATGTTTATGAATGTGAGTGTGTGTGTGTTATGTTTGTGTGTATAAAAATGGAATACTGACGCTGTCAAACCCTCTCTTTCCCAGAAGGCTTTGTCCCACTCGAGGCTGACTGGCCTGGTTCCTGTTGATGGGGGTCGGGGGTCCTCTGGAGGCCTTCAGTTTCAGAGGAGCGGACACGGCTACACAGACACAACATCGACACTCGTCAGAACAGATGAAACCAGGTTAAATAACAAGATGGCTGTAGAATCCAGCAGTGTGTTCTTACCTAAATCCTTCACTATGTTGGCCAGTGACGGTCGAGGCACCACTTTGCTCTTTGCAGGAGTTTTCGGGGCTTTTGGAAGCCTGATCATACCTAAACACACACACACACACACAGACACCAGTGTTTATTACCTTAACCTATTAATAATACACTCCAACATCTGACACTGTTAAGCACAAATTCCACACAAACTAAATATTCTACATGTGTGTAAATACTTGTGGCCTTTCTCCTGTCTTTTAATGCTAGGAATCAGTTTTCTATCAATTATTATTAAAATAATGAAGAGTTAAGTACAAGACCTGATCGTCTGTTTGCTGTTTTGAGACCTGTCTCTAGAAATAGACATGCAAAGCATTCATGAAACGGCTGAATGAAACTGCTGCTACTTCCTCGTATTGCTTCAAAATCGTGAAAAAGACTCTCATGTGATTCAATGTTTAATCTGCATTTTACTAATATTTTACTTCTCCAGTTGAGATTATGTAACTGGAGCTTTTAAAAAATGGGAACATGGACATCTATGAAATGCTGTTTTACTTCATCGTTACAGTTATATGAGTGTGTCAGACAGACTTTATCTTATATTTACAATGTAAACATTTTTTAAAGCCTCAAGGTTTTTGTCTACTTACATGTGGGGTAGATTGGAAATAACCAAGTTCTCAAAATGAAAGAAATTATTGGATTATCTTGTCTTTTATAAAATGTACATTTGTGGGTGGGATTTGTCTTATTCTAATTTGTGATTGAAAACTTCGAGCCCCATGTCGGAGAGATGGACACGCCTAATTCTGAAACATTGACTGTTCCTGGTCAGTTTTATTAACGCGTGTGTTCTTACACTCAGCCTTGACGGCGTTGGCGTTGATGGAGGCGTAGGGCCGTCGCGCAGCACGGCGTGGCTGCAGGATGTCCTCGCAGACCCGCCGGGCGACGCGCGTCAGCTTGGTGGTCCGCAGGATGAACGTCTGGCGGTTCTTGGCCAGCAGCTTCGCTCGGCCCTCATTGCGGGTGAACGGCGACAGGCCCTGCACCTCCTGACGCGTCATGTGACCACGGGGGCCGGACTCCTGGACAAGAGGAGAAGGAAGGAGTAGTAGTTTATTTCTACACTGAAATTCCCAATATAAAACACATATTAAACAGATTAAAACTCTTTATATGAAAGGAGACTTACAGAGCCACTCCTAGCGGCGCCCTCTAGCTGTGTGGGGGTCTTCAGGCCTCCATACTTTTTCCAGTAGATCCAGCAGGAGGCGCACAGTCTGCACTGCATGTTGGGAGGACCCCAGGCATACCACTGAGGAGACTGGGCCGCTGTATTAGGCACAGGACAATTTGTGTTAGTGGGTGTTTCTGCAGGTGAACATTAAATAAACAACTCAAGTTTTAGACTTTAAAAACAATTATTATTTTCACGTTCTGCCCAAATTATAGCATTTTGGAAGCTTGAAATGTGTGCAACTTATTGCTGCAAATAATGATTATTTTCATAATCGATGAATGATAATGAGCAATTTTAGAGATTTCTTTGTCATATGAAGCAAATAAAATAGAAAATGTTCATATTTAAGCTGAAAAATCTGAGAACTTTATTGTTGCAGCCCTGAACACAACACGTGAGTACAGTTGGTTTTCTATGTATGTCGCTGCTTTAGAGCCATCATGTGACCTAATAGCCAAGTGGAAGGGAACTGGGTGAATTAGTGGTGTGTGCACATATAAAACGAATTCTAAAATTTTGGCAACTGCCGATGAAATGAAGTTGAACTCAACATTATTGTTTTCATCCACACGACTCAAGAATCATGTGAAACAGTGCTGAGAGTCATCACATTCATTTACTGGTTAATTAGCTGAGACTTTCAAAATAACTTTACTGTTTTATTTTTATGAGGTGTCACACGTCTTTGCTCCTGCCTCTGTTGTACAACATGTACTTACTGTGGCAGCTCTCGCAGCTGAGTCCTTTCTGAAAGCCCGCTGCTCCGTTCATACCGGGCTTGCTGCCCGGCACCATGATCTGATTAGGGTTTGGTTTGGTGCTGGTTAAAAAAGGGGGGGAGGAGAGGGAGGGAGTTTTATTTTTGACAACAATTCTAACTCAAAGCAGGTGCTCACAGTAGCAGTTGCCAGTGATACTCACTAGGTGGGGATGTACACCTGCTTCAGCTTACTGTCTGCCTCGGCTGCTTTTAGTCGTTTCTGGGGATTGAAAAGAGCAACGTTACAGTCGTACTATAAATCAAACCAAGCTTTGTGGACATTTGTGTTGTGTTAGGGTCCCACCTGTTGGATGTAGCGGTCTGTAGTTTTCCACATGTAGTAGAACTGGACCACACTGGCTAGAGATTTCCAGGGCAACTGAGGAAGAAGAGATTCCTCAGTAAATTGACGCTGACACAAAACTGGGGAGCAGTACAAACCACTGTGCACATGAATGGAAAAAACATGAGTGGAAGAGGTGTTTTAACCAAGATGTTTGGGGGGGGGGGGGGTTGTGCTCCTGTCACATCTGTCTTTACTATGCAAACAGACCCTGGGAGCTGCTGACACGACTGAAGTCGTTATGAATTAATTAACACAATTCAAAAAGGATGAGTGATAACCCCCACAGTTTCCCCTCACAGCGGCTTTACCGCTCAATGCATGTGTGTGTGTGTGTGTGGGGGGGGCGGTGGCCGTGGATTCATACACAAAATTGGAGAACTGATTCAGGAGCTTCTTCTGGACGATGAGAGGTTCAAAGACCTTAGAACCTCTCATCATTTCTTTGGCCGAAAGTATTAAAAGATGGAGCCTCTATTGTGAAACCATCAGTACTTGCTGCATTTGCTTGCATACATAATTTGTGCTTCTGAGCAGCGATAGCTGAGAGGTGGGTGAACTTACGAAGTCCTGGCGAATGTCGTTGAAGTCTTTGCCGTATTTCTCCAGAGCCTCCTCGAACAGCATGGCCTCTGAGGCGCTCCACTCCTCCATCTCGTCGCGGCAGAGCACGGGGCCTCCCTGGGGGACGAGGTTGGACATGGCTTTGGCCAGGTCGTAGCTGTTCTTCTCCAACGTGTCCATGGCGTGGAACTGACGGCAGAGACAAAAGGTGGATTGTTACCATTGAAAACAACATTTAAACATTGATGAAACCCTTTGGTGGGCAAACGAACACAATAATGTGATTATAGTCTCACCAGTGTGATGTCTCTGGAGGCTGCGGCCGCGCTCATGTGGAGGCTCGGCTGGCGGATGGAGCTGCTGCAGTCCAGGGCCCGAGCAAACGTCCCGACAGCTCTGAAGAAAAAAAATTAGGTGATGTGGATGAAACAGCAGCTCATGGAAACAGATGTTCAGGCACTAAAATTTGCGTTGTGAGTCAGTTTGTGCCGAGTTTTGGCGCCTGACCTGAGGGAGGGTGCCTGTTTTAGAGCTCCTGCTTTGTCTTTAAAAAAATAATATAACATAATTTTCTTATAGTCATCTAAATCCTAGGAATCTTTATCTCTAAGTCCTGCAGGTATTTCACAATAAAAGACTTGTTGAGAAAAAAAAAAAGAGGAACAAATGTTGATGTATTTTCTCCAGACAACATGCCCTGCTGATGTGCTGATGGGGGAGTCAGACATTGTCATGGCAACAGGATCTGGAGAGGATGGTGTAACTGGTTGACAGATGGCAGCAGAGCATTACCTTGCCACCACCAGGAACTGGTCAATCTGAGGGTCTTTGAGCTGGTTGTTAGGGTCCCACACTTTGGTCTCCAGCTTCTCCTGGACCCGAGTATCTGATTCAACTGAGACAGGAGAGAAACTGCTGTCAGAACAGAGGCTCAGGAAGGTCAGCTGTTCAGATGGGTGGAAATCGTGACTGACTCATAAACATGTTTGTTCAGTGCTCACCCTCAGCGAGCTTGTCAGGAATCTCTGCCTGGTACTTTGAGCCCACACGGATCTCGCCCTGGTCTGCCAGCAGAGTCTTCTGGACAGGGTCGAACACCAGCGAGTAGAAGAAACAGTCCTACACACAATAAACAACATCACGTTACAGCCGCTTCACAAAAGGGTTCGTGTCACCACATTAATTCAAGTGTCCTTTTTCCTTTTTATGCTGCGACACAATGAGTAGGGAGAAGAGGACGCTGTGAGTGGCAGATGGTGTCGTACCTCCTTGTCCAGGTAGCCGGCCAAAACGTCCGTTTCATTGAGGAGGGTGACGTTACATTTTCCCCTGTGGAGAGAGTGAGGAGTGTTCACAGACCAGGAGCCACAAAAACAAGGTCTGGTAATTGAAGGTAAAGGTAATTGATGCAAAACAGTGTTTTGCCCTTAATTATATTAACTGTCACAGCCTGCAATAGTCTGCTTTGTCCTGCCACATTTTCACAATGCGCCCAATAATGTTTTTGTACTGCCGAAAATATCTTTTGACACTCTAATAGCCATCGTGATACTCAGTCCGCCTGTATTTATTTTAATTTCATGGCTGTGAGTGCTTCTGCTCCTTTTTCACCAAGATAACTTTCACTTTACGATATCTGGCAGTTATTCAACCGTTTAGGAATTACGGTACTGAGAAGATGATGTCACTGGTGAATCTTGTCTGTGATTGGACGGTCTGACAACTAGTTTGCTGTGTTGAAGAACCGTGTACAATGTTTTTCTACACTGTTAGGATGGGATGGCCTTACTAGCTGCAGTTTAATTTTAAATAGGCACAGCAGGGGTCAGCAGAGGTAGACCGATTCATTTCTGACATTTGCCTTTTTTTTTTTTTTTTTTAAATCAGCATTGTCCGATCATCATTTTCTAATCCAAATAATTACAGTAAAATTATGCATCTTTGTTCTCTTAATTAAATTAATTAAAACATTTATTTTTACCCTTCAAAAAAATGGCTCCTTTTCATGTTTGGAGAATTAGAGTTGTTCACTGACTGGTTACTGAGGTTAAACAGAAAAACTCCTTGGTCAAAGTCTGCGTGACAGGATTGAAAATAAAACGCAGCACTTACCGTATGTGAGTCGCGGGTAGAGATTCAAACTGTCGAGACAGGAAAAGCTCTCTGTGTTTGAGCTGGTGCTTCTGTTGTTCACCCAGGACGGGCTGCTTGGACTCCTCTTCAAACTCTCCTACAAACACAAACAGGACGGTATGACATTATTATACACATACAGTACATAAACATGCCGATAAGCCGGAAATTAAGTTTTATGTACACACACATGGTTGCGATTTGTGTCATACATGGGTGTCAGGTTAACCCCTTTATTTGCTTTTTTGGCAACTTTCAGCTACAGAACATGAAGCAACTGTATAGTTCATGTACAGTTTTTACGAGATCATCACCATCCAGAGAACAGCAGAATAACACCGTTCATGTTACACAGTGTCCTAATGTTCTGAGGAAGTGTGTTTGACAAGTCAGTGCTGTGTTCGATTACATAATACTGCAAAAGTTAAAGTGTTCATTAGCCAATGGTAAGAAAATCGTTAGAAAGACCATAACAACATGTAGGTAACAATAGAATCATAGCAACAAGAGAAAGAAAACCTGATTTTTAACCACAGAGCTCCAGTCTGTTTAGAAATCAGGTTTCAAATGTAAAATTCAGGGGAGTTTTAGTTCGCATAACGTTTTTCATTTTTTCAATATCTGTTTATCGGACTGATACAGATACCAAGTGTCACTTCGGCTCATCCCGGAAAGAAAAAGCTGCACAAACTAATAACAAAGATAAAATAAAGAGATATTCTTTTCTAGCCTTCTCTTTTAGAGTTAATATTTTCTTAAAGCAACTACTGCACTTCGTATGTTTACATGACATTGGTAAAAAATAACTGTTAGCTTAGTCCAACTAAAACTGGACTTTTAAAATACATGTTAGTCTGACTGAAATTGTGCTAAATCAAATTTCTCAAAATCCAACAGCAGACCCAGGTTTTGTGACTGGGTCACAACTCAAGATGACCTGGGTGCTCTGTACAAGGACCACAATTCCCTCCCCGCGACTTAAACCCGTACATAAAAGAAGACAACAGCGACCAAAACATGGCAAAAATTCAGGCTGGTAAATTTTTTGGACTGACGACAAGACCAATTTTATGCTCTTTGACCTTCAAGAGTTGAATGTTTTTAAGTAAATGCACGGTGCTTGACATGCCAACAACTAGCTGCAAGCTAAACTTGAACTCACTCTGTACTAAAAAGCTGAAAGGGAGTGTGGTGCCTCCTGGAGTAGCGGAGGTGGGTACTCTCCAGTCAATTCCTACTCATGCTCATACTGGGACGAGGACAGTAGTCCAATTCAGTAGAAAGATAGCTAGGGATAGATAGATAGATACTTTACTAATCCCAAAGGATATTCAAGTTATCCAGTAGCTTAAGGAATACACACTCATATATCACCCACATACGTACAGCAGATACACAACCCACATTAAACCCTCATATGACAAAGACAATTACCCACATATAAATATCTAATTTTAAATTAAGGCAAGGGTAAGGGTGTGCAATGGGCTAATGTAGCCCGTTTATTTAGGTAATGTTAAGGAAAGTAAAAAAGGGTAAAAAGTGGTAGTGCAAAACAGTTGTAAGACAACGGTAAGACAAGCTACAACCATAGCTCAACTTTACTGTGCAAGGAAACGGACATTTCCTCCGTGTAATTATCTCATACAGCTTTAATCCAAGTATGGCTCAATTCTTTATTCAGTCTAGTTATTTTATTAATCCTCTGCCACAATTTACAACAGTTTGAAGGTCATGCATTGATTGGTTCAAAGGGAGCAGTGGACTTGTGTGCTACCGACTGTGTACTTGATATTTCCCATGCACCAAGATACAAAAGGCACCAACAGTTATTAATGGACTTGAGTGACACAAAGGGACCGTCTCACATTATCCAACCCGTGAAGAAATGCGAAATAAATAATAAGAAAAAATTAAATAAGACACATGCATCTATGCGTGTGTGTGTTTGGCCATAAGACTGCATTCCTAATTTCAGGCGGGTGAGTAATTTGTTGAAAGCCGGAGGGGGAGGGACTATCACTCCATCTGCGCGGACTCCGCCCCTGCACTCAGCCACAGGAAACCCTGTCAGTGAGGGCACAGGGGAGGGAGGGGGGAAGACAGAGGGAGTGAGAGATAGCAAGCAAGAGGGACGGTACCTTTAGCCACACCCCTTTTCTGTTAACCTCTCAACTCCCCTCCCTCCCTCCTCCTCCTCCTCCTCCTCCTGTCCGGTTAGTCCCTGCCAGACAAAGTAGGAAACCCTGTGTACCAAACCTGAGGCGCCCATCCCCCCCACCAACATGTATCCCCAACTCTATACACACACACACACAAACCACATACACACAGAGGGAGCGACACACAGTTAAAACGCACACAGCATTAACTGTAACACACACACACACACACACACACACACACACACACACACACACACACACACACTTTATTTGCTCTGACAAAGACGCAATGCAAGTCAGTATTAACCCGTTGCGTGCTGTGGCCCTCGGGGACAGATCAAGGGCCTTTTGTTCTGCACAAAGAATTGATGTGTGAGTGCAGACGCAGGAGGAAGAGGAGGGGAGCAGAGACGAAGAAGAAGAAAAAAAAGAAGAGGCAGATAAAGTGAGGTTTAACACAAATGAGCAGCACAAGCAGGGAGAAGGCACTTTTTCACCTTCTCATCACTGCTACAAGATCGTAACGATCACAGCCAGATCTGAAGGCGATCACATGGAACATGACCGCCATTTAGGCCACGTCCACGTTTTTATTTAAAAAACGCATAAATTCTGCCTCAGATTCATCTGCTGTCCACACTTTCCCGCCATTTTTGAGCCACAGCAACCTTTTTCTAATTTGGAAACGCTCAGTATGTTTGACCAAAACCAAACTTTCTAAGACCCATGTGAACATGTTGGTTACAAGCAGCTGGTTCACAGAAGAATAAGACAACAGTGACAAAAACATGGTGTATTTTTTAGGACTGATGAGACCGATTTTATGCTCGTCAGCTTCAAAAATGTAATATTTTAAGTTGGTAGGAGGTCAACCGACATCACAACAGTCACAATAGCCAAGTCAAATTAAATATGACTGTTTAATGATAACAAATATTAACCAGTAACCAGTTATTCAGCAACAGTAAAAATATAATTTTAGATTAATTATTGTCTTGACCTATTATTGTCTGACACATCTTATTCTACAGACTGAAGAGAAAATCTTTGTTTCTCAGATCTGCATAGATATCACACAGTGATCTTTTTTAAATATTTTAAAAATCAATTAGATATTTATTCAAAATCGTTCTGCCCTAAATAGCATGCATTACATTTCTTTAACTTAAACTGCGATATGATTCGTGATATGAGGAGGAATGATAATTTTCACATAATTTCTCTCATTTTCATTCTAATAACATTCATTCAAAATGATTACTGTGTGATTTTTGTGCAGATCTGAGAGGAATAAAGATGTTTTCTTCAGTCTGGAGAATATGATGTGTATGGAAAATGTAAATGTTATTATCACACACATTTTGCGCCTCCTGCGATTTGATAATTGCAGTAGGCCGTATTGCGATATTGATTGAATTTCGAGTAATTGTTCAGTCCTAATTTACCTCTAACACTAACAAACTGAAAGCGGGTGTATTGCCACCTAGCACTGCAGAGGCAGACACTTCATTCAGTAAATCCAGAAACCACATCTGCTTGTGTGGGACATGGCATGACGTCCAACTCAATGGAAATGTACTGAATGATGCCATTATCACCATTCACTTCCTGATTAGTTCACACCAGCTCCAACACTCGACTGTCAAAGGGTTAAGACTTAGTTTTAGTTTTGCTTTTATGCAGTCATCGCTCTAATAAAAAGACACCACCGCTCGCTCTGATCTTCCTCCACTGTTGTTTCTCGTCATATTTTCTAAAACCGAGCAAACAACTGTCGAGGTGAGAAGTAGCTTCCTGTTTACGCCTGCACATGCAATTGTCACATGATTAGGCATGTTATTTTAGACCTAGATTACTTCTGATCCAGAGTTGAAAGGCTCGTCTGTGCTATGGATGTAGCTTTAAACCAGGCTTACGTCAACAAATCAGAATTTTTTGCAGGATAAAAAGGGTTAATGAATATAAATAAAGTCTGTCTTAAGTTAGCATGAAAACTTATCCCTGCAGACTAGCCCGGTCCACCTTAGCATCAGCTCAGGTTACAGTGAATTATCCCAGCAGGTCCAACACAGTCTGCAACTGGAATAGATACAACAGGGATTCAATCCCGGGTCAAATGACTCTACAGGAGACTCTTTTTTTTTTTTTTTTTTTTTAACCACTCCAGCTCTAATTGGCAGTGATGGAAACATGACACCACAGAGAACACGCTAATCTAAATATTATCATTATTTATTCTGGCAGTCTAGACGCTGACGCTGCACCTTTACCGGTGCGACACAGTAGTTTTTTCTGTGGAGTGTTGGATTTCTCTCTCGAGAGGAAAGAAAAACAGAAAAACAGAAACTCCTCTGTTGGTTATGGGGGGGTTCTCCCCCTCTTTCTCACTATTTTACGGGGGATGATAAACCTGCTGATTTTGGTGTATAAGAGGTATTGTGAATAGAGCTGCAACCATTATTCGTTTATGTATCGATTTCTAAATAAATCTTTTACGTTGTCTGATTTTTCAGCTTCTTAAATGTGCATATTGTCAGGTTTCTTTGCTCCATAAAGCAAAGAAAGCGTTCAAACTGAATCCTTTTGGTTTGCTCCAAGACATTTGAGAACGTCATCATTTCCAGGTTTGGGAAACACGGATCAACATTTTCAGACATTTTCCGGACCAAATACTCGAATAAACAAGAAAATAAATGACAGATTATGAAGACACATCTGTAGAATTACTGTGTGGTGGAAATAAACTAATTTGTGCAAATGGAAAATAGCGGTGTTTGTAAAATTACTATTAATTGGACATTTGTTGAATACAGCTGTTGAAGCACATTCTATATGTGATTGTTATTTTAATTATTGCCCAGCCCTATGCTGCAAAATACTGTTAATGTCCACATACGAAATCAAAAAGGGTGGATCGGATATCGGATGGATTCAATGCAATCCAAAAATCCTATATATATATATATCGCATGGTGAAATGGCACAATTGTGTTAAGTTGTGTAATTGTGTACTTTAAAATGACTGTACCAGACATTGTGTCACTCAGACACCAGATATTGGTATCAGTAAATACTCCAGGGGTTTAGTTGGAGAGTCTTTTCTTGAAAAATGGACAAAAAGAAAATGATAAAACTGTAACCACTTTCTCCTGTGGCTAAAGACCTCCTCCACTGACCAAGGAAAAGTAATCGATTACCTATTTTCAGCAGGTTTACCCGTGTCTTTCAAAGAATAAACCCAATACTACCCACCAACGTTGATGTAAAAGAGGCATTAGGCTCCTGCAGGCCTTAATTGGCTAATCTTACAAGAAGCTATGCTCAATTAAAAGACTAAGCAACTCTGAAATTCAAATTTAGACGAATGGATCTTCAGTCGGTGGACACACTAAAAGAAGGGGAGAGACTCTAAAGAAGCAGCTTTGTAAAAGAGAAGAATAGAAGATACATCAAGGCTGCAGATAGAGGCAAAGATATCATGATGAAACCACCATCGCGTTATTAAGTATGATCTCCTACGTGGAGAAAAGCAGCATGAAACAAAAAAGAACAAAACATCCATTTTAACACAGAGATGCATTGAATTCACCTGAAAAATACCTGCTGTTTTTCCCGAATTAAAGAGCTGATGATTCATTCATGAAAAATACATTCATATTATGTTTTTTCAGAAATAAATACAGTATCTAAAAGTGAATTTAACTTAACGGGACACATCTGCTTCCATTAAATCAACCCCTCCTCTTTTGCATAAAAGTATTATTTGTTTATCCATTTATTATTAATTCAGTAAAACAGAACAGACACATTTTTTTTGTTTTTAAAATTTATTTAATTATTTCAGAAAAGCTAAGCCAAAATTGTGTGTGTGTGTGTGTGTGTGTTGAAAATTACTTTAAATAATTAAAAACAAGCTTTAAATTGTGAATATTTTCTGGTTTCCTTGCTCCATAGAACAAAGAAATCGTTAAAACTGAATAATTTTGGTTTGTAGACAAAACACGACATTTGAGAACATTGTCATTTCTGAGGTTTGGGGAACATCGATCAACATTTACTAGTCCATTAATCAAGAAATTAGTAGTTATCCCTCTTATGACCATCATGATAATCAGGCCGCCTGGATTTATTTTGATTTTATGGCTGTAGCATTGTCACAAAAATCTTCAAAGACTGAGTGCTTCTGCATTTATTTTCCAAGATTCCAAGATCACCTTAAGAGGCCCTATAGAGCCCTGGCGCAACCCAGTGGTCTGAGCATCATGCCAGTATCGCATTTTCACCACACCCGATCTCCATGCCAAGTTCCCAGAATTTTCATGCATGTTAACCCCCTCAAAAAAGCCACGGATATAATAATAATCTGAAGGAAAACAATAGGCACCAGGTGTGGATTTATTTTGATTTTACAGCTGTAGAATTGTCATAAAATGTTCAATGAGTGAGTGCTTCTGCCTATTTTTTCAAGATAACATTCGCAAACAGTCTAGGAGTTATGGTAATGAGATGTACACATGCCAAATCCTGTTGGCGACAGACAGGATGGTAACAGAAGGGTTAATAGTAATTCTAAGGTGAAAAAAATGGGTGAATTCAACTAAAAAATTCACTGATGTATAATGCAAACTGTTAATGCTTGTGACCGTGATGTTTCGCCACCACCCGACACTTGCTGATGCTTCAGCTGTGGCAGACAGCAGCCCCCACCTCCTCCTCCAGTACCCTGATGAAACACTGCCAGTTTAGTATTTTGTTTGAAAATAAAGATTTATTCCAGGCCGCTGCGTGAGGTTTGTGGAGGTTGAGAAGGCCGTTAGCCACTAACACTAACCCGTATGAAGTCATTACCCTTACTGATGCTGTGATCCCCTTATTTTTAGCATAGTCAATTACTCTAAATGTACATTTCGACTTCATCGACGGGGGGAAATAAGTCGTTAGGAACATCCCTGTTGTGTATGTGTGTGTGTGTGCAGATGTCTTTGTCTGAAGCACTGCAGCCCAGGAGGAGGGAGGGAGGGCGGTTGGGGGGTTTGGTTATGGTGCTGGGGTGTGTGGGTAATAATGAGTGAGTGTGATCAGGCTTCAGTAGTCTGCATGCCATTAGCACCACCCCACTACCTCCACCCTCCCACCTCCTTGGCTCAGACACAAGACACAGTCTGGGCTAGAGAAGGACAGGAACCACATACTGAGGCGTTAGGAGACAATATCACCAATTAAAATGGTTAGAAATAACCAGAATATTAATTTAGTCAGCCCTTATTCTTATCGTTATCGCTACTGTAATTACTATTTGGGCCGTGGGTGAAACAGGAAGGTGAGTTTTGAACCTGCGCACCCCTAGTCTACATGGGTATGCGTGTGTCTGGGTAAAACACAATGTGTAAAATATACTGAAACGGTTATTGGTAACATTGCATTTTGCAGATCAATATACCTTTACCCAAAAGATGTTTAGTTTGTTAATAATGAAGCGCAAACAAATTCATGATGACCAGGAAATAATCCATACATTTTTTTGTGAAATTCGGTGCAACTTAGTTTTGGCTTGCTCCATCCGTGATTCACCTAAGGGGGCGCTGTAGAGCCCTGGCGCAACACACGGGTCCGAGCATCGTGTCAATATCGCATTTTTGCAGAGTTTTCATGCATGTTAACCCTCTCAAAAACCACCAGATAATAATAATCTGAAGGAAAACAAGGTTTTCCACTGTGTGCCAGGTATGGATTATTTTCTATTTTATGGCTGCAGAACTGTCAAAAATTTTTCAAAGAGTGAGTGCTCCTGCCCCCTTTTAAGAGATAACTTTCACGTTCACTGGCAGTTATTCAACCATTTAGGAATTATGGTACTGAGAAGCTGACGTCAAACACGTGACACGCTGGTGAATCTTGTCTGTGATTGGAATGAATGGATGGGTACTGGAAAGCAGAGAAATTGTTACTGACATTACAGTAACAATTTCTCTGCTTTCCGGTACCCATCCATTCATCTTCTACTGCTTTATCCTCCACATGAGGGTCACGGGGTGTGCCGTGCCAATCTCAAAGGTGAGGTCAAACCATGGACAGATCGCCAGTCCATAGTTTTTGAATTTTCTACGTATCACTAACACTCTATGAGTTACGGTAATGAGAAGTACGCACACCAAATCCCGTCGGTGACAAGATTGTAACAGAAGGGTTAAACGTGTATGACAATGTTCCTAGAAACAAGCCTTTTTAACGGAAAACTTTTTTTCGGAAGAAAAAGGAAAAAGATCAAATAGGGAAAGTTCTTTTCCCATGTGGTCTGCCTGGACCCTGCCGTAGGAGTCCAGGCAGAGGATATGTGTGTGGATTCCGGAGTTAAAAACGACCGTCTTGAAATAACCCTGAAGCAGACCTTGGTACAATTCCATCATAAAAGCTGTGGAGGTACTCTGGGGCTTTTATGTGAAACACAATGAGGAACAGGTTCATAAAAGGCAGCGAGCCATGTCATACGTGCTCCAACACAGAAGAAAACAAGTGCAGGGGAGATGACGGGAGGCTTGGAAACTGTGGTCGCTACTCACTTGCATTGCTGTCAGCCAGCGTGTTGAGGTTGCCAGAAATGTCTCTCCTCCTGAAAAGACACACCACCTTTGCCTCCACATTCCCGTTGGCTGTCTGTAAAGGGAGAGTCAGCGGTTAGAATACAGCAACATAATGAAGCGCTGGTTTAACCACCTGAGATTCGCGCTGCCAAAAGTCTGAGAAATTGCAGCTACTTCTCATTTCTCTGTCTGGTAATGGTTTATTCAGAGGCATTAAAGAGTTTCTAAGTGTGTTTCACTATCATTTACATTCTCAAACGATCTCAGTTTAGCTTCAATCAGTTCTGAGCCCGCCCATTTTCATTAATCCCTTAAAATACAACATATTTACATACATTTTCTGCTCTTATCCACACCAACCACTCACCGAGTTGCAGAATGTTGCATTTTAATACCACAATTTTTCTACATTTAGCCAACATACACATACAGATGTGGTGAGTCCGAAAAAACTACCCTTTAAACTGCTAGACATACATATGTTTTATAAATCAGTTGCACTTGCTTCTGTTTGGTCAAGGTTCATTTGACCGAATCATCATGGGTGTACAGAAACAGAAGATCATGCTACTTTAATTTAATAAAACATTTTTAATGTTTGATTATAGGGCTGTAAAGATTATTCGATTACTAAATTGATCATCAACAATTTTGATAATCGATTCATCAGTTTGTGTTTTTTTCCCCAAAAATAATAATTAAAAGACGCTTGCCGATTTCTCGGCTTCTTTAACGTGGATATTATCTGGTTCATTTGCTCCATATCACAAAGAAATTGCATCCAAAACTGCATCATCTTGGTTTGTGGACAAAACAAGACATGTGAGAACATCATCATTTCCAAGTTTGGGAAACATTTATCAACATATTCTGACATTTTCTGGACCAAAAACTGGATTAATCAATGAAATAATTGACAGATCTCTCTCCATTTATTATCACTCAGCGTCCATTATCACTCAGCATAATAATAATGATGATGATGATGATACAGTCCTCCTGGTGCACGAGCCCTTCCACGTAAGAGTGTTACATAAATGAGCTTAATCCTTTGACTGGGAAAGAAGCCTGTGTCATATGCTACTATTGTTATGTAAGTAGATGCAGCGCTCCATCAACTTGTGTCAGGAAAGACAAGAACCACATTTAGCTCGTGCTAACATTTTTAGTGTGAACATTGTGGTTGCAAATTGGGCAGGAAATGACATAAAGAAGATGACAACCAACCTTGTTGAGCTCTTCTATTCTGCGGATCAGGTAAGGGTTGCTGGAGGAGTTCTCAAAGTACACGTAGTCTGGAAAACAGAAGAGTAAATTAGGATTTAACACATGTCAATGTGCCCAACAAGCTTAAAATACACATGTGCTCCTGACAGACACCCTCATGTTTTTGCAGCTGTGTACACGTTCTGAGGGTGCAATGGCAGAAGTGAGAAGATTTTTGGCTAACCTGATGGACAGGGATCCATTTACACTGACACACAGCTCTCTTACTGGACGCCTGCCCGCACAACAATGAGTAGCTGCTGGGAGAGCCGTCAGACACTGTTACTTGAGCTCCGGGAAAGCTCTCTGTCCAAACACAATTAATTTAAGTGATATTATCCACTGATGTGATGTGTGAGGTATGGTTGGAGGTTGTGAACCAAAGGGGTATCAGTGCCATTGCTCTATTTGCACTACTATGTTATAACATACCACCCCGTAACTGACACGTTTCTTTTTTTTATTATTGCTGAACAATAAACTGCCAATTTTTCATATCATGGAGTGTCTAAAGTCAATAATTTAATGTGCACCTGAAACAAAACAAGGAAAAGCAGCAGTCGACCAATTATTGGCCTGATAAATCAAAGATTGGTCAACCCCTAGGAAAAAATAGAATAAAATTGGTACTAAAGATAGCATTTATGTGCCTCCTAATGTTTTAGCCAATTAATTGGCTCCACTAGAGGACATCTTACAACCAATCCATACTGGTAGACACTAGTTACAATTAGGGGTGTGAATCACAGGTACAATACATGGTCCACGATACCAAGAATATTGCGATGCAACCATTCTGTGATGGTCAATATATTGCACAGCAATCATATAGCGATACATCACAATAAGAGTCTTTTTCTCTATTTTTTCTCAACAGAGAATTGTGAAAACATGCTTCAAACTCTTGTTAAACATCAGGAATGGGAATCAGTATCAGTCAGTATCGGTTTGATACTGGTCAAAATCACTGGATCGGATATCGAACAGACATGTAAAATCCGATAAAATCCAAAAACTCCTATTTCATGCTTCACTATGCACAGACTGTAAAAATGTAAAATTAAAAATCAGCAAACGCATTTTTAGTGTAGTCGTTTATTTCTTCTTTTTGGGAGAGCAATATTTGTCACACAACTGGACAATTATGTCTTTGAAATGATTCAACACAAATGTGTTGCTAACAGATTCATATTTCATAAATGGTCTAAAATGACTGCATCTGGCTTATAACTGTATCCACCTTGGAACTGCGGGTTATGTGGGGCTTCACTCTCAACAAAATCAATCTGTCCAGGTGAGTGTTTTAGCTCATTTTCAGAAATAATATTTCTGTACCAAGCCAAGTGAAGGCAGTTATCACATGTCTATATTATGCACGTGTCATGTCATGTGTCATGTCTGTGTGAACAGGAAGCAGGTCATCTACTCAGCTGGTTGCTTGGTTGCAGAACACGCTACAAAAGGAGGAAGAGCAACAGTGAAAAGTAAGAGCAGGAAATTATTTGTCGAGGACAGAGGAGGTAGAAACATTACCAACAGCAGCAGGTGTTAACTTTATGCGTCTCCTTTGACTTGCATTATAAATTCATTAAGTCTTTGGTCAAGAGGAAATGTAAAACCAATTGGGCTGCAGGCAGATTAATAACATTATGTCTCTAATACAAGGAAACAATTTGATCAATTTGTTTAATCATCTGAAACACAATCACAAATTGGCTTATGACCTAACAGTACAGGAGCAAACAAAAAAATTAAAGCCTTTGCAACTTGTTTTTCTTTAATAGAGCCACACTAGTGTGAGTGCACAAAAACATCATCTAATTTGGTTTGTTTTTTATTTTGTTTCCAAAGCCAGTGGGTAATTGTGTTAAATAATTGTGCTTATGATTTTTTTCTTTTTTTCTTTTCAAATTAGCAACCAGCCATGCAGTGTTAGCTAATTAGTAGAAAAGAAATAAAGGCTACATAATGTTGTTCCCTTTTCCTGTTATTTATGTTTTTTTTTAAAAAGCTGTAGACAGTCTCTTCCTCTTTAGAGGAAAAAATAAGACAAGGTCACCGCAGCATTCTTCTTGCAGTTTCAAGTCTGCAAGCTCCAGCCAGTATATTTTCACATTTAGAAACCACCACAATAAAAGACAGACACCACATAATATGAAGAAAGTATTAATGTCCAGTGTAAACATCACAAGTCCTGTCATCACATGTCATTAGTTTAGATTGGACTGTGTGACGGTATAACACCAAACCAAATCAAGACAAACACGTGACAGATCATTCACGTGTGCTCAGCTGAGCAGGAAAAACCAAATAATGACGCAACAGTGTCTCAGACACACTGTAATATCTGTTTACACAACACTGGCAGAAGAGTTAAATTAACATAAAATAAACATAGTCAAGTGAGTGAACACTGCAAAGTCACTTTCAGGTTAATAAAAAATATCTACATTTTTAGTTAACCCGAGTTTGCGCTAGGCCTGTCCCCGACAACAGACTCAAAACTACTAATTTGGTGCCAAACAATTACCACAATCCAACAATTCAACCACAATGCCAAATTGTATCAATGTAGTGTAAATGTATGTATTACGTATGTATAGACGTTAATACAGGCTGATTTAAAGAAATTAAATAAAGTGCATTCTTTAACATAGTTCACATTTCTGGTGCACTTAAAATCACTCGTTCGTGCATCGGTTTAGGCTAGGGTTGCGAGTCATCACTGTTGTTGACAAAAAAATCAAGGACACATATTGTTGCAGATGAAATTGATTGTCAATAACTGTTGATTATACATCCTTTTCCTGTAGAAGTGACTCATCTCGCTTTCTAGACATCTCTGCAGGGAATGACTATCTAACAACAGATTGTTGTGTGTGACGTCTCTTCCGACTCTCCAGCTAACAGCCGAGTCCTCAGACTTGTTTGCAACTTTGCCATCTATGGTGTAAAACAAGAATTACTTTAATGCCATGACTGTCTGCTAATGAGGACATTAAGCTTCTTTGTGTACTCTAATGTCTATATATTGGTTCCAAAAATCTGTTATCAGCCTCATTATTTAGTAATAATCGCTATCAATATGGAACGGGTTGGTTATCCAATTATTCGATTATGTTTTTGGTAATCTATGATGACGCAGATATTCACAACAGCAGTAATGTTGACTTTAATTTGGCAATTTTATCTTGTTTGGTGCACACTAATCAGTGTTGATTATTTAGATTTAGCTTTTTTTGGATTTGCAGATAAATAGAAACATCAACTGCAGTTCGCCTGAACTTGGGAGTCATCAGCTTTTTAAACATTGTGTGGATCAAATGCCATGGGGATTCATCGCTCATCACACCACGGCTGCACACACCGTGCTGCTGTGTAGCTTTTGATGCTGTGTGGATTCACGTCAAGCTCCATCTGGTCCTCCCACAAGCAAGGACAGAGTGGCTCAGGAGGAAACCAGTGGGTTTCTGATGCATCGCAAACCACGAGCAGAGAAGGAGAAGGAAGGATTCAGACACCTGAGAGGATTTCTTGCACTACTTAACACACTGATGGGGACTCCTTCAAGAGAAGCACTGCCTCTGATCCCAGCGAAGGAACACAACCTCATTACATAACACCGACACAGACACCAAAAGTGGATTCATACACTAGACATGATGGATTCTCTCTTAACGTTATTCTATATTCAGGGAATCCATCTCTTCTTCTCTCCCAGTGTGACGAGTCCATCAATACGATGGGTCGAAATAAATAACACCATTGAGACAGCTTATCTTAATGATGTCAGTGGTGAAAAAGGCATCAGCTGCTTTCATGTTAATGTGGGAACAGAGGTATGGGCAGCATGGACACAAAGATCTGACAAGAGCCGTGTGGATGATGTGCACATGTGGCTGGAGTGGTGCAGTGAACAGGGTGCTAGAGGGTGAATGAAGAGGAGGAAGCCCTTTGACTAATCTCTGGGGAAGATAATGATCTTACATGCAGCCTCAACACTCAACACTGCGCCTCTGAAGGACTGGTAATGTAGGCGCTCACTTAAATAGAACTGCCTGTACCAGCCAGCTGCAACAAAGAAATCCCCGTTGAGACACTTGCTTTATAAATCTTGCAGATGTATAATATCTAACGTTAGAAGTAGGGCCTATATCAAGAAGTGCATTAGCTTTTCTTATTTCTGTTTCTGCATTGTACAACCAACCTAGTTAACCGGGTGACTGTATGTGCTGTAAGGCTTATTTTACTGTACTAGGAAATCATTACATAAGCATACACATGTTGCTACAATAGTCTATGGGCTAGACATAGAATCACAGAGAAGGGACAGTGGCATCATCATCAACCACCGAGTGGCAACCAGTCATGACATCACCTATCAGAATCTGAACTCTTATTTTGAAGCCTCCAGAAATGCGATTTGGCCAGCGCCATGTTGACACTTAGCAAACACAACTTGAAAGGCGTCACCTGCAACAAGGCTCCTATTGCATGATACCAGCTATCAATCACACTGGTGTCCACTCATTTATTTTGTCTGTTTTCCTTCAACATATGAACATAACTTTAATGTAAACATCAGCCATCGACTGCCATGATTTCTAAAAATCGGCATTAGCTATAGAAATATGCCTCCATATTACATGAAGAGCGCTGAGCCTCTGTGTACATCATCAATACCTGTTGTATCATAACCATCATCTTAGTCTGGCAGTTTACCACCAACACAAACAACATGACCTGAGACTCATGCAAAGATCTATCAGTATCAGATACGTAATAGCAGCAAGCTATATTTACAACATGTGGTATTACCAGTGTATAAATAGACAAAACCCAGCTGTTGAGACATTAATGTAGTGTTTAATCAGGATGACCCAAATAGACTCCAGACTCCTATGTGACCTTATACATAGCCCGTCACACGGTCTCACTGCCGATTCAGCCATTTCTGCTGCCACAGAACCAGACTCAAAGAAGGTACACAGCGTCCTGACAGCGTTATTGATGTTCACAGACGCTACAAAGATCCACACCCACGGCTACAAAACCCATGTGCACATGTTCACATCAGTGGTGGCGTGCATGCACACTTAGAAGGCAGGGGGCGAAAAATTAAAAGAGCCCCTACTTTCCCACACATCTGTGTATACAGGGACATCCTTTAGAGCGCAGCATCACTTTCTATCAGAAAGATGGGCATTTTTTTTATACCACACATGAAATAATTTCCTCTAAGGACAGCCTTTAGGACACTGTCATGTAGGGTCAGTAGGGAACTTCATAACAGCACCCGTTTAGACTGGAAGGGTACCCACAGGAAACGAAGTTGCACGGGCATCTTATAGGGCACTGCATCACTTCTCTCCACTAGAAAGGCACTCCTTTAGAAACCATCAATCTTACATATTTATACAAGCACTTCCTTATATTAAGTTTCCATCATGGTATAGTTCGGTATGGTACGGTTTGGAACAGTGGGTCAGGCTTGCGTTTCAACTGCGAACATAACACACCAGACAGCAAGACAAGAGTGTCCAGTGTTTTGTTAATTCCTGCTTGGTTTGTGGCTGTTTGTCTCAAGAAGACGTCAAGCTTTGTATGAGAATAGACTGCAAGCGTTAAAGAAACGCCGGTTATGGGGGAGTGATGCTTTTCTATTGCCAACCAGCTCTCTGTCATGGGTGCAGCCAGTCTAGCTTCACCCATACCACACCATTACTGTTATCCCAAGGGAAGAGTACAGAAAAATGGAATGGTTGGAGCTGTTTATTTTGGTACTACTCCTAATGGAAATGCAAACTAATACATACCAAACCGGTCCACGCAGTGGAAACACAGCTTTAGTATGCATCTTGTGACTCAATGGGACACTTCAGCATGCAGTGTTTTTGTCCATTAGGGCACCATATTGTCATGCCACTGCATATCAGTGTATGTTAATAAGTAAAGTGTGAATATGATGGAGGAAATCTCACTGGTAGCCAGTAATATCTACCAGCATTGCAAACCCAATGTCAGAAAAAAGAAGTATAGAAATATCTGATCTTTGTAGGGCAGCTTTGACAACACAGGACATTATACTGTGGTGTGTTTATGTTTTGCTGAGATTCTTCAGTTCCCAAAACAGGTGCTCTGACAAATCATGCTATCCATCGATATCCACATGTTCTCAGTGCCAGTGAAATTAGTAGTGTTGTCATACAAAGTGATTTTATACTGGGAGCAATATTTGATCAGGGATATCTCTAGATATGCTAGCCCTGAAATCATTATTCAAGATGTTATAATACAGTATCAAAACAAACTCCCCATACTCTCACTGTGCCCATGTGGTGAATAGTGGTGTAATGCAAAGTGATTCTGTACTGGGAGCACTATCTGACAGGGGATATTGGCCTATAGAGAAGGGAAATAGTAGAGTATCAAAACATGTTATTTTTACACTACATTTATTTCTCACTTGTAACCCAACGCTGCGAGTTATACATTAAGTGGAAAACCGTAGCAGAAGGTAGCAGAACACCGGCGCGAGCATTTCATAGAGGAAGTCCCTCTCTCTTACAGTAACGGTTACCCCGGCTAACTCTTTATAGAGGTTCAAATTAAATTACGATTAAAACGTATTTATATACTCGTACATGCTTGTGTGTGCGCTATGGAAACGAGTTGTTCTCAGTAAACGCGTATCTGCTCGGCGTCTCAACGAGGAATAGAACCGGCTAGGCTAGCTATACAGCTAACACAACTTAGCAATCAAAGTTAGCTCGCGCGGCTAACGCCACCCGATGCAAATGGAGTGATATGGCGGAGGCGATAATGAAATTAACCCACCCCCGCTGACAAAGCCAGCCGAGCCGACCACAACTCTAGCTAGCTACCACAGGCGCCGCTACTCAGATGCTGACCCTCCATCGGCAGCTAATGCTAACTAGCGCTGCGTTTACTTCCAGGACGTTACCATATGTACCGACTCCACGTCAGAAAATGTGACAATTTACGGTCGCCTCGCCGACTTGAAAACTACATATCGGCAAAACTCCCGCTGCCCACCACCACGCTGCGTTTATTTTTAAATTACACCACCAACTTTTATGACAAGTTCGCGCGGCTCGGTGGGGCAGCCAGCCGCCGCCGTACGGCATTTAGCCTTAAGATATTAGTCTTGATTTCACATTTTAAAAAAGTTGATATTTTGCAGGAATAAACACAGCTTGCCGTATTATACCCAAGCCGAATGCACGAGCGGCTCCCACTCGTGGAAACTGATTAGAAACAACACAAATATATAGTGTTTATTTACATTTTTTCTGATTGGTTTAATTCACACTACGTTGTCGGATGTTTTAGTAAATTTGACGCTCTTGCACGTACACACATGCTAGTAAAGAGTTAGCATTAGTTAGCGGCTAACGGGACAGACGGCTAGCTAGCTGCTAGCCACCGTGTGTCGAAACGAACAATCACGTTGAGTGTGTATGTGTGTGTGGGGGGGTGTCTTAAAAATGTAAAACATTCCTTACCTCCCACTCGGTACATGTTAGCCGCCATTCTCTTGTATCCTCAGCCAAAAACTGCCCCCCGGTTTTCCCCGCTTGGGTAGAAAATGGTCGATTGGGGATCTATTTTATTCCTTCATTTATCGCAGACACCCCCGCCGTGAAACAAAGCCGGCTCCGGGCACAGCGAGCCGAGCAGTGGCGGGTAAAAAGTTGAAAGTTTCCGTTCGTTATGCTCCAAAGGTTAAATCCCCCCCACAAAAAATATATACGTCTTTGTTTTCGGTCCCTCACGCGACCTTCCTCTCCTCTTCCTCACTCACACATACACACACATTCACACACTGCTAGCCTGTCTCTTACTCCACTCTTCCTCCCATCCTCCTCTCCCAGCTTCATCCTCCTCTTCTTCACCTCCGCTCAGTTCAGCACACACACACAGCACAGAAACACACATACACACTCACTGGCCCCCGTCGTTCGTGCGCTAATCGTCATCTTCGGAGATTACCGACAATCTCCGGCATCACACAATTAACTTTTTTTTCTTTTTCTTTTTTTTAACCCACTGGCCGAGGTTTCAATAAACACAACTTTATATACAGTATGGAAAACGCGCACGGGTGGCGCGTGACCTCGTGTGTAACTTTTTAAACATTTTAAAAGCAAGTGAAAATAATGCACTGTCACGTCATGTCATGTCTACACACACACACACACGTTATACACAGAGAGAGGGAAGTTCAATTACTGAAAACACGGTGGCTAAGCAGGGAAATTGCGCACGCGCCTGCACCCGCACGCGCGCACAATTACGAACAGTGGCGTGCACAGACAACCCTGGGCAGGGAGCCCGCCACCGCCACCACCACATATGAAGGACAATAAATGACATAATAATAATAAATAAAAGAAAGAAAGTATAAAAATGAATGAATTAATAAAAAAATTACAGAAGTAAATAAATTAATAAAATAATGAATTAATTAGTTTAAATGATAAGGATAAATTAATTAATGGGTAACACAAAACAATAAATAAATGAATGAATAAATAAATGAAAGAATACATAAATGCAGAAATATCGAAATAAATAAATGTAAATATAAATGAATGAATACAGAAATAAATGAATGAGTAAAAAACCTGCAGAAATACTGAAATAAATAAATGTATAAATAAATAAAAGAATAAATGACTAAATAAATACAAAAATACATGTAGTAAATGTAATATTTTTATTTACTTATTTATTCATTCATTCTCTCTTTTATTTATTATTATGTCATATATCGTCCTCCATAACCACCACCATAATTACTTTAACTAATGAATGAATGAATGAATTAAGTAATGAAAGAATGAATTTATTTATTTATTAATTAAATGTTTATATTATGATGCAAACCCAATGTCATTTTTGATTTATTTCAAAACAACAGTACAGTTTAATCGGCCAACTCAAAGAGTTTCTACACAATAAAGGCAAATGAAATTTTTTAGGGGGCAATTATTACACATTTTTAATTGAGAACTGAAAAATTTAAATGATTTGTCACTCAAATAGGGGCCCTTACCTGTTGAAAAGGGCAGACTCAAACACCTGCCCTCTTCAACAGGTAAGGGCCCCTATTTGAGCCACCTGGAGTATTTCTCTCTTAGTGCGTGTGGAGTTGTTTGAATAAAGTTTGGAGGTTTGTAATACTGTAATATACAGTAAGTATCAATATTTAAGGAAAAGTAAATAACTGATATATATAAATATACTATAAATATAAATAACTGATTTTATAAACTAAATACCAAAAAAATTTGTCATTGCCTAATTTTGATGGTTTTTAATGTAGTTGACCAAAAAATAGAATAATTACATGGACAATATCATCAAAAATAATTCATACTACCTTACATCACCTTAATGCAGATGATAATGAATGGATTTTTCAAAATACATTTTTTATAATTGGATAATTGATCATTTTTTAAATTGATATTCATGTTTATATGCCATTTAATTGGATATATAGGAAAATAATGATGATAATGTTCTTTTTTATATAAAGCATCTGTTTGTATGTAGGGATAACGTTCACATTTGTGATGTATAAAGTACACTTTGTGTCTTTTTGTTTCATATTTATCTTACATATCATCATCTATATGCATTTTATACAACACGTTTGAAATAATTGGTAATTTCTGAATTGAAAACTTAAGTATTGATACTCCCTTACCTGTGTTTGTCACTGCTGACAGGGTCATGACCCCTGTGAAGCAGCATCAAGAGAAAAGACCTCAGTTCCTGGAGCAGCACTGCCCACTAGTGACACGTCACACACATTACACTTTACAGTCTCGTGTTAATTTATTGGGAGCTTGGCAGATACAACATCACAGTATTCCCAATGTTATTTTCTTTAAATATCTATAAAACTGATTGATTGATTTTCATGATATAACAGGTTTGTCACAGTCTGTCTAATGTAAAGCTGAGATTTCAACCAAACAGTTGAAAATACTTAAATCATGTAAAATAAACATTAAGCAAATGTATTTAAAGGTACAGTAGGTAGGATTTTTTTTTGCTTTATTGATCAATATTTTCACCATAACCTTTTAAGATAAATGTAAATGAAGAGTTTTGAGAGAGATAAAAACAACAATACGGCGACAAAACAACCTCCGACTAAATCTGTGGAGTCACAGGAGGCTTTTGACCAATCAAAGGACACTTCTGAGAGACGAGTGTCTCCTATTGGCGGTACAAGGTCCCTTCAGTGGGATCAAAAAAAAGTTGAATGTAATGTTAACATAATTATACATTTCTGAATTTTGGGGCCATTTCATGATATTTTCGGTGTTTAAAAATGTTTTTTAAAATTTTTTTTACCCACATTTTAAAAAAAACTGGGTCAAAAGTAAATGTGTATGTATGTGTGTTGTATTATGGGACTTCGTTCACTGAGATAAGCAGCAGGGCATTCGTTTCAAACTTGTTTTATGCACATATCAAAAAATGCAAACAAAATCTCCAATTTTAGTCGGACTAAGACAATAATTTGTTTTGTTTTTCTTAATGTCATGTAAACACATTAGTCCGACTAAACCCTTGCTAGTCAGACTAACATACCTGTATAATGCAATTTATAGTCCGATTACGCCTGCATGTAAACGCTTAGTCGGACTGTAGTAGGACTTCCAGGTCTTTGACCCGGAAGTAGAAGGAGACAACGTATTAACTGCGCTAACTGTTGCTAGAAATCATACGGCAGCGGCGGCGTCTTTCTTCGGACATACAACGGACATTTTAACATAAAAACAGAAAAAAGTTGAATGTAATGTTAACATTTTTCTATTCTTCTGAATTATTTTCATGAGATTCGCGTACAAGCACCAACAAATACAATCATCTAAACTGTCACGCAGCAAAAAAAAATCTTCAGAGACAGATATTGTTTCTGGTCATGTGACACGTATGAAACAAGTGTGTCCGACCGTGCTCCATTGAAAAGGGGAGCTTGGGGGGGAGGGGGAGGAGGAGTTGGAGAGCGGCGATCCTGAAATGACAACATTTTCACAAAATGGAGCTAAAACTCGACAATCAGCTATTCTTCTTGACAACCTGCCTACTGCAGCTTTAAAAGGAGACGTCGATGTTTGCCACAAACTGTCGTCACTGTCCTAAAATGTCCGCTGATGCGAGACTGACGGAAAACACGCAGAAATGTCCCAAAGTCAAGTCATGTTTTGTACCTGCAAACACACACGTGACCACGTCTACTGCTCCTCCGTCTTCACCTGAGCGACGACGCACTGTCCAGTTTCACAAGCGCTTACATGAATATGGAGGTAAGTGTAAGTGTAATGTAATGTAATGACGGGTGACCTCCTCCTGGAGGAGACCCCCTCTCTAAATGAAACGGACCCAGCAGGGGGCAGCGTAGAGGCAGAGCTGAGCCTCAGCGGCTGCGGCTGCTCTGCACTGACGACGACGACAAACACGTCTCCGAGTGTAAACGGCGTCCCTCTCTGCCGCGTCCTTCCTAGCCGACGGTGGGTTCCGGGGAGCTGGTGGAGGTGGACGACGCCGAGGTCAGGCGCTCCCTGCCGTTCGACGCTCCGCCTCCGACCACCTTCCACTGCAGGATGCACATGTCCTTCCCGCCCATGGAGAGCAGGTGGGAGTCGCAGTGGGTGAAGCAGACGTTGGTGACGTGGCTGCCGTGGCCGTCGTACTTGTGGCTCGGCGCCTGGAGAGAAAACCAAATGAATGGGAAGACTTTTGTTTCAATGATTGTTTTCCGATCAGTTTAGATCAAAGGCAGATGAGGTTTCCATTCATTTTCAATGGGGGGGAAAAGACAGGAAACAATATGAAGGTTCCTGAACGTGATGAATGTTTTGTGGTATGAACTTGTGAAAGTGGCTGACGAATATAGGAGCAGCGTTGTAATGAAAGTACAAATACTTAAGTACAAAATTCACGTATCTGTACTTTACTTTATATTTCCAGCAACTTTTACTATTACTTCAATACATTTCCTCTTATACTGTCTTTGTTACTCGTTACGACCAAATTGAACCCACAACCTTCCAGTTGAAAGACAACTCTCCATACCACTGAGCTACACAGTACAGTAAATGTCATATACTTTAAGACTTTTACTGAAGTAATATTATAAAAAAATGTGACTTCAAAGTCAGTTTCTCGTTAAGATACTTTTTTTTTTTTTTTTAAAGGTATTTTTACTCAAGTGTCACTTTTAGGTACTTTATACAAGACTGTGTAGGAGGAGATAGAGACCAACACATAATGGTGGAAATAGGAAAACAACAGTAAATATTGCTGCTGACTCGGGTTAGTTAACTCCCAACTAGTTGAAGAGTCCAGGTTGGGTCACCACAGTGGTTTTCTTTTTTTTAGCAGTTAACTGCTCTCTAAAAATACACACACATTTGGAAATGTCTGACTTCCTGTTGGGTTCTTTTTGCTTGTACTGACCTGACACACAGGACATGACAAACAAAGACACTTTGACCTGATTTTGACTTGACAACTGAATTTGGTATCCCTTTGGTCTTTCAGGGCAGGACTTTAGGGGGCGCTGTCCAGCCACTTTGGGCCCGAGTCTCATCTCAACTTGACAGTTCAGAGGAAGAAAGAGTTCACATATTTCCACAATAACAACAACTTCCTATTTCACAATGTTCAAAAAAGAAATTCCTCTATCCACCCCCGTAAAGGGATAGTTCACTTTTTTTGAGGTGTGGTCACTGACACATACGCCAGGTTTTAACCACATTTTCCATAAAAATTGGGCGAAAAGTAAATGTCAGTGTGTTACATTATGGGACTTAGTTCACTAAGATAAGCAGCAGTGCATTGGTCTCAAGCAAAATCTCCATGACATTCAGTGCGTTTACGTGCATATTAAAAGTCCAGTTTTAGTCGGACTAAGACAATATTTTGTTTTTCTTCATGTCATGTAAACACGTTAGTCTGACTAAAATCCAGTTAGTCTAACCCCTAAAATACACTGGTTGTGATACGCTGTGCTCTGATCTGCACAGCTCCTCCTGCTAACACCGCTTACGTCTCTGACATGCGGCCGCTACGCAGAAGTAGCGCATTCCGGGGATTAGTCGGACTAACATATCTGTATAATGTGATTCATAGTCCGATTATGCCTGCATGTATACGCTTAGTCAGACTGGAGTCAGACTTGTCGTTTTGTGCATGCACCAAAAATGTTTGACCCGGAAGTAGAAAAAGACGACATATACTCAATACGCGCTAGCTTATAGAGAGCTGCAGCGCCACCTACAGAGACGGAGTCATACGTACACAGCCAATAAATCGGCAAGTTGTCCAATTGCCTGTCATAGTCAGACTAAGGCCTGAACTGTGCATGTAAACGTATGGCTGTGAAAAATACTCTGGGACATTTTATTTATCTATTTATTATTATTATTACACTGTAACCTGCTTGTCATGTGACTGACACGTGCCCGCTGATCTGTTGCCAACCATCAGGTGCGATAAAACGTTTGGTGACAGCTTTGACAAAAGAGAAGCGGGGGACTGTTGTTGAACCACAACGTTTTTGTACAAACAGAAAAATGTAAAGCAGGAAGAAAACGTCTCCATGTGACAGAATGTCAAACAATCCACATGATGAATATTTCACACATGCTGGAGCCTAAAAACCTGTTCTTCCTCTTTGTGTAAGAGGGGGATCGATGTGCTGCTGGCACATCCACAGAGCTTTACCTTGGGCTTAGGGCACGGGTACTGGAAGAGGTGGACTTTACAGAAGTCGTCGGCCACCGCCACCATCCTCTCACTGTGAGAGCGACACAGTGCGTTGATGTCCGTGCCGTCGGAGCCCTCCAGCCACACGCCTGCGACACAGGAAAATCATCGTAATCATTTCACGGGAAGAGAAATGACTGCCTGTAGGGAAAAAAAAAAAGGACAAAGACGCCGCACTTGGCGTTTCTCACCCATGACGTGGAAGCCCAGCACACACGTGTACGAGGCCCACTCTCTGTCTTTGCTCTCGAAGCGGTTCCTCAGCAGTTTACAGCCTCCTGCGATGTCCCCTGTGGCAACACCAGAGAGGCTCTTTCACAATAAAATAAGCGGGTGTGCTCGGAATTGTGCTAGGTTCTGAAATATTCTACTCAAGTAAAAGTACCACTGTTAATAGTATTTTCTTGTGCCATACACTGTTTTAAGTGAATGTTAATGAGTTAATTTACCCAAAAATGAGCAGTAGGTGCATGTAAATATTAATAAGACACTCACAGTAAAGGATCTCGTAGTCCCCAGAGTTAGACATAATGTACTTCCCGTCCATGGACCAGTCCAAGTGAGTAATGAAGCTGGAGTGACCCTGAGGACAGAGACCAACACATGCAGCGATCAGCATTTGGTGGCCCGTGGGCCAAAACTGGCCCGCCAAAATCAGTATCCGGCCCCTAAAAGAAAACCGAAGAAAGGACAAAATAACGACTGTGCTTGTTTTACTCACGTTACACTTCCCAAATCGTGTGTAGCGCCGCCCACTGTCCGTCACGTTGTAGATGTAGATGAAGTTGTCGTGAGATCCGACGGCTAAAAAGCTGCCATCTGAAAAACACACAAGGCCATTTAACACAGTTTAAGTTATTAAATGTTTATTAAATGTTTATTACTGCTTAAGCATGATAACAAACTGTTATAACACGTTAATAATGTGTTCAATAACAGCTTTGACATGATTATTACGGTCGAGTGTGAGATAAACAGTCCACACATTACATGTTTAACACACTATATTAAAGTGTTAAGTTATTAAATGTTTATTAACATTGACTAGAAATTAAATAAAAAATGGAAATCAACCTGCATTATTTATTTTTTAATTATCTAACTGCATTTTCAAAATGGCTCAATTTATTTAATGATTAATAAGGGGGAGGAGTCACTGACCCGGTGAGTATCTCATGACGGACAGCTGCTCGTTCCCATCAGTGGATTCAGAGACCACGTCCCTGGTCAGCAGGTCCAGGACCATCCACCTGTGAGAACACACAGGATTTCTGTCAGTTTTTCTTTATGTAACTTTTTCTTTTGTACTTTTTTTTTTTCTTGTACAACATCTTGCGTTTCCTTACTTTCCCGTGCTGAGTCCGACTGAAACCACTGATCCGTTCGGGCAGAAATCAGCGCAGAGTCCGTACTCCTGTCAGAGACACGAGTGTCAACGAGTGCTGCTTATAGAAAGCTGTTTTTCTATTATTCATGGTAAATGAAGTGAGCACATGAAGTGGAAGTGAAAACGGCCGACCCACCTCCAGGCTGATGCACCAGTCCAGCTTATGCTCCTCTGTGTTCCACAAACACACCTGTCGGTCGTGGCCACAGGTGATGAAGATGTTGTGGGAGGGGTGAGTGGCCAGTCCCCACATCTCGTCCACATGACCCTGACACACACACACACGAAAGAATGTCCAAATAAGTTGTTGAAATTCATATAGTTATGATTATTCTGCCTGTGTTTGGTCTCTGTGATCAGAAACAATGTAACTTTGCTTGTATGTTGTGTTGCTTTATCTGAAAACAGGCTCTGTCAAGCAAAACTATCAGACCTGACTGAGGGAGCATTTGTGTGTATACAGCAGCAGGGCAGGGGGCGGGTGGAGACAAGAAGCCTTTAACCTGTTGAATTTTTTTTGAGCAGTAGAATTCACTTCACTTAACCCTACGTAGCAGGTATGAATTGGTGAATGGCAAAAAGCTGTAGTGTAAAGCAGCTTTGAGTGACTAGAAAAGTGCTTTCACCGTTCATGTGACAGAGTCAGTAGCTGACTAGGGGTGGGAATCACAGGGTAGCTCACGATACGATACATGGTCCACGATACCAATAATATCGCGATACAACGAGTCTGTCATAATAATTGTACGGCAACACAATCATGCAGCAACACGATATTGGTCTATAACAAAGTGTATAAAGTCTATGCATTGAATGTGGATGGAGCATCTCTTAACATAGCTTTAATAATAATGGTGGTGGAGAAAGGTCTGCTGTAAACTCCCTCTTCTTCCACCAGGTTTAATTTCCAAGTTTAATTTCATTCATTTCAGCAGTGCCACCATGAGCACACATGAAGTAGGATTTACAGCACTATTATAGAAGTATGTACCTGCACGATGGCCACAAATGCTCCAGAGAAGGTTCCTCTGAGGATCGCATTGCGCGTGGTACCAACCAAGAATTCCTCCCCATCCACGTCAGCGATGGTACGGACTGCCCCAAACTTTTCTGGAATCTGCCCAAATCACCAACATGAATCAATAATCCTCTACTGTGAGTGTGATTATGCTGAACTTCCCACCATCACTCTCTCCCTCTCTCTCACACACACACACATACAGCTGTGGTTCACCTCACACTCTCTCTCAGGTGCCAGGTCGGCGCTCCAGCGGATGATCTTGCGGTCTTTCCCTCCCCCGCTGAGCAGACCGCCGCCCTGCAGGGTACAGAGGGTGAACACGCTGCCTTCGTGGGCTCTGGTTTGACGCATTATCTGGAAGGTTTCTGTGGGAAGGTGACAAAGGAGGGACAAAAAGTAAGGAAAACAAAAAAGTGATTTAAACAATAAAAAAAATGATGACAACCGTTCTAACTAGGGAATCAAGAAATGGGACTAAATTGTGAGAACTGAAGTATCTGGACCAACATTGCTGCTATTAATATTTATGTCACATCTGTTCTAGTTTTGCTGACATTTTACGATTTATAACAGTCCCCTCAAGACGACTAAGCTGCCGAGGTCAGGCTCTGCAATATTTACTTCATTAAACACGGTGGACAAGCCCATGAACGTTTGGCCTCACTTTACTACATTTTGGAAAAATTGCAGTGACTTGTATCGTATGTAAAACGGTAAAGTAAAAGTAAAAAGTAAAATAGGCAGCACGAGCAACCTTACAAAACTATTTCTGATTTATCAGCCTATAAAGGTAAAGAGTAGCTTCAAACTGGAGAGACAGTTTAAAAAACTTTCATTTTAACTTTAACTTTATTCAACAGGAATAAAATATTTTTTTAATTTTTCATGACGCGTCTAAATTTTCTATATATTTTGGAAAGCCTCATAGAATAGCACCCATAATAACACTGATGATAAATATCAGTATTGATAATTATAAGCAGCACTTTTAGTATCAGTATCAGTGTAGGCATCAATATCAGTATCAGTATCGGAGTCATTACAAGTATCAGTGTTAGTACAGGTGTCACTTTCAGTGTCACTGTCAATATCGGTAACAAAGTCAGCATCAGTATGAGTATAAGTATCATTATCTGTGTCAGTATTAGTATCAGTGTCTACTGTCAGTATCAGTATTAATATCATTATCATGTCAGTATTAGTGTCAGAATCAATGTCAGTATTGGTGTCAGTGTCAATATTAGTATCAGTATCAATATTAATATCATTATCAGTGTCAGAATCAATTTCAGTGTCAGTGTCTGTGTCAGTATCAGTATCAGTATCAATATTAATATCATTATCGGTGTCAGAATCAATTTCAGTGTCAGTGTCAGTGTCCGTGTCAGTATCAGTATCAGTATCAGTATCAGTATCAGTATCAATATCATTATCGGTGTCAGAATCAATTTCAGTGTCCGTGTCCGTGTCAGTATCAGTATCAGTATCAGTATCAATATTAATATCATTATTGGTGTCAGAATCAATTTCAGTGTCAGTGCCGGTATCCGTGTCAGTATCAGTATCAGTATCAGACATAATTGCCACACTGACCTTTGGCTCCTTTGCCCAGAGTCTTGATATCTGCAGCTGATTTCCCCCACGTCAGGATGTTGCCCTCAGAGTCTCCGGTCAGAACATCTCCAGTCAGACTGAACACGAAGCACTGGATGAACTTGGGCTTCTTGTATTTCTGAAAGAGAGAATAAAACAAAGACACCTTTTATACATAATGCTATCACATTACAGATTGTTTTTACAACAATGTTTTCAGGATGAAGAGATGAAATAAACTCCAGTGAGTCTTACTCCAAAGATGCCTTGTTTCTTGGTGAACATTCCCGCGCTGAGCGTCCAGAAGTAAACGTGGGATTTCCCACAGGTGATGATGTTGGAGCTGTCGCCTGGATTAAACTCTACTGCAAACACAGCCTCGTTGGTGCTCTGACAACACACACACATACACACAGAATAATGTACAGTACAGTAATGGTACACAACATCATTTTGTAAAAAAAAAGAATGAATAAATAAAGTCGTTTTTGTACAAAAAGCTTGCAGAAACAGCAGCATTAAGCATTTTAATGTACCTTTTCCCAGCTTTTCCCCCCAAAAACCAAATCTATTCAAACGTTTCCCGACTTAAATCTGAGAGGAACCACGAAGGATGTTTTTCATGTAATTTTTTTTTGTCTTAGTATATTCAATACAGTATGTACACAAACTAGTTGGAGTGTCATTTTTTTTTTTTTTAACACAAAAAGCTCCATTCATGGCTGCACCATAAAGTGGCATATGGACTCTGGGCTGTGAGGAGGGGGTGGGGGGTATAATTATCTTGTTCCTGCTCGATGAACTTGTATGTTTGTACAGTGTGGGTCAGCGATGGCCTGTCCAGTTCAGAGTTTCCTCCACACACACACACACACACACACATACAGGACTGGATGCTACCTGCTCTAAGATATAATCTCCTGCAAGAGTCCATTAAAATGATGATTTACAAGTTCAAACAGCCACCTATGTATTTCGACGGCAGCATTACAGAACACAGGCATATATATATATATACATATATATATACACAGCTGGGCAAATTCCGTGTAAAATATTTACCCTGTTGCCATGACAGCCACAGTTAAATTGCTCTCAGGGAAGTTGTGGCGATTTGGGATAAAAGCCCATAAAAGCACAGGAGAAACACACACACACACACACACACCCCCCACCGAATCTCTCCAAACAGACGTCCTTTGTAGAAAGCATCTCGACAAAGTCTCAGCACTGAGCGGACCATTCAAAAAACCTCCATCTGTTTCCTCTGTGAGAGAACGGTGACATTTTGTGAAACCCCGCGGCGTCCGACCGTGTCACACACTTCACCAGCTCAGCCCCGAACGCTGCACAAGAATCAATAATTCCACAAGAACCTCTCGACATCATGTGTAATCATCAAAGTGATCCACATGCAGACGAGTTGTCCTATTTCCTGAGGATTTGGAATAAATGTAGCACATCTCTGAAACAACAACTGAAACACCTGAATTTAATACTTAACTTACTTAGGTGTGGCCAAATGCTTTTGTCCATACAGTGCATGTTAATTTAAAATCTTATTTCATGTAACGGCAGCGCGAGTAGTGCTTTGACTCCCCCGGATACTAAAGGCAGGGGAAGCCAAATCCGATCGCATGCAAGCGACTAGATCCCAGAGAGAGGATGTTAATACCAGACCTGATTTTTGTGTTTACCTTCACTTCCGCGTGCTTGACGCCCTTGTTGCAGTCCCACACTGACAACATGTGCTCGTTCGAGTCGTCGATGACACACAGGAACACTCCGGAGTCCTGAAAAAACAGTGAGGGACAGTTTTAAAACGTGGTCATTTTCAGTTTATTGTATATTTCAACAACTTTCTAACACAAGCACAATGCTTTGGAGCTGGGACAAGACACGGTTTTATCCGGCATCACAGTAAAAAGCATTCACATTAAGTTGATTGTGGTGAATTTCTGAAATCAGGACAATTGTGAGGGGGGAAAATCAATAATATTTCACCTCTCCAACATACAGTTCTAAGCATTTATTTTAAAGTGCCACAACGGGAAACCTGCACTTTCGCTCCTCATGATTTATAATGATCTTTTTTTACAAATATTGCAATAACATTGTCAATTAATCATTATTTTTATTCTGCTTCAGAAAGCCTCGGGGGGAAAAAAGACAGACGGGGAGTTTTTCATGTGTCAAACACCTGCACAGGAAGAGTTCGCTTCCATTGTTGGCAGTCTCAGGGAGACCTGTTTCAAATAAAGGCCTGTTTCTCAAAACAAGTTATACGTCTATATATATATATCTATATACTGTATAGACATGGGACTTTAAGGGTGTGTATGTTTTATTTCAAACGACTCACAGCAAAGGAAAATGCAACCGATCCCACTCCCCTCTGGAAGCATCCCAGGCCGATCTGCTGCAGCGTGACCAGAGAGGTGGAGTCCCAGATATGAACACAGGGCTGCAGAGGCTGACACACACACACACACACACACACACACACACAGACACACACTTTGCTTACATCTTCCTTCAGCATATGGTGACTGTTACCATTTCCAGTTCCTTGAGCCAAAATTCAACAGCTTTTTCTCCATACCTGACCCGCTCTACAGTCTGAATGAGACTTAAAGCTGCAGTGTGTAACTCTTACTAATTGCAGTTGCTGTTATTCTTCTGCCTCTGTGTGACATTCATGCAGAAAAGTTACGTAATACTACTTATATGCTGCGTCTTTCATCGGAAACAGGCTCTGCCACAAAAAGAGTTCAAATTACAGGCCACTATCGTAATAATTTCAATGTGAAAACATAAAACAAGCCCTCATTTAAGTTATAATGTCATGGTTGATGAATGTAAACCTGGATGCTGTTATTTAAACATCATAATGGTTGGTTTGTGCCAAATAAAAGTGTCTATTCCAGGCTTCAACTCCTCACACATGCACTGCAACAGAAATAGAGTATCTGGCATCTAAAGACGTTTCCAGAGGCCTGAAGAGGATGAGTGAGTTCACAGCAGCAGTCGTCACCTTGCCATCTTTGTCCACCCCTGCTGTCTGTCCAGATGCTACTCGCACTTTGTCGGGATGGAGGGTTAGACTGCAGGGACAGAAAACGATAAGTAACTGGAGTAAAATTCAAAAAATACACAGCAGTTTTTTTACGGAATATGGCAGAAAAATAATAATAATAATAATAATATAATAATTTCTTCCTCAGAAACCAAAACGTGCTGCTCCACATTTCCTCCTGTGTTCATATGCATGAATGTGTATGGCGTGCGTGCGCGCAGACTGACCAGCGCACGCAGTCCGTGTGTTTGCGATAGTGCCGCTGCGTTCTGTTGTTGATGTGGTACAGCACGATGACGCAGGCGATGAAGTAGATGGCCTCGCCCGTGGGAAGGAAGTACATGTTGGCGCGGCAGTCCCGGCCCCGGTAACCATAACTGACGCGACGGAGTCAAGGTGACATTTTGACGCTGAGTGACATTTCGCCCGATAATAGAAAACTCTAGGCTCTGTTGTCACTTGACAGTTGCAGTGACCTGGATGGCTGAACATTCACAGACAAAACTGGTGGCTCACAGAGTTTCTTGCAGCTTTATAGAACTATTGTGTGGACAAAAAACATTTTTTAGAACATGAGAATGATCATTAGGGAACCAGGAGCGATTCGGCTGCTCCCTCTCTAGGGATTAGATTTGGCAGAGAGATGCCTTTCCTGATGCAACCCTCCCATTTAGCCGGGCTTGGGACCGGCACATGTAGTACACTAGATGTGACCCCATCTGTAGCTGGGGTCAATTTTAACCGAGTGGAACAGTTCAGTTTGTATTTTCTTTCGTTTCCATCAGGAATAGTACCAAAATAACCGGCCCTTGGGGCACCAGAATAATGGTACGGTACGGGTGGAGGTAGACCCACGACAGTCTGATGATGCTTTTATTTTTGCCCAATCAGCTTGTCTATTCTTCAGCCTATTCTCATACCAAACTTGACGTCTTGTTGTGTGGTTGTCTGTTGTGTCGCGATCGATGTTGTTCTTCGATCACGTCTTGTTGGCGGCCATTGAGCACTAGCGCACACCCCACCATACTGTAGCAAACTGAACTGTGCCTTGATGGAAACATGGCGGCTTAATTTGGAGTATTCAATAAACAAGAGCAATGGCGGGACCTCGCTCAGGCCCTTGAACCTAGCAGGGACTTAAACTGGCAACCCTTGGGTCATAAGCCAAGTTCTCTTTCCGCTATTCCAGTATTCAGAATCTTTATCGGTTCCTGTTCTGTTACCGTGTCGTGCAGACGCGCAGTCCCATATACAGTCAGTACAATCGGCCATCTTACATCACATGACTGTTCCTACTCGTGTTGTCCTGCTAACGTCTTAAACTCCAGTTCCTGTGAAAGTTTGCCGTAAAAACACCTCGTGTCTTATCGATTCATAAAAGGCGAACGCCTGATTGATGACTCTCACAGACCTGTGACCACGACCCTTCGCCTGTGGCTGCCACTTCTCTCACACACCAAACAGTGACCGCAACGGTGAAGTCAGCAGTCAGCGAACGTCGCCTCGCGTGGCCTCAATGAATATAAATAAACACGTGGCAGAACGCCCGTGTGACATTCTGGTAAAAGGATACACCCAGTCCAGCTCGAGTCTCTCTGTGGGCGGCTCCATCTTCAGGTCTTCATAGTTCTGGATGTTAGAGGGGACGTACATGGTGATGGGTCGACCGCGGATGAACATTTTGATCGACTGTCCTGGAAGACAAACACGGGAGAGGAACGAAGTTCAGGGATCAGATATGATACTTAGCAGTGGTCAAAAAAATCACTAGATCAGATAAGAGAAAGAGAAAATAGTAAAAAATCCAACACAAGCCATAAGAATCACGACTTTGAAGATGCATCAGCATGAAATGTGTAGTTAACAGCCTTGTATTTAAAAAGGTGTAACATGACTGATATCGGACTGATATCGGTATCAGTAAATCCAGGTTGTGATATCAGCATCAGACATTAAAAATGAAGCAATCCCTACTGCAAATAAAAAGCACTATTTACATTGTGCTTTTGTACAACTGAAACTCGTCTTTTCCCATGTGGCCATCGGGTGGCCACATGCTATGAGAAAATTAGCCTCTCACTTGCTTCATTACTTTTTCCTGGTGTCTATCACGAGGTCCAGCTTTAGATTTATTCTTTTATTAATCCCCTTAGGGAAATTGTTTCTCTGCATTTGACCCATCCCAGAATTAGGAGCAGTGGGCTGCCACACTGAGTAGCGCCCGGGGAGCAACAGGGGTTGGGTACCTTGCTCAGGGGTACCACAGCCCTTTTGACCTGGTGGGGACTTGAACCGGCAACCTTCCGGTTACAAGCCAAGTTCCCTTTCCACTTGGCCACAGGCTGCTTCTCCAATACATCATACATGACGTGCATTTTTAATAAAATGAGACAATAGATAGAAGGGCATGTCTTGGGGCGTGGACACCGTGTGATTGACAGCTACTACCATCCAATAGGGCAGGGGGGTCAAACTCAAATGACCTGGGGGCCAATGAGCATCTAGTCTGGTCAAGCGGGGGTCGACAGAGAAAAAAACAAAGTGGAAAAAAACAACCATTTATAGCTAGTGGGCAATATAAGATATTCATTATATTAGACAGAATTGCAAAGTAAAAGTGCTTGTTTTGATATATAATGATTCACAATAAAAACATATTTATGATGCACAAAAACGGAGAATTAAATTCTAAATTTAGCAAATAATGACGAGGATAATTGTGATTAAAACAGCTTAAATATATGTAACTTCATGTTGAGTGTAATACATTTAATAAAGCAATAATTACAACCGAATGTCTTATTACTATTATGAAAAATATTGCCGGCAAATACATTTAGTCTTATATTCTGTCTCTATTCCATCACCTCGCAAAGTGGTGGGCAGGCCGCATGTAATCGATTGGAGGGCCATGTGGCCCCCGGGCCACCAGTTTGACACATGTGCAATAGGGGGACGTGTGGTGGACAAACCCTTAGTATGGTTATGGTTACTTCTGTTTTCCGAAAAATAAACATGGCATTGATATAAATACTTAGGTCAAGGCCCTTGAACCAATGAGTGAGTTGCTACTTGAGCCAAAAAACCTAGGACCGCCCACCTCCTCCATTTCAGTAGTTTGTTTGTTTTGCTGGTTATTTGACTTCTATAAAAATAGGGTGAAAAAGTCATGATTGACCGTTTTGATCATAATTTGATCGATTGTTCTTCTTCACAATCGACTCTGCAGACTCGTTTGTCGCCATCACAGTACGGTGGTGCCCATGTCCGGAACATTTTAGCTTCATTTATTTCAACATCATCATCATCATCACGGCCATCTGCAAGACGATTCAGCATGAGCTGCGGAGACGTTAAAGATGGTAGCAATGGTTCTTCTTCCAACGTGAATTTCCCCTGCAGAAGAAGAGTCGGAGAAGCAAAGTGACATAACAGAGGAGAGAACTTACCTTGGCTGTAGGTTCCTCTTCTGGACCCCGGGGATCCTGTGTGGGAGAAAAAGACAAAAAACAACAAATAAACAGAGAGATTCTCTCAGAAAGATTTATGACATTTGGACTTAAATCTGGTTTCCAGTTCTTCCAAGTTTCTTCAACGTCTTTAACCCTTCTGTTACCGTCCTGTCGTTGCCGACAGGATTTGACACGCGTGTGTTTGGGATATCTAGACAGTTCAAAAACGACCGGAAAGCAGGGAAACAGAGCTTTGCACCCATATACTTGTCATTACGGTAGCCCCTCAGGACAAACGTCACGCGTTTGTGATGTCAGCTTCTCAGTACTGTAATTCCTAAAAGGCTGAATAACTGCCAGATATCAAAAGTGAAAGTTATCTTGGAAAAGGGGGCAGAAAGAAGCACTCACTTGGACATTCCTACAGCCATAAAATCTAAATAAATCCAG